>NC_132814.1:7298668-7603001 GCF_048594095.1 Paramormyrops kingsleyae | reverse complement strand
GTGCCTGCTGGACGCCCAGCGGGAGTGGAACTGCGTTATTAATTTTCTTGGCCACCATTTTTATGAGGACGATGGTGATATGTCTGAGTCTAATTTTAGAAGCTCTTAAGGATCGGAGGAGCACGGGTGGGGAGAAGCTTTTAGGAGGCCGTCGCGTTTGCCCGCTTCCTGCCCGCTTCCTGCCCGCTTTCTGCCCGCTTCCTGCCCGCTTCCTGCCCGCTTCCTGCCCGCTTTCTGCATTCATACAGGTTGCTGCTTTTTCATTTCAGTTCCATAAAATTATATAACACCAAATTCTACTAATGTTTACTAATCTGGGTGTTATTAACTATATTAAGGTAATGACTACAAAATAATACCTTTTTAAAATATATTGAATTATTTTATTTGTGTGAATATATAATTATTAATGATACATTTCAGTGTCAGTTTTATTGTTGAACCTTTGACTGCTCAGCATTGGTGTATAGGTGGGTATATGCAAGTATATGGTGTATACCCACCTCCAAAAAAAACAACAACGTGGATTTACCATATACCCACCTAAAATTGTCAGAAATGTATGTGAGTCAGGGAAGTGCGTGTGTGCAGTTATATGGTGTAATATGGTATATCAGTATACCCACCTACCAAGTCAGCCCTGCCCTGAATGCAGTTTGTGTGCCGACATTCAACCATCATGCTGGGGGCAGGGGGCAGTCATCGGGGCAGTGGGCAGGGGGCAGTCATCGGGGCAGGGGGCAGTCATCGGGGCAGGGGGCAGTCATCGGGGCAGGGGGCAGTCATCGGGGCAGTGGGCAGGGGGCAGTCATCGGGGCAGGGGGCAGTCATCGGGGCAGGGGGCAGTCATCAGGGCAGTGGGCAGTCATCGGGGCAGTCATCGGGGCAGGGGGCAGTCATCTGGGCAGTGGGCAGTCATCGGGGCAGTGGGCAGTCATCGGGGCAGGGGGCAGTCATCAGGGCAGTGGGCAGTCATCGGGGCAGGGGGCAGTCATCTGTGCAGGGGGCAGTCATCAGGGCAGGGGGCAGTCATCGGGGCAGTGGGCAGGGGGCAGTCATCGGGGCAGTGGCCAGTCATCGGGGCAGGGGGCAGTCATCAGGGCAGTCATCGGGGCAGGGGGCAGTCATCGGGGCAGGGGGTAGGGGGCAGTCATCGGGGCAGTGGGCTGGGGGCAGTCATCGGGGCAGGGGGTAGGGGGCAGTCATCGGGGCAGGGGGCAGTCATCGGGGCAGTGGGCCGGGGGCAGTCATCGGGGCAGGGGGTAGGGGGCAGTCATCGGGGCAGGGGGCAATCATCGGGGCAGGGGGCAGTCATCGGGGCAGTGGTGCTTTTGTGCTTTTTGCCGAAATGGTGTGGGTGTAGCCCCATGCCCCGCTTGGAGAGGGGCTCGTGTGGGGCAGGCAAGCAGGCAGGGGGGGGCGAAGCGGAGCGGTGAGAAGGGCGTGGCTAATTGAGTTCATGTCGTGTGGGCTTCCTGCTGTGATGGGATTTGTACGGCAGCTCTGGCTTTGGGGGCACGACTTGCTCATTGTTCCCCCCCCCCTTTGAAATGGCCAAACACCATCTCCTTAATTCCCAGCCCAGGACCTCCATCACTCCATCCTTTGGGCTCTCTTGATGGTCTGGTCAGGTTAAATCCCCCCCGAAAAAAAACCCAAAAAACTGCTGGTTCCTTGTACTTTACATGGCTGTTATCTCCTGTGAATCCTGAGGAGGAGGGGGGGCCACAGGGGCTAACATGCTCTGACTGAGGCATGTTAGCCCAGAACCCGGTCACATGACCAGAAGGCTGCAGGTCTGAGTGCCGGGGCAGCTGAGCTGAAATGACCTGGGGGTGGAGCATTGTCATTAGCACTGTAATTAAGACTTAGCGTGGTAGGACGCTCAGTAGATGTCTTTACACCTCCAGACTCGGGGGTTTGAATGCCAGCCAGTCTGTGTGTATGTTTGTTGGGGGGAGGGATTTCACGCCCCTGTCCCCCCAGTTCCCTCTGTGCTCCAGTTTCCTCCCACAGGCCAGAGACATGTAGCTAGGATAATCACCGTTGCTAAATTGCCCATTGTGCCTAGTGTGACAGGATGGCCCTGTTGGGGGGGCCGTGGCACAGCGGCGAAGGGCGATCAGCACGACGCTGTCCGGGGGTAACCTCGGCCTGTTCATCAAGTGCTGAGGGGAGATGCCCCCCACCCTGCATTTGGTGTCTCCTGAGTCCCCCTCCCCCATGACACATGACTGTGTGTTTGAGTGTGCATGCAACCTACACGGTCCAGGCTGTACCTCCTATCATCCGTTCCCAGATAAGCAGTTAGAAGATGGATGGATGGATGGATGATGTAGGACTTGAAGGGCTGTAAGCACAGGGTGTCACACAATGGGTGGTTCTCGTTTAACGTCGCCGAGGCAAATGTTGATGAGGCCGAGGGTGGCTTCAGGAACCAGGTGATGGAGATGGGGCCAGAGACCGTGGCCTTGTTACCTGGTGGAGGTTCCGGTGAGGTGAGGTGAGGTTTTAAGGCCTGTCCCAGATATCCTTATATGACGTCACCATCCTGGAATTCTTTTTCAGAATTCTTGCAGAGGGACAGAGACTTATTGCCTGGTTGCTTCTGAGCAGTCTAGCAGCTTTGGGCTGTAACAGGCCGATCAATTTCTTTGCATTTCGTGCTGTTTATTTGCCTGTTTACTCACCCCCCGTGTTTTTCTAGTTTTCCTTTTTATCTGGCCCAGTCCGGATCGATGGCCGGCGGTAATGTACGGCACACGGGCTGGCCGGGTGACAGCTGATGGACTTTTGATCAGTGACTTTTGGGCAGCTGTGTGTGTTTGGGCAGTGTGCGTGTTTGCGTGTGAGTTAGGGCATGATGGGTGAGCCACTGCAATCTCAGCAATTTCATGGCACGAATTTGGAGGATAATTATTTCCCAACCCCCCCCCCCCCCCCAGATAAGCGGCTGGAAGATGGATGGGACCGTTTGTCCTGAAATATTGCAGAAGGGAGACACATCTTAATATTTAGAAAATGTCTGTGAGCAAGCCAGGACTATTTTTCCTCCATTGCACTGCCCCCTTTGTTTTGCAGTGCCCCATTTGTTTTGCAGTGCCCCCAATGATCCCTTTGTACCTTCCATTTTGATGACTATGAGGCCCCAGTCAAATCATCATAAAGGTCAGACCACCTGTTGGGGGGTCCACCTCCCCCACCCCGTCTCCGGAACGTTCCTGATGCCTCATTTCTTTGAAATTCTGATTCCGCCCATCTCCCAGGCTGTCAGATGTTTGAGGTGACCTCAGGTTATTTTCTGTGTGTAGTCAAAAACAGAGCAGACACATCATGATTGGCTTTTATAATCTCAGATCGTCTGTGTGTGTGTGTGTGTGTTTGTTTCCCCTTCTCTGTCATGCCTGACAGTTTGAAATCGATGTAGACTGTAAGGATGAGACCGAAAGCAGACAGTCCTGACCCTGCTGATTCCTGAGGGGAGGGGGCTTCCCACCTCCCTCCCCCCTACCTTTTCTGAGCTGGTTGCCTGCCTGCTGAGGTTCTCTCCCCCCCGCCAACAGATCTCCCCATCCATACTGTGGACTCAGCACTGGGGGTGGGGGCACACATGGCTGAATCCTGTTCTCTGTATGTGTGTGTGTGTGTGTGTGTGTGTGTGTGTGTATGTTCTACAATGCAAATATACTACCTGCAAGGCTGGCCGAAAATTGTGCAGCCCGGTTATTTTTGCCTACGTATATCTAATATATATAGTTAATTTTAGTAATTTCCAGAGATTTATACAGACTTCAATTATTAAAATGCAAAATAAGACATCACACAATACTATCTACGGTCTAAAATTCAGTCTAGGTCAGCAAAAAAAAATGATGTAAGGAATAGCACTAAAAATGAACATACTGTAGCATTTTCTTGCTAAATAAGGTGGACTGTTTCACAAAGCACTCTGACTGCTGTTGGCTACATGCCTTAAAAATCCATACTCCAGGGTTGCCCAGGTCCAGTCCTGGAGGGCCGGTCTGCGACACAGTTTGCAGGTTTCCCTGCTCAGACACACCTACTAAACCTGGCAAATAGCTGGTGAGCCGAATACGGTGTGTCTGAGCCGGGAAATCTGCAAACTGTGTCGCAGACTAGTCTTCCAGGACCGGAACTGGAGAACCCTGGTGTACACAGGTACCTTCAACTGAACAACCTACAGAGAAAGGAAAAACCCCACTGAAGTCATCATCAATTAATCAATCTTCCTGCTGCTTACGGTGACCCCCCCCGAGAACAACAATAGCGACAGAAATGAACTATTCACAACAAAATGACAACAAAACGGAACATTAGAGCCTGAGTCCTTGCAGCCCCTTTGCCATCATGTGGGTGAGACTGGTGATTAGCTGGTTGGCTACGTCACAGTCAGTGTGGGCTTCAGTAAGCTTCTGTATCCTCTCTGTCTGTCGGCTCCAGGGGCGTTTCTAGCTAAGTCAGGTTTACTTGGGGCTGGAAGGTGTTAAATTGTATGCAAGGACAAAAACATCTAAAGCCAAGACAGACAGCATAAAACGCATAAATAAAACGAATAAACACCTTTAAACACAACCAGAAGTGTAAGGGAAACGTCGAAGCGATCCTTTACGGAGCTCTCGATCTTGGACATTCTCAGACGCGACCCGTTTCAGCGTAGCTAAAGCGAAATGAGTCCCGTTCTGGTGAGGCCTTGGAAATCTCTCACGGACTGTGAACCGCGGAGCGCTGAGTAAAGTGGACGATGACTAACAACCACTGAGCGATGCAGCGCTGATGAAGGGATGCCTTTGAAGTGAGCACGGCTCTTTTCCGGGGAACCGTCTATTGTCTGCGAAGTAATCGTCTGCCGATTTAAAAAAATAAATAAATAAAAATCTAAGCTGGCATTTCTGAGGCGAATTACAGTGGCGTAGTTGAAACTGAACTGATATGTGGATGCTGAATAAAGGCATCATGATACAAGATTCTCTGCTGCAGGCCTGTTCAGTTATGTGGAAAAAAATTTCACTCGTATTACTGAAGTAATTTCCCGTTTAATTGGTCAAGCTTAATCTGTATTTAAAAATGGACTGAAACTGGCGTCTTTTTTCATAATGTAGGGAACAAGTTTGATTTGCATACAAAATTGTGTGGTTCGGCTTGGCGTAACTACTAGGTTTAATGGCAATTACAGCATGGTTTATTAATTTATTAGTGCTGATGGAACCGTTCCGGATCAGAGGCTGTATCCGGTAGCCCTCACGGGCTTCTCAACAACGTAACAGACTAAGAGTACAGCACAGTCGCTGTTTCTAATTAGCTTTAGTGTCTGTCAGCGCGAGCCTGAATGGATCCCCATACACACCATAACGGAGTGTTGTACCTATTTGTCTTCTTAACAGCTGACCTTTTTTTTAAAGTGCCAGGCTCATGATTCTTTGCGGCAGGTATTGATTTCTGCGTATTCTCCCGTCGCCGAACCAGCTGGAAGCCACAGCACTCTGTGCTGGCTTCGCTGGGTCTGAGGCTCTGCACTTGGCTCTGGCCGGCCGCCCTGTTCCGTGTCGTGCGTCGTGATTGTTTGTTTGTGTTTGCTTAATCTCACATCTTCCTTTTCCCCCCCCCAGGGCAAGGAAAGTGATGAGGATGATGATGTGGCTGTTAGCCTGGACAAAGACCGCTTCATGGATGAGTTCTTTGAGCAGGTAAGGCAGCGTCATTGCTTTTGTCATGGTCTGTTGTCATTTTATGGATGGGGGAAATTTTATGCAGGGAAATCTAGACACTTCTGCAAAGCCTCGTGCCTCTTTATAGTCAAGCTTAGATCTCTGTGCAGGTGACATAATTTATAGCTATTGCATGTTTACAGTACACTTGGATTTAGTGAGTTTGGGTCCTGGGCTGACGCTGAGCAGAATCATTTTCCAGTTAATGTGGAGGATAAATGGTGTCAGATCATTGTCAGATCAATGGGTGGACCTCCATTTTTGCGGGAGGGGTGGAGGGGGGGAGCAGTCATCAGTTTTTATAATAATTAATTATATCCTATATAATTATGCTGCCAAGCTTACTGATTGGCAAATTTCATCAGCAGGATTTCAGAATACCACAGTATACCCCAAATACCTCGCTATACAATACTGCTATAATAATCACCCAATCCAATTGTGCGTACTTGTGTGTGATGCACTGGGGCCATGGATTCCCAGGAAAATAGCGTCAAATGAAGTTCTCTGTGTCTCTGAGAAGTAGTGAGGGGACAGGGGTCCAGAGTGAGATATCAAGCCCTGGGAGAGGTTCAGACACACTTATGGTGTTTTACTTAAAGAAAAATATGCTGAGGGCAGAAGCAAAAATGATTGGTTCAGAGTGATAACCAATCAAATTGTAGAGGATGTGGGTCCAAGCAACTAAAGGAGACGTGACCAAGACATTTGATTGCTTGGATCCACCTCCTCCATAATCTGATTGGTTATCACTCTGAACCAATCATTTTTGCTTCTGCCCTCAGCACATTTTTGTGTAAGTACAACTCCCACGAGCTTCAGACGCGTCCTGGAGCCTCAGGCCTGTCGCTTATGAGTGATTCAAAGCTTAGATTAGCCAGCTTTGACCCACTTTCTACACTCTGCAGTGCTGATGGTTCAGCGGTTCAGGGAATAATAACCCAGAGCTGGGACTTTGTGGAAAGAGTACATGCATGCGGTGTGTGTGTGTGTGTGTGTGTGTGTGTGTGCGCATGCACAGTGTGGGGGTACGACCGGCCCTTAAGCCAGGTATCGATCCAGAGGGTGATGCAGCAGTTCCCATTAAGCACAGGTCTGTGAGATGGATACAATCAGGGACTGTATAGTGGGTCCCGGTCTTATAGCATGTGAGGACCATATGTTATAAAAGCGTCACCATTAGCAGTTTAAATCCATCCACCGCTTTTCACTTGCCAGTCACCTAGTCAGGTATCGGAGGGCTGTTGCTATTGATGTGCATGCACCCACACACACACGCTCCTTCATTTACAGACACATAATTGGAGGAAGGAAACATGACAGCCTAAAATAAACCCTACAGAAGAGAGGGCAAATGTCACAAACTCTAAAGGAGAGAGGGGCCCGATCTGACCCCACTGTGCTGCAGGCTGTCTAGTATTAGCTTAAAATTATTCGGTCGCAATTAGCTCTTCATGCAGGCTTTTGTGTTATAACTGGCTTGTAGGACCCAATGTTATTAGATGACAGTCATCAAGCCAGGTGGATTCATTTACATACAAATGAAAGCTAAAAATGCTGCCACAATGGTAGAACCCTAAGCCTGGTTAAGTCAATGTGAAGTCTTTTATAGAAACTTAGCTATAAATTAACATTCTCAAGAAAGTTCATTATTTGTAAGTGGTCTGATCATATATAGGTATCCGTCGACTTGCATTCTATCGAATAACGTACAGTCGCATTTACGTCCGAGGTCCATAGTAAATATTATACACTGATTGCAAGGTTCCTGAAAGCGGACGTATTGGGTCGTTAGCGGGACTGTTGCTTAGTGTAACAGGTGCAGGGGAATGGGCAGCACTCCCAGCTGTATGATGGCCCACTGTCTACATCTAACTTATAATACAGGGGAATTGGCAGCACTCCCAGCTGTATCATGGCCCACTGTCTACATCTAACTTATAATACAGGGGAATGGGCAGCACTCCCAGCTGTATGATGGCCCACTGTCTACATCTAACTTATAATACAGGGGAATTGGCAGCACTCCCAGCTGTATGATGGCCCACTGTCTACATCTAACTTATAATACAGGGGAATGGGCAGCACTCCCAGCTGTATGACGGCCCACTGTCTATATCTAACTTATAATACAGGGGAATGGGCAGCACTCCCAGCTATATGATGGCCCACTGTCTACATCTAACTTATAATACAGGGGAATTGGCAGCACTCCCAGCTGTATGATGGCCCACTGTCTACATCTAACTTATAATACAGGGGAATGGGCAGCACTCCCAGCTGTATGATGGCCCACTGTCTACATCTAACTTATAATACAGGGGAATTGGCAGCACTCCCAGCTGTATGATGGCCCACTGTCTACATCTAACTTATAATACAGGGGAATGGGCAGCACTCCCAGCTGTATCATGGCCCACTGTCTACATCTAACTTATAATACAGGGGAATGGGCAGCACTCCCAGCTATATGATGGCCCACTGTCTACATCTAACTTATAATACAGGGGAATTGGCAGCACTCCCAGCTGTATCATGGCCCACTGTCTACATCTAACTTATAATACAGGGGAATTGGCAGCACTCCCAGCTGTATCATGGCCCACTGTCTACATCTAACTTATAATACAGGGGAATGGGCAGCACTCCCAGCTGTATGATGGCCCACTGTCTACATCTAACTTATAATACAGGGGAATGGGCAGCACTCCCAGCTGTATGATGGCCCACTGTCTACATCTAACTTATAATACAGGGGAATGGGCAGCACTCCCAGCTGTATGATGGCCCACTGTCTACATCTAACTTATAATGCAGGGGAATTGGCAGCACTCCCAGCTGTATGATGGCCCACTGTCTACATCTAACTTATAATACAGGGGAATGGGCAGCACTCCCAGCTGTATGATGGCCCACTGTCTACATCTAACTTATAATACAGGGGAATGGGCAGCACTCCCAGCTGTATGATGGCCCACTGTCTACATCTAACTTATAATACAGGGGAATGGGCAGCACTCCCAGCTGTATGATGGCCCACTGTCTACATCTAACTTATAATACAGGGGAATGGGCAGCACTCCCAGCTGTATGGTGGCCCACTGTCTACATCTAACTTATAATACAGGGGAATGGGCAGCACTCCCAGCTGTATGATGGCCCACTGTCTACATCTAACTTATAATGCAGGGGAATTGGCAGCACTCCCAGCTGTATGATGGCCCACTGTCTACATCTAACTTAAAATGCAGGGGAATGGGCAGCACTCCCAGCTGTATGATGGCCCACTGTCTATATCTAACTTATAATACAGGGGAATTGGCAGCACTCCCAGCTGTATGATGGCCCACTGTCTACATCTAACTTATAATACAGGGGAATGGGCAGCACTCCCAGCTGTATGGTGGCCCACTGTCTACATCTAACTTATAATACAGGGGAATGGGCAGCACTCCCAGCTGTATGATGGCCCACTGTCTACATCTAACTTATAATACAGGGGAATGGGCAGCACTCCCAGCTGTATGATGGCCCACTGTCTATATCTAACTTATAATACAGGGGAATGGGCAGCACTCCCAGCTGTATGATGGCCCACTGTCTACATCTAACTTATAATACAGGGGAATGGGCAGCACTCCCAGCTGTATGATGGCCCACTGTCTACATCTAACTTATAATACTGGGGAATGGGCAGCACTCCCAGCTGTATGATGGCCCACTGTCTACATCTAACTTATAATACAGGGAAATGGGCAGCACTCCCAGCTGCATGATGGCCCACTGTCTACATCTAACTTATAATACAGGGGAATGGGCAGCACTCCCAGCTGCATGATGGCCCACTGTCTACATCTAACTTATAATACAGGGGAATTGGCAGCACTCCCAGCTGTATGATGGCCCACTGTCCACATCTAACTTATACTTCACTGTATGCATACTGTATCGTATGTGATGATATAGATACAGTACCTGTACTGTGATATTTTGTTGCATAAAAAGAAACTTACTGTACTGTACAATAAAATATTTCCCCACAGCTTCAGGCACCCATCATTTCTTCTTGATTTCATAGTGCAATTTGTGCCTTTTTTCATGAACTTTAAGTGAAATCTTTTTATTATGAAGTGTTGTGATTTTATATTTACATTATTATTTGCTGTGTAGTACAGCACTGAGTTTAAATGGTTAATTAACATTACTACGTACATTCCAATTTGATTGGTTTTTAAGTAAAAAAATAAAATAAAATCTATATCGTGGATTGTGATTCTAACCAAAAATATCATGATATGACATTTTGGTCGCATTGTGTTTGCTTGTTTTGGTATTGTGTAGTTTGTTCAGCATTGTGTCGTTTGTTCAGCACGGTGTTTGTTCAGCATTGTGTTGCTCATTCGACATTGTGGCGTTTGTTCAGCATTGTGTTTGCTTGTTTGGTATTGTGGCATTCGTTCAGCATTGTGTCGTTTGTTCAGCATGGTGTTGCCCTTTCGGCATTGTGACGTTTGTTCAGCATTGTGTTTGCTTGTTTGGTATTGTGTCATTTGTTCAGCATTGTGTCGTTTGTTCAGCATGGTGTTGCCCGTTCAGCATTGTGCCGTTTGTTCGGCATTGTGTTTGCTTGTTTGGTATTGTGTCATTTGTTCAGCATTGTGACGTTTGTTCAGCATTGTGCTGCTCGTTCAGCATTGTGGCGTTTGTTCAGCATGGTGTTGTTCATTTGGCATTGTGGCGTTTGTTCAGCATTGTATTTCCACCTGTGTGCGTTGTGCCCTCATCACTACTGACTGCTGTCTCTGAGCACTCAGCCACTCACCCCAGCAGGCAGCCGCGAGACTAGCCACCCCCCGCCCGCATGCGCGCTGCCACCACCAGGGCCCGCGGTCAACACCCCACCCACTCTACCCCTCCCGTGAAGAACGTGGCTCACATCGTCTCAGCACCCAGCCACCCACACCGCCCTTCAGTCCCGGGTCTCAGCAGTCCATTCTACAATGAATCGTAACATGGCTGCGCAGACTCGCCTACGCCTGCCCACATGCTCACGCAGCTGCAGATCTGCGTAGACACACATGCCCAAACAAATAAACATACATACACATGTGTGCCAGAAGATGTAAACACAAACACAGAGCCGTGCCTGCCTCCCACACACCCGGCTGTCATGGCGGTGACATTCCTGACTCTCCACAAAGACAAAACACAGCTTCTGGAGAAAGGTGAACACCCCCCCCCCCCAAAATAAATCCCTCTCAGCTTTAGCAGGAGAGCAATTACATTCTCGAGGCAGTGAGGCCTCTAATTAGGAAAGCACTGTGGTCTAAAGCAGGGGAGCCGGCAGCTGAGATGCTAATGTTGTCACTGTGAGCAGTAGCATCACAAGGCCGGTGGCTAATGCCACGGTCCTATGGAGAGAAGGGCCTTTGTTACTGTCGTGTGCATTGTGAGGGGGTATTAACAGTGACGTATAAAGGGAAGCGTTCCGCTTTAATGTGTTTAAGCCCACTGGCCCTGAAATGGACACACATCTGACAGCTTTCGGCTGAATAGCTGTCTGACTTCTCAACTTGAAAAAGGCAAAGTAACCGTCTCTCAGATGGAAATGCCAGAAAATACTTTATTTCAAAATTGACTTTTTTTTCAATTACAAGGCTTACCATTGTGTCATAAAAAAAAGAATGATGTCTGGTTCTCTGTCTTCTTGCATTTCTGGAATATAAGTGGTGAACTGGACATGTGGCCTAAAAAATTGGATGTTTATGAAAAGATTTGGAGAATACAGATTTTGATTCCTGCAGTTATTTTCCAAGCATGGAGGTGCCTTTGTAACGTCCTTATCAGTGAGCTGACATGCAGGTTGTGGTCTCAGTGTTACGAAGTCTAGCTTGCATTGCTTCAGTGAGATATTCAGCTATATGAGCGGCAAATATTGTGTTTCCTTTTGATAAAATTGCCAGCCACACAGCAAACGAGGGTATGTTTATATAATGAGACCGCATGCACGCTAGCTGGAGTGGATCCATGGATGGATGAAGTATTTCATTTGTGATAACTGCAATCTCGTGGGTTTGGGCTGGCAGCTGGGGGGGGGGGGGGGTCTATGAACTGGTGTTCCCTCTAGTAGCCCCAGCAAGGAGATGGTGCAGAGTGTAATGCATCAGGCGCTTCTGTTGGAGGTTGGGTGTAGTGTGAGGTCAATGACATGATGGAGACAGTAGCCAGATGGTCTAGCATTTTGCTGCCTGTAGGTGTGCCATGTGTAGATCAGAAGATAAGGAGGTCATCAAGATGGTCTGCCTTACTCCTGAGACCCACCCCTCAAGAATTTTGCTCCTGAATGTTATTTTTTTTTCCAAGACCCACTGGGTTGGGGCACTAACTCTTGAAATGCCGTTTCTCACGGACCAGCTCCCAAGAACTAGTCTCAGAGGGTTACTGAATTTCTTTCCAGAAAGCCCAACCCTGAGCTTAGCACTAGTAATGCCTTCAAGCATTAATGAACTAATTGGAGAAAAACCAATCAAGAGTTTATTAGAGAAATGCAGATTCAATCAGCAGGACAGTTGAGTAGCTAATAGGCAGCTGAGAATGAGAGGACGTTACTTCGGGAACCGTAATGGCAGACGGCTCGCCTTCAAGCGGCGGGTGCTAATTCTGTCATCCTGTGTTATTGGACTTTAATGGGGCTGCCCTGCTCTTTTGGTGTCCTCTCCTCTTCATGCGGTGGCTTTAATACATTGTGATGCTAAGTTGATACTCTAGCCCTTCTGATCTCTAGGTGTCTCTTCCCACCTTTAGTGCCATTTACACCTCAGTCAAGCCCGTATTTGACAGACAGGAAGACTTTGTATTGCAACAAATGAAAATGGACCAGAGCTTGGGACCTTTTACCATTGATGTGTCGTCATATAAGTAACTAAGGAATCGTGGATAATGACCCCAATTCAGAATGTATTTCATTATCCAGGCGAAGACACCAAGAAGGCAAAAACAAGGCTGTCCAGATACTGACGTCAGGCATCTTTATCCAGATGAAAAGCCAAATTTGTGTTCAAAGCATAGGCCTAAGTAACGGAGAAAATAAGCAGGCAGATGGTAGGAATAAGACTTCAGCTCAGACATTAGAGAAATGAGAGCAGTGGGGAATTCTGAGAGCTAGCGGCACTAGTTATGTGTGAACCCAGCCACCCCCTGCTGCCGTGACCTTTTGGGTTCGCGGTGAGGTCGTGGGGGGGCCATCTTGACAATGCCGTGTCTGAATATGGACTATCGACCCCTGCTGGCTGGTACAGACCTTAACATACACAGTTCTAAGTAGGTTGAAATTTTGCTACAGAATGTTTTTGAAGATTGCTGCATTGTGTCGAATGGCAGCTTAAGCTCCGTTTCAGGAAGGCTTCATTGCTATGGTCACAAGTGACGTTGTTGCACCAATTGATGTCCAAACAGACAGAACAGAACAGACCCACAGTATATAGTGCTTTCTTCAGATGTTGGATGTTGGATTCTCAATCTACAGGTGGAGGAGATCCGGGGGTACATCGAGGCGCTCTCTGAGAAGGTGGAGGATGTGAAGAGGAAGCACAGTGCCATCCTAGCTGCGCCTAACCCGGATGAAAGTAAGATTTGCATGCTTGGTTTTGATCGTTTTCAGTCTCTAGATTGACTCCCTCAGAATCAGTGAGTGCATTCATTTGCTGGTTGTTAACTAGAGCTTCATTCATGGGTCACGTCTGGGTTAAGTCGTTTGTTAATCGTAATTCATATCGGCCTTGTACGCCCGAGGTAAGTGTTGTTGAAAGTAACAAGGGTTTATCTTGGCCAACTGCAACATGAAGAAGTTTTGTTGACCCTTCCAGGTGCGTAAAAGCCCCCAATTGCCAACTTTAGCAACTGCGTCGTTCCACCGATGTTAGCACTTAGTTCTCCTGCATGGTATCAACGTGACTCACAGCACGAGAAGTGGGTGGCATAACGAGCACACAAATTGGAGGAGCATAGGTCAGACACACACTGTGGCTACGCTTCCAATTTCTATGATTCCGTTAGTTTCGGTTTGAGGTATTAGTATGGATGTGGCAGAATCCATGCCTTTTATGAAGGTCGTCTGGTCGCAGATTCTGGCAGGAGCTCAAACTGCTTATTGACGTTGCCACTCATGTTTGGTGGATATTGGCTTGTCTTTCTCACGATCACCAGGCAGTAGATGAAAAGTGAAGAGGACGGAGCTCTGAACTGTAGATGGAGATGCTTCTGTGGGATGCAGCTACTCGCAAATCTTCCTCCTGCCCAGGAGATGGCGGGTGCTGGCGGACATGGCCGAGTCTGTGCTTCACCGAGCCTGAACGATGGGCCATTAATCAGCACCGCAGAAAAGTTACAATGGGACCGTTTGTCACCCTTGCACTGTTTCACCGGACAGGTGCTTATCGATCCCGGCGTCCTCTCCTGCGTGGGCAAAGCAATTTACCCCTTTGCCGTCATAATCCAAGGGCTGGTGAAACCAGTTACAGCCTTGCCCTCACTTTAGGGTCAGATTTTGTTGTTTGTGCTGGCTTTCTTTTCTTATGAGATTTTATTGCTTCTCAAAAAGGGATTTGGAGGAGGGCAAATAATTTCATTTTCTGTCTTTCAAAAGGAGTCTTCGCTGAAGAGGTCTCAGTCTTCTATATTCCATTACTATGGCTGTGGCTATTGATGTGACTTTGAGAAACGTTATGCTGTTTTTAGGCAAATTTCGGATTGGAGGTATAATAAATAGTGGGACGGCCCAACCAGCCTTAAGTGCTTTTGGCATTTGCTGTTCTGATTACGTCATTTTGGATTGAATTCAGGTTGTTCAGACTCCTCACTTAGATAATAGACGACCAGGAGGCTCCTGCAGCACGATCGCAGGCTGATGGCTGCGTGTGACGGAAGCTGGGAGGAGCTTTGTGGAGGCATAACTGGGCTGTAGTCCGGGTGTCTCGTATTCAGCTTAGTTCTACTGTTGAAATTCACAATGCACTGTATAAGATTGTAGTTACTGAGAATATTTTATCGGGTAAGTAGAAGTTTAACTGGCAAGGTTCTTCACTCACGGTGACCAGTGGAGTTGCCAGTTCGCCTGTACAGTGCTGTGACAGTCCCCAGAGTGACACGGAGTCTGTCATAAAACTTTTAATGTGTTCTTGGTTGAGCAGCTGATTTATTCTTGAAAGCACATAGACAGGCCCTCGGGGTGCCGTAAAGGGGTACAGTGACGGTGATTCCAAGGGCTCCTGAGTTACAGGGGCCCGAAAAAATTTAGAACATAATTGGGTTGGTATGGCTTAGGAACCCAATATGATGCACTTTCATGGGGCCCAAAATCTGTAGCGGAAGCCCTGCATGCATTTACGGTCTTCCTCGTGTCCTTATAGGAAAAGTCACGTAGCTTAGGTATGATGGGTAATTTTGCAAGTATTTTTTTTTTGTATTTCATTTAAAAAAATAAATAAATAATTGCCTTTTCATATGATGTCAATATGGGCCAGCTGAATTGATATGTTAATCGTTTATCATGTAAGAAGAGGAAGAGTCGCCGTGGTAGACTGGTGTGGTTCTGTTGGCCCAGGATGGGTTATACCGCGATGGAGAACATCATCACTGCTTTCTGAAAGGATGCGAGAGGACCTGCTCCCAGAGGGGGGCCCTGCAGTCCGTCTCCCCCCAGACACATCTCCACGCTCCCCCACCCGAGGCTCCGCCTTCTTATCACAGTGCTGACATAAATCACGGCTATTATCCGAGAGACGGAGGGCTGCTGTGACAGAAAGATGGGCCATATTTTACTTTAATGTGCACCTCATCCAAGCTGCAGGGCCCTGATAGGCCGGCGCAGGGGCCACGGGGGAATTCGGGGGGGATGAGGAGGAAGGTCAAAGGTCACACATATAGGCAGACGCCCCTGTGAGCGATGGGAAACAACAGTAAAAGGGGTGCCCCCCCGCCAGAATCTCCAGCTGATCCCCTGCCCCCTTTGAACATTGACAACTTGCACATTTCCCGATAACCAAGGGTCAAAAAAGGAGAAGCCAATATGCCTTTATTGCTGCCCCCCCCCCCCCCCCCCCGGACCATGTGGAACTTTTAAACACCATTTTCCAGTCAGTAATGACTCCCCCCCCCCCCTGTATCGTAGTTAACAAGTGCTGTGTTCGCCCAGCTTCCTTCCCCCAGCTCCTCTCCTCATTTTCTTTTGTATGCTCAGTGTGTGGCAGAGATATTTTCTGGTATTTTCCAATTACTGTCCTGCCTCCCACACACCCCAGCCGAAAATGCCTGGGCCCATTCTCCCGCCGCCCCCTAATGCATCTATATTTACTTGCCCAAATGACGAGAGACTGGAATAAAAAACCAATGGCAGCATGTTGATTAAAATCGGACATATGCAAATACATTAACCTCTTTGAAAAAACCTGGATTTTCATTCTATTTTTGAAACCTCTCCTTATAGAAGATACAGATCAACCTAAAGTGTATTTTATTTATTTCCTACAAATAGCCTAAACCCTCTTCTTGCGCAAGATGTTTTCCAATAACAGTTTCTGAAGAACCCTTTTGTTGCACAACAATTGGATATAGCACTCAACAGTTAGTCCAGAAAACATTCATCGCACATTGGTGTAGACGCTCTGTGGGTGTGTTTGAATAGCAGTGTGTAGGAGTGAAGCTTCAAAGACCCAGAAAGCTGGTTTCACCTTTTCTTAGTGGGGGTGGGAGGGGAGGGGGTGGCTTTAACCAGAATCGGAATGGTTTTTAGTCAAAGTCCACCCTTACGTCAACAGGTTCCATACACCAGTCATCCATAATATTAAAACCACTAACAAGTGACATGAATAACACTGATTATCTCGTTACAATGGCATCCGTCATGGGTGCCATGAAATATTAGGCAAACAAACAGCCAGTCCTTGAAATTGATGTGCTAGAAAAATGGGGGAAAAATCTGCAAAAATGGACAAGTGTAAGGATGTGAGCGACATTGACAAGGGCCAAATTGTGAGGGCTAGACGACTGGGTTAGACCATCTCCGAAACGGCAGGTCTTCTGGGGTGTTCCTGGCATGCAGTGGTAAGGACCCACCGGAAGTGGCCCAACGAAGGCCGACTGGTGCTAGCGATCGGGTCATGAGCGCCCAAGGCTCATTGACGTGTGTGAGTCTGGTTCGATCCCACAGGAGATTTACTGTAGGACAAATTGCTGTGGACAGTGCATTGCACATTGCTGGTTATGGGGCCAGTCTGACCAGTCAGACCAGTCAGCGCTCCCAAGCTGACCCCTGTCCACTGCCAAAAACACCTATAATGGGCACGGGAGCATCAGAACTGGACCATAAAGCAATGGAAGAAGGTGGGCTGGTCTGAGGAGACGTGGTCTGTTACATCAAGTGGACGGCCGGGTGCATATGCGGCATTATAACAGGGGAAGAGATGGCACCAGGATGCACTATGAGAAGAAGGCAGGCTGGCGGAGGCAGTGTGATGCTCTGGGCAATGTTCTGCTAGGAAGCCTTGGGTCTTGGTGTTCATGTTGATGTTACTTTGACAATACACTCTACCACACTCTGATAGATGCTCAGCAATGGTTTGAGGAACAGGAGATGGAGTTCAAGGTGTTGACTTGGCCTCCAAAGTCCCCAGATCTCAATGCGACCGAGCATCTGAGGGACGTGCTGGACAAACTGGTGCGATCCATGGATGCCCCACCTCACCGCTAACAAGACAAAAAGGATCTGCTGCTAATGTCTTGGTGTCAGATACCACAGGACACCTTCAGAGGCCTCGTGGAGTCCATGCCTCGAAGGATCAGAGCTGTTTTGGCGGCACGAGGGAACCTACGCGATATCAGACAGGTGGTTTTAATGTTATGGCTGATCGGTGTATAAATCCCATCAAAACCCTCCACCAGTCAGGTTGAGGGAAGGTGGAATATGGGGGTACAGAGTGCATATCGGAGGGGCTGTGACAGATGATGTCATAACTGGGCTTTCGTTTCACTTCCTGCTCTACCCCCACTAATTTATTGGCACTAATAATCAGGCCTACTGGCTGAATCTGGTACCTTTCCTCAGGTGTTCTGGGCTGAGCCCGATGGACCTTGAAAGTACCAGTTGAGCTTGTAATCGCATCAGTTTGGCTGGAGCAAACTGGACCCATATTGACTTTTCTTGTTGGATTGTCCCAAATCGGTAGCAAATCTCTTTGGCAAACATAATATGAAAAACAAAGTCTTTGGTGCTTTGCTCAGTATATGAATATTATATGCATTCTTATTTTGTTGGTATCTGGAGTGTGTGTTTATGGGACAGTATAGGTCATTTTTAATCTTGACAATATGGAAATGAAATATTTTGAAATCTCTCCCTGCTTAGTAAAATAAATGTTTCTGAGGAAGGTGACATCGTGTTGTTGTTATCATATGAACTAAGATGACATTGCTGATAGCCTTGGGTTTATACTGCTTGAATATTTCATATGAGGATATATTTTATTATGCTGCCTGGTATAGGACCCCCCCCCCCCCCCCCAATCTGTCCAGGATAAGCGGATGGAAGATGAATACATGGGTGAATGAATGGATATATTTTATACAGGCAGCTCAGAGACTTGAAATTCCTCCGAGATAGAACTAGTTGTTCTCTGCGATAGCCTGAAGATCTAAATGTCCATCTGTTTTCAGCAACTGGCTTCTCAGTTAAGGTCGCAGTAACCTCTGAAGATACAGATCGTGAAAATTACCGGATCGTGTTGAAAATGCAGACATGTGCATATTTTAAATGTGTCCCTTCCTACACTTTGACCCGTGAACTAACAGCTTCTTTTCTGTTCTCCACATGTAAAACTGAAATATTGCTGAGTCCCCCCCCCCCCCCCTCACTTTCTGGGTAGAAATTTTTGGATTCCTGTGAAACACTTCTGCTATGAAAATGAAGAGAACAGTCTGATGACAAATTCTTGCTGAGGAAAGCGTGAAACTGCCAAATACTACCAGAGATTCACATGAGATATGAAGCGCAGTTTTCTAATACAGATGAAATAAGCAGCATTCAGTGCTGATGTCCACTGTAGAAAATTTTGTTGAGTGTAATATGAGCCACACATGACTGGACGGTGGGATTACCTTGTTGTCCGCAGTGTAACGGGAAATCACCCCCACCCTCACGCTGCATACAATGTTTTCTTCTTGAAGAATATTCTCTACTGGTGCACGGGGAAGATGTCTGAGTAACTGAAAGGCTATTATTCTCCTGACTGCATGCTGACTGAGCTGAAATGGACCTCCTACTTTATTGCATCATTATTGTTAATCAGTGATAGTGTGATCAGGGCGGTGGATGGAAAGTCTCGTCCTGGTCGGTTGAGCTTCGCCCAGCATTCAAATAATAAAAGGAAGCCTTCAGTTTGATAGAGGAAGATCATCAGATGTCCATACTCTGTCTGCAGGCCAAATCCACAGGGGTACAGCCATCTCCTCTGCACTCATTAGCCGGGAAGGTGACCCCCTGCGCTTTACGGAGCTCAGCGAATTGCCCTAAACACAGATTTAGTATTACTAACCTAAAAAGCTGACTGCCTTTTCCACACAACACATCTTATTAATAACTTAACACACACTGTTGGCCACATTGTTGGTGTTGGTAACGATGTGTATTACCGATAAATGAACGAAAAATTACAATGGTTACTATTTCTGTAGTGTCGGTGTTGGTAAACATGAGTATTAGCAGTAATAAATGAGAACGAATGATTTTCATATTCATACGGGGCAGGTATCTCCCCGGCGATGGCACCTGCCCGCGTCCAGGCTGCTCCGTGCACAAGCGTCGCCTTTCTCTGCGTGGGCAGTGTCGCTCCTACCCAGCGAAGACCCAACGCGGGCACTGGGGGGCAGCCGAGCTACCCTGCCGTTTTATAAAATCTCCCCATCTTCAGGAACCTGCTTGCTAAATCGCTAAAATGCGAAGGTGACACCTGTAGATATCATTTCCAGAGTAGTTTGCAGGTAGCACTTGGCCTGTGATATTCGTCCCCTGTTCCCCTTTGGTCGCTCTTCCCTGTCTTGCTTTGGTTATATAGCAGCATAGTAGCAGTTCCCCATAGACACAGCACAGCTGGAGCTGCGCAGTAATACCTCGTCATAAGTTGACGTGTGTTAATTTTGACTTTACATGCATTTTTTTGTTAAAAATGCAGTATGTGGGGAAAAAATACACATCGTCTTAAGTCAGTTTACACAACCTTACGTTGGTCAGGCGATGTTAAAATATGTAAAATAATATAATGTGATGTATAAAATCAAACAAAACCATATAAATGAAAAAAATATTCTCTTATTTACCCGGTGTTTGGTGCCAATAGCTCAGAGTTCCACCGCATTTATACATTAGGTTTTTATAGGGGGTCTAAATCGTTTATTAGTGGTTTTTCGCGTTGTCATTTTTCGACTTGTCGTGCCTTTTGGAACCAATTTCTGAGGCATTACTGTATTTCCATTTTTAACTATAACCGTTTCCTACACAATTTGCTATTAATAATGAATGCCGCTTTGGTTTTCAGTGTTTAAGCATTTCATGTGGCCTGACCGAGGCACAGTAAGCAGCAAGCCGGGTGCCATGTGTAAGACTCTTCACCCGTGCAGCTGCTGGCCACCATTAAGCTCTTTCTTTCCCAGAATGTCCCAACTCACCTCAGCTCACCTTTTTTTTTGGGGGGGGGGGGGGGGGCTACTCGTGTGATTTACACAGAAGCTGTTAGCCCTGTCAGTGTGGGTGAAGGGACCTTCTGCATTCGCTGCTTCGCTAATGATTAAACTGCGTAAACGTAAGCGCAATATCGGTACGAATCGTCTAAAAATACGGAGTAGTAGTGGATGTGTTACACAGCACCGCAGGCTGTACATGCATAAACATGATTAAGTATTTATAATCTTTCTGTGTTAGCCATAAGCTTATGTGTTTCTGCCGCTGCAGACAGAAGGCCGTGCGCTCTTGGTGTGACTCAGCCGTGCCCAAGACCTGTAAGATTCTTTCATTTTATGAGCAAATCAATTGTATTTTTTCACAAATTTGTGGGGGGGAATCCATTCATCTTTTAACTATCCCAGGCAGACATGTAGACAGGTAGTAAAATTAGGCTGGCAAAATCTAGTGAGATGGACCTGTCGACCCCCCCACAAATTTTTTTTTTGGCTACGGGCCTGCCCAGGCACCACAGGGCATAAGACTGGGGTACACCGTGGATATGCCGGTCGGGGGCAGGGACCTTCCCTGAACTTACTCTCAACAGGCAACAGACACCAATTATCTGAGCTGCAGGTGGGAGACTGCGTGACACATGGCGGACACGCAAATGCCAGATCCGGAGCAAAGGTGGGATTCAAACCTGCAACCTAGAGGTGCGAGGCTGCGGCGGTATCCGCCAAGCAAACACGTCACCCGAAAAGGGTGTCATTTATTGCCAAGGCTGATATCAATGTCCTTGTACTAAACCACGCTTCATTCAAACATCACCTTGTCAACAGGAATCCCACTTGCATTTTCTCTGCCAACAGGTCCTTACGCAGATTATTAAAATGTTGCTCTGGGGGAGTTTGTCAGATTGAACACTAAGATTGCTCCAGATAAGAGTGAGTTTGTGTTCTGCATGCATTCCCCCGCTGATGTCATAGACCCGCTATCAGCGCTCAACTTAATTTGTTATCCTAACCTCCCTTCAGCAACATTCCCAAGATCTAATTTAGTATGAATAGCAGCAGTACCTCTTATAGCTTTATTTTTGCAAAGCCAACGTTAAAAACAATAATCTTCATTTCCAAGAACTACTTCTTCTACCTCACCCTCAATTTTGTAACCTTTAACGACATTTATATCTTCCATACATCAATCATATTAGGTTATGTTGGCAGCCAGTGTTGAATAATAGGCAGAGCTGGAGAGTTCAGGTCCAGAAAGTAAAAATCCAGACCATGATTTTGTTTCAGTCAACCAGTTGAGTATAGAGTCACAGAGTACTCAGCTGGTTGGATGAAATTAAATCATGGTCTGGATTTTTACTTTCTGGACCTGAACTCTCCACCTCTGATGAGTTGTGGAATGACAGCTGAAGAGATGTAATGAGTTAAGCTGAGATTAACACTGATTTTAAAAGTTACACGTCAGTTCATGAACTGGCTTGTGAAAAGTCTTTATTAATCAGCAAATGCAGCTCGGTACAAGGGTGGCATGACTGGGATGAAGCCTGTACTTTATGGCTGGTTTGCGTTTTCCTTTAAGAAGCAGAGCATGTGATGTGCAGCTTTTGGCTGCTTAGGGTTTGGTGTGTGGTTCTGTGGCTTAGGGTGATGTGCTTCTGATCAGAACGTCACTGGTTCAAATCCCATGGTTGGCAGAATGATTTCACCAAGTTGTGCTGGGGGCTGGCTGGGCCTGCTTTCTCAGAAATGTATGTCGGCATTTACTGATGATGAAATTTTGTGATATTTCCATTTTTCTCTGGGCTGGGATGAGGGTCTCATAGCTGAAAAGCAGCAGTTATCTGGGAGGTAAAGGAGCTTGTTCCCCATAAACCTGCACGATGACAGTGTAACCTGGGTTTGTCTGTTACCCTCAGAATGGTAATTAAGTTGAATTTCTCCTGCATAATTATTGCTCTGTCTGAGTAGGGAAAAAATGTTAATTGCTTTGGATGAATGAATCAACCAAGCAACATGATCCGAATGCAAATGACGGTGCACAGAGAGATATTAACAGTGTTTATGCTTCACCTTTGGTCTCAGCCATTATCTCCTTGTAGGGCTGGTTTGATGATCTTCCAGCTCTCAAAGTGAGTATGGGATTGACCAGTCATCTCCACAGCAACAGATCATTTCCCCACATACTTCCATTTTCCTGCTTCCGCCATCAGTTCTTGAAGACCACCTCTATAGCCTTCGCTGAATCAAAGGGCTTCGCTAAGGGTGACAGTGAAGCAAGGTTTTGCCATATTGGTGTCCATATTCAGTATGAAAATGTGGGCTCTGTTCCTTCTGAGTACATTTTCTTGCTAATTTCCCTGCTTGGACTGATAGGAATTTCAAATGTCACTTGATAGATGCTTCTGCACCTCAAGCCTACTCATACTTCACTTCCAGACTCTGCAGCTGACGGCTCGTGACCACGTTAGGCCAAATTAGCCGTTAGTCTCAGGGTCAGTTGGCACAAACCGCTGTGGCTCCTCGTTGCGTCGTTGATTAAAGACAGCAGCCGCAGGTATCCCTGCTACTCCATGACTGTCATTCGCCGCTCAGGTGCGTTATTTTCGTAACTCGCCATTTGGTATGATACCAGACTGTGGCAGAAGGTGGATCCTGAAGGTGGATGTTCCTTCTCCTAGCAAGTCCACACAGCCTGTCGCATAAGCCCGAAAGTCTGTTTACAAGTAGATCTTCAGCGGGAGACCATATTTATCCAAATTGACCATCTCACTTTCTTTGCATTAGTAAGTCACTGTTAATGGGCAGCACATGCATCATCAATAGACTACAGATATTAGTCTGTTTTAAAGATGTATTACATATTTAAATACAATTAACTAAAAATAATTACGTGTATGCTTGACCCTGTGGAGAATATATTTAACACAGAACAAGACGATGAAAACAATTCTGAAATCATTGTTTATGGTTTTCAGATGGTGGGTGCATTATTGCTCAGTAAAGCTGCTTTTTAAAGTCGTACTAGCTTTGTCTTAATAGAGCTTTTATCTTGAAGCGGGGGAGAAGAGGGTGGCACATATTTCGTTACATCATAGATTGAGTCATGCTGTCAATAAAATGTTGCGAGGATTAGGGTGAGGTGCCGTATAAAGGGGAAACAAGATCATCTCTTTGGCTGCTTTATCTTGACCGTAACTGCAGCTGTGGGTATTCGGGGAGAGCAGAGAAGTGGCCAGTGACATCAGAAGCAGGACTGAAGTCCCATAAAGCAAGGAAGAAGCCCTTCATTAATGAGAACCAGGGAAGAGCCAGGCTGCAGTTTACAAAAAAATATATATTATCCACAGACGCACACCCATTGGCGCGTATTCTTTTTTTTTTTTTTTTTTTTTGTTTTTGATTGCGCCCTCATGCTAATTTGTCCTGCTTAGTAAATCTGGCCCTAAATATTTAAAAGCACAGTGGTTCTGATTCACGGTTTTTTTTTTTTTGTCTCTGCTTTTTCAAACGCTACTGATAGAGGGCCGATATTTGCATTCGCCTCAGTGCCATTGTTCAATAAAATGTCAAAAGCATTGTAATTCTCCCGTTCACAATAAACAAGCAGGTAGGGATGGGAGGAACACGACGGAGAAAGACTTACAGCACTCTACCTTGTTTGTTTTGAACCTCTAAATGTCAGCAAAGACTTTTTGTAAACTGCATGGCCAGTACAATAGTGCAATGCTGTGGACAGAAGCAGAAATATATTAAGCTAGATAATGAGACAGAATTAGCTGAGGCTCATGGGAGAATCGTATAAAAGGGCAGTACACCGTCACGCAGACGCGTATGTCCACACGCTGTCCTCCGAGATGGCAGCGACTTTTCCTAACATTCAACAGTAATGAGGTGGTTCTCTATTGATCCTCAAAAATTAGGATGTTGACGAACAGTTTTATCTCAAAAAGGGATGGACCCCCCCACCTTCTAAGCTGAAATTATGCCCCCACTTCCTTTTCTCAGGGGTGAAAAGGGAACATTACACCCCTATCAATGTGCTGGAATGGGTTTGCCTCATCTGTGCTGATCACATTGCATTCAGCACATTTGGGAACTAGGGGAGCAAGGGGTTATAAAACTCAGGTGGATAACAGCACTAGCACCAGGATCCAGCATACAGTCATGCAAAGTCAGTCCGTTTGCCCCTAAGCAGTCGCTTCCTCCATCTGCATCCAGTTCTGGCTCTGCATCAGTCCTGTAATGCAACATAAACGCATTCGCACGTGGCACAACACACTGAAGACTTACACAGGCGACAGATGGGCCCGTTTACCACGGTGGCCTCGTCACGGATGTGATAAAGACCTCGTCTTAACGATACCGTCTCTGCAAAGGGCAGGTTCAGGCACCCGGTTCGAGTTGATCGCTTTCTACTGTGACCTTCCAGGCTCATGCCAGGGCTAGGATCCTGCCCACCCCACACCCGAAACTCCTCCTGCGCAGCTGATTAAAAGGGGCATTTAAATAGCCTTTAAGGACCTTTTGAAGTCGGGCTGACGGAGTTCAGCGAGCTGGTAGCGCTGATAGCAGGGAGAAGACATCTGCCGTGACAGCCTCCGCAGTTTTGCTCAGGAAAGAGTAGAATTTAACACATTGTTTCTTTAAAGGAGAAATTACGTAAGTTTGCTTTGTTCATTAGAATAAATGAGAATGTGTCCTATTTATTAAAAGAGAACTGAATCATATGCGTTTGAATTTGTGTAACAAAACAATCGCCTGCTTGCACCAGTGGCATGTTTTTGCATAAAGATGCACAACAAAAAAAGCCAAGTAGACTCTGAAACATAATTATCACCAGTTTGTCCTGCTGGAGTGGATCGAATGGCCAATTAGGACCAGTTGAGCTGGTGGTGGTGGAGAGTTCCAAATTAAGATGTACTTTTATTTAGTCTTGTTGCCAGTTTCACTTTAAATTCTCATTTTGTTGTTTAATTGGTTAATGCTTCTTAAATCCAACCAAAATTTATGTTCTTGATCAAAGTCCAGTTTTATTAAATTCTGCTAATTTGTCATAGCTGTTTTCACCCATTTATCCCTCCATCCATCTCCCAGTGGTGTATCCTAAGCAGGGTCTGGGGTCCTGGAGTGCCTAGACTGGCCCAGACTGGCCCAGTGCCCCAGGCAGGGTCCCGCTCCAGTGCAGAGTAATTCTGGTCACAGTGACTAATATAGAGCACAAAGAAATGGGGCGCCCCTCCAGGCTTACTCGTGTGTGAAATTCGACCTACGGTGTGTTGAGTGCCTTGTGTTACAGGAGAGCATGACCTGCCATCAAGGCACAGCCACACTCAGTAATGGGAAAATCGGGTTAAAAATTGCTGAGAGGGGAGCTGTTCTGCGGAAAATGCAATCTGATAAAGGCCTCCCTCCTGCCCCCTACATATCTGTGTGTTTTACGCCCTGGTTCGATAGCTACCACTGTGTGCCAGATGAGTGAAAAGAGTGGTTGTATATCCCACACAGATTCTAAGAGATTTTAATCATGTATTGTATAAGAGGTTTCCGATCTCCGTCGAAAGGGAGCATGAATCCGTTTCTCCTTATCCTTTCTATATTCACGTTTGCGTATTTATTTAATAACCGTTGTCATTTCATAGCATGTATGAACATACCATTCTCTCATTGTCGATTTAGGTGAAAGATTTTCTAAATTATATCATGCTTGTTAATTCTGTAGATCTTCAAAAGAAGCGGTTTATTTTTATTCTAGTAGATGACACTCTGCTGTGAGTATTAAGGGAAAATAATAACCAGTGGGTCAATAACCCTGTGAGAGGAGACGAGCACCTTTGATTCTAGTGTGACTTGGGATCTGTGCGTACTTGGATATTTTATAGGAACACCTGCTCATTCGTGTAAATATGCAATCGACCAATCATCTGGCAGCAGCACAATGCATAAAATCATACCGACAAGGCTGAAGAGCTTCAGTTAATGGTCAGACAGAACAGAGGAAGGGGGGAAAATGTGATTTAAGTGAATTTGACCGTGGCGTATTTGTTGGTGCCATTTGGGTCAGTTTTTCCGAAATTGCTGATCATCTGCGATGTTCACACACAACAGTCTCTAGAGTTTAGATGGTGAGGAAACCAAAAGAATAATGCGCCAAGCGGCAGTTCTGTACAGAGAATTGCCTTGTTGAAAGGTCAGAGGAGAATGGCCGGATTGGCTCAAGGTCGACAGGAAGGCTGCAGGGACTCAAATAATCACTCCCTACAACAGTGGCGAGCAGAAAAGCATCTCTAAATGCCTAACAAATCGAAGCTGCAGATTAACGGGGTACAACAGCAGACGACAGTGTTGGGTTACACTGAGGCTACACTGGGCATAGGTTTACCAAAACTAGATTCAAGATTCCATATCATTTATTTGTCACATACGTTATGCAGTGAAATATGCTACATAAGTCGCTCCTAGACTGTAAAGGAGAATAAAAAAAAGAGACAGCAATAAAAAAAAAAAAAAACGTACTAAAGTAAACAAACAAATGTTACACAAACAACATAATCATACAATCATAAAGGATCAGTGATGGACTAAGGTAATCAAGAATAAAAAATATATATAAGACAATAAGGATGGACTGGTGAAGGTGAAGACTGGAAAAATGTTGCCTGGTCAGATGAATCTCGATATTTGCTGTAGGGTTAGACTATGGCGTAAACAGCATGAATCCAGTGACCCAAGCTGCCTCGTGTCAGAGCTTCCTGTCAGATGGTATAATCGTGTGAGGAATGTCTCCTTACTCTGCCTTTTACTTCGTAATGTTGGCATTGATAGTTCTACTTTTTCTCTAAAGCAGCCATCTTCATTTTGGGCTAAATACAGTAACTGCTGATTGAAACAGAGGCTAATTAGCTTATTGTGTGACCTTGAAGGCACAGTAACGTACCTGAGTTTATTAACGGCTTGTGGCTATAGTCGGGGGGGGGGGGGGGGGGGCGGGGGGTGCACCATTATGCAGTCGATTTTTTTATCTTTAATTTTCAGAATGTGCTATGAATGGCTTTCAAGGGAAAGTCATAGTCAGCCATGCGTGATTAAGATCAAGTATAATGTGGCACAATGTTTTAATTGGTATGTGTATTATATCTATGCATGCAGTATTTATCTTTCAACAGTCAGACACACACATACTCTTTAGAGCATACTCCTTAGAATATACTCTTTAGAGCATACTCCTTAGAATATACTCTTTAGAGCATACTCCTTAGAATATACTCTTTAGAGCATACTCCTTAGAATATACTCTTTAGAGCATACTCCTTAGAATATACTCTTTAGAGCATACTCCTTAGATGGGCTGTGTGTTTGGAGAAGCTGCCTCTGCCACGCAGATCTCTTAAAGCTGCACTTGTGGCTTTCCTGTTATCTTTAACAAGTGTGGCCGCTCTCCCCCCCCCCCCCCACCCCTCTCGATAACGAGGGCTTTCGGCCACAGAACCGCCGCTGACCGGATGTTATCGTTGATCACGCCGTTCTCTGTAAACTCCCGACACCGTATTGATCAGGTGGGTGGCTCTTTCAGGAATGTTAGGTCCAGCATTTCTGTCATCAGCAGTCGTACCATACGTAAATCACTGAGATCAGACATCTAGGCTACACTGGTAATCGATTCCTTTGATCCCGCTTGCATGACGAATGAGTGTATGCACACACTTATAGATATACTTAATTAAAAGGAGCTTGTGGCATTAATGATTTCATTCAATAGATAAATGCTTCCTCTCACAAGTAGTTACAAGATCTAATTTAACCTAATTGAAGACATGCAAGATGTTCTGCCGTGTAACAGCTTCTTTCATCGGTGATCTCTTAATTTTTTTTTTTTTCTTTCAGTTTTACCTTTCTTCCCAGAGTGGTGAACAAATCAATTTCAGCAGCTGTGTTATGAGATGGCAGAGCCGGCGAGGCTGCCCCGGAGCTTCCGGGAAACGTCTCCCATTTTCCTGACGGGAATTGTGACTCCCATCTCTGTCACCTTTAAACGGAGACCAGGATTGAGTCTCGAATCCCGAGGATATGACATTAATTCCCTCTGTCGCACTCGCTGATGTTATCCAGCTGAAATGCAGATTTCTTAGCAGCTAATGCGGACACTGCGCGTATGCATGTTGATGTATGTGTGGGAGTTTTGCTATCTTTGTAGGAAATATTATTATGATAATTCCTGAAAAGCAGATGTTGTGAGGAAATCCCTTCTTCCGATGATAGCAGAGACAATGGTGACTATTTTAAGGGATTATCTTATCCAGTCATCTGTCCCCCTTTACCTTTGCCGTCGGCTCCAGCTCCCCATGATATTGTTGCAGGCAGCACAGGCCCAAGACTCACACCCCCAGGATGTGCTGAAGTCCTTTTATTTGTCGCTAAATTCAAGGCTTAGCTTGACTGCTACTTCATGCTAAAGCTAAAGAAAATTTGCCTGCTACCCATTTTTTGACTGTTGTAGCTTATTGTTTACAATTTAATGGAATCTCTACAAATATATTGGAACATATGGATGTTTAAATGGACAAAAATGTTATTTTAAGCCACGCAAGCAAGCTACGAATTAAACACCCGTAAATGTGAAATAATGTCATAATTATGTAATTTACTGGTGCCAAGCCATAGCAAAGTTTTAGATAATGACTATTACTTTGCATGAGAATTCATGAGTATTTTTTTTAGCAGCAGATGGAATCGCGATGGTGCCAGTGAGAATCATTCAGTGACCTTTTCGTTAACGTATGCAAACGAGCTCGGCCTGGACGTTAATGTGACAAATTGCTTATCATGCTTACTTTGGGTGCCTGACGTAACCTTGCTGAGCTGTGGAGAAAAGGATGGAATTTGTGGAAGCCCTCACACATCCCCCCCCCCCAATCCTAAAGCAGAAAAAGGGAAACTAATACTTGTAAGCTCTCTGCCCTCACCGACACACATCTCCTGTGCAAGTGAGTACCATGACGTCTATGTTTTGTGGGCAGACGACAGCTCAGATCTTCAAATATGCCGATAATCCTGAAATGGGTAGAGGAGAGAGGCAGGAGAGACTCGCAGTTCCACACGCAGAAAAGTTCCCAGTGTGGGGTATTAAATATTTCAGACGTAGACAGCGAGTAGACATTAAGCTGCATTTGTCATGGATGAGTGGAGAGCCGGCGTGGCCTCATGGGGCAGCAGAATGAAATTCCGCACGGCGGGGATTTGCCAGGGAAACCAATGGGAGAGTGGAAACGGGGTTTCCATGCCGATGAGCTCGCAGGGCCACGGTGGGGGGAGGGGTTGGAGGGGGGCGGGATCATTCGCTCGACTCCCGCATATCCAGCTCCGCCCACCCTTCCTTCAACAAGGGACTGGGCGTGGCCTGTGATTTTAACACCTTTCAAAACATTTTATGATCGCTGGGCTGTTGTTATTCAGCCAGTTCATCTAACATTCTCTGGCATTAAATTATTCATTGAGGCAGCTTTACAATGCTGATAACAGGCAGTGTGCACTGTGTTTGTGGAGCTGACGTTCTGCAGGGGGGGATTGAAGTAAGCGGTTTGGCTGGTTTTTAACCTTTCGCCCGGTGCACAAGGGTTCGGAGCCCCAGCCTCTGTGAATCACGCCACCTTGTGGTTTTGGGTCAGGTCACGTCAGGTCGGGGAGTTTGCACTGATACAGCATGTTGTCGCACCCACCACATATCAAAACACCTCGGGATCCCCCCCAGGCCAACACGCTGTTTAGTTCCCCCCTCCGGAAAAAGCCGTCTATCTGCCGCAGCCAGGTGTTCTGTGGGCGTCCCCTCGGCCTGGTCGTGGGTGGCATTTAAAGATTCGCGGAGACCCCAGCGGGGCCGTTCCAAAGACGAATCTACTCAGACGGGGACGTGGCATCCGATCAGTCACCGGCTCACAATCAGCAGCATGTGGACCTTAATATTGAAACTGTGTTTGTTGGTCTTTCAGGTTGTACCCGAATATTTTGATATATTTGTCATTATCTCTGTGATGCTTGCCTGTGCAGTCTTGAGTTCTGTGTGGTGCTGTTTAATAATAAAACAAATTACAAGAAAGAATAATTTTGCAAAATACGGACATCAGCCTTGGTAACACTTTCTATGAATATCTATAAGAATCTATGAACATATTCATAACACATTTTAATACATTCATAAAGCATTATGAATATAGCTATAAATACACTATAACCATGTTTATAATACTTCATTAATTCTTATACTGTCTATTATAACGCATTATGAAGGTATTTATAATGCATTATACTATGAGAGCTTGAAGTGAAATGCTACCTCAGCCATTTTTGGTCACCAAAGGATATGCGTGTATGGGCCGCTGTCACCGTTAACCATAGCTGAGAAACAGACTTTCACTTCTCCATGCCACTGTCTTTCAGCAGCAGATAAATCCCTCCCTTGAGATCATATATATTGATTAAAGAGGAATTTGCGGAGTTGTTTCAGCACTCTGGCTGGGGTCGGCTGTGATTGGGCGGTTCCCGGCAGCTCGGAGGCCAACGGCGTCACTCATTAACATATAAATAAGTTTGCGGGGTTGGCAGCGAGGGCGGGGATCCTTTTCTTGCCCTCGAGACGCTCCCCCCCCCCCCCGTGGCTTAAAAACCCTCGCCGAGCGTGAGCTGCTCCCGCTGCCACTGCCCACCTTTCACAGCAAAATGGGACAATGGTGGGAGGGACTTAAATTATCAAAAGAAAAATGACAGACCGATGTAGCATGAACTATCATGTATTCCTGAGGCCTCTCAGCTGAACCAGAACATTCCCTCGATTTTAATGTGATATACCCAGGCAATAGTCACCTAAAAAGGGATTTAATCATGCAGTGTATGCCGTGTTTCACCCGCACTCATGTGGCTCGTCGCCAGTGTGGTGCATTCTGGCTTCGCCAGTATCTTTGAAACATATGTAGCTGGAGCCAGGGGCGATTCTAGCCAAATTTAGCATCAGCCAATGATGTGTTTCAAATTGGTGAGTGACAGGGAAGGCACTCCAGGGGCTAATCCGCTGGGGCCAGTGTTCCTTTGGCCCCGCCCCCGAAATCATACAGCATTGTCTGGAGCCGCATAGTGAGTCATTTCACTGTGTTGGTTTGATATCGATTCCCACCCCGGTTCGGTTCTGCTCACCATCACCAGCGTTCTGAGCGAGTGCACGACCAAGAGTTCATTTGCCGTGACTTTGTGAGCATTAAGTCCAAATTGGATTAGCGGCTGATCCTTTGCTGATTGCTCCGGATGTGATTGTTATGGTGCCCCGTTTCCGGGTAACACTCTCACAGCGGTACTGAAATCCGTCTCTTATGGGCTTGATTGGTTCGGGGTGGGGTGGGGGGGGTTGGGTGATAATTAATTGTGTAATATCAAGCAGAAGAACACAGGAAACAAAAATAATCTGTGTGTATGTATTTAGTCTCACATTATCTTGTCTGTAACCAGTATATGTAATATTTTGTGTACAAGATTTTTATATTGTCACATTTGAGGATACACATGCAGAAGCGATGATGAAATATTCATCTTCTAACCTCTTAGCATTTTCAGGCTCATAGATGATAAAAATATATATTGAACCAAAGTAGTGGCCAAAAGAAATGAAGTTTTTCATATGAGAGACTCTACTGGCTCTTTGCCCTGCGATGGACTGGTGTCCTGTACAGAGGGTATCCTGCTCCATGCCATGGATGGATTGATGGATGGATGGATGGATGGCATAGAGATGGTTCCTGTGCAAAGCTTGGGCCACCTTGACAGGTGCTGATAAGGCCACATGACCTGACACAGCGCAGAGCACGTGAGGTAACGTGCACATTTAGCAATTACAGGCATTCAAACAGGAAGCTTTCTTACTGATTTAGATTAACTTATAATGATAAGCTATTATAAGTTAATTAAATTAGCAATTTAAAGCTGTGCGTGTTTGCGTTTAGCTTGTGTCTGTTTGTGTATAAAATATATATATATATATAGTTGTCAGAGGCAGAGAGATGGGGGCGACGCTGGGGAGGCCGGGAAGGCCCAGGCTGCTTCCTTGGGCTTGGGGGGGGGGGGGGCTCAGGGGCTGTGCAGGGAGACAGCTGTTCTAGAAGGAGGATGGTGAAAATACAGGAAGAGCCACCACAGCCGGGCCTAGGGGGCGCTGTTTGGACTGCCCCTCTCTTCAGATAATCCAGTCGTGTGCCCTACCTGTCAGCGGGCCGTGGCACATCCTCCTGATGGGCATTAAGTAGCGGCGCTGTCCGGATGTGTGGTGCTGAAAGGCAGCGTCTGGACGGCTGCCAAGTCGGCTGTGCTGTCACAGTGTATATATACAGTATGTAGACAGTAAAAATATATATATATATTTATATATATATATATATATATATATATATATGTATGTGTGCATGTACGTGTTTGTGTCTGTGTGTGCGTGTCTGTGTGTGTGTGTGTGCGTGTGTGTGTGTGTGCATGTGTACTGTATATTAAATCAGTGAATGAATTCTGCTGCAGTACCTTTCTGTTTGTTGTTTGTGGAGTATGAGCAATACTGTATAACATTAGATTCCTGTTGGTGTTCCACATAAAACACAGGAAACACTCTAAAGCATGTTTTTGCATGCGCACACACCCCCTTCCTGGCTGAGCCTGATGCGTGATATTGGGCCCCCCTGTTTCGGAGTGGCGGTCGGTGAGTCTCGCTGGGATGCGAGTCGCATACACAGCCCGTTTCATTCTCCCTGGGCTGTGATCCTTGGTCAGTGGGGCTTAGGGGACCCCGCCCCCCGCGCTTATTAGCCGGCTCCCCAGTCAGGGCAGACTCTGTTCTGCCATCGGTTTCGCTTTAATATCCGATGACAGAAGGTCGATTCTCTCTATGTCTTTAGGCAGTGAGTCTGTCGTCCATTCGCCTTTAATCCCAGCAGCCAGGGCTGCCAGTGGAAAATTGGACCCCAAATCTTTTTTTAAATCAGACTTTTAGTGAAGACGATTTTCTTATCGTCAAATTCATGCCAATATCATGAATATCATGCTGCATCATCATCTCTGTCCCGGACAGCACTGTTTAGTATAACGAGCAGCCCTCGTTAAGGGCTAACTGATGGGACCCCAGCCCAGCAAGGCCAAACCGGCAGGTGACGAGTGACAGGAAAGCAGGCAAAGGCCCAGGCAGAGCAGAATGTCAGCCACCTCAGAGCCTTCCAGTCGATGGCTGAGGCTTCAGCGGCTGCCGGTTCAGGGGGTCTCCTCAGGTCTTTCTTGCTCCTCCCCATCCATCCTTGCCGTTTTGTGCCTTGCTGCAGTTGTGGCAGCCTCCCAGTGCAGACAGCTCATGTTTGCCTATTAATTGCACTCTCCAGGTACGTTTCTGTCTCCATCCGTGTGAACGCCACTGCACACCGGCTGGTTTATTTATAAAGCTGTCAGTGGATGATCGGTCCTGCGTTCCTTCCGCTTTTGTTGCGCCGGCACTCGCGTGTGCGCAGGCAGCCGGGGAGCCGTTTGCCACAACATTAGAAAGCTCCAGGCATGGCACCTCCGCTCCGATCGACCATCCATTATTCGGAGTTTGATTACTCCCGCCTGGCTTCTCACAAGTACCGCAAACTAAAAAGCCCGCAAGGAGAAATGGGAAGGGCGCTGCGCTAATGGCGTCCGCCAAGAGCCGCGCGGCCCGCTGCCACATGTAGACCATGCTGATACGCGTGTTGAAACAATGACACGCCGAATCATCTCTGTCTGTTAGGCCGAAGGGTGCTGCTTGATCTGAAGCACGGAGAGCCGGTTTGATCCCTGTCTCTCCTGGTGTGTTTGATGCATGCACCGCTCAATGTGACTCCGCCCCCTGCTTCCCAGCTGATATTGACATCGTAATAACACCTCGTCGGGCAGACGGGACGGCAAAATCTCCCGCGGTCTCTGGATCCCTCATTTGATTCCACTGGCAAAAAAGCAGAAGGTTATGGCCCCAGTGCATTATGGGTCATCAAATCTCTGCTTTATCGTTAACCGGTATTAAGATTTCGGGTGATTTACCGTTGGTTCTGCAAACAACCGGGTCAGCAGCAGCAGCGTTGCTAGTGAGGATTAGCCTTGTATGTTTTATGTATGATGCACAATGTGGTTTTCTTGTCATGAAACCCTAAATTCAGAACTGCGATGGACACAGAACTAATGTGTTTCAAATGAAGCACCTTTGCTACTTAAAAATAAACAGTAAAGGTATCATGTGATATTTGTTTGGTTACGATTGGTTAAGGTTAGGGCTGGGGAGGGGTTAAGGTTGTCAGAGTTAGGATTGGGGTTATGCTCATATTAATGAATGCAGTGTGCCCATAAAGATATGAACACACACGTGTGTGTCTGTGTGTGTGTGCGTGTGTGTGAGAGATGGGTGGGGGGCGGTTGTCCCGCCTGAGAGGTCTGACCGCCCCCACAATGCATCACTCCCCACGTGTCGGCCGCCGGTTTGCAGACGGCGACCAGACGCACTCGACGCGTGTGCATTCACATGTAGGAGAGTGTGACTCACGCCTCCCCGGCACGGTCACCAAGATGGGGGGCCACAGTCACCAGACCCACCCCCCACTCAGCGTCCTCCCTCTCTGTTCTCTCCTCTCACAGAGACGAAGGCGGACCTGGAGCAGCTGATGACCGACATCAAGAAGCTGGCCAACAAAGTCCGCTCCAAGTTAAAGAGTGAGTCGTGCGTGAGCATCATCTGCCCGCCAGCCGCTTTCGCGTGGACGTGTAGCGGCAGACGGGAACTTGCCGTTTTGAAAATTTAGTGCCCCTATAATGTCCGATTCAACATGAAACCCTTTTGAGCAGCAGTTAGTGGTACAAAGCAGCCTTTCATTATTCAGTAGCTTAAGCAGGTTTAGTGATTAACCTTCTCCGGTGAAATGGAAAAGTCGGAAGTGATTTACACTGATTTTTCAGTGTCACACTACATATTGTTCACCTGTGCGACCACAGTGTCTGTGTTTTTTTTATTTTGTTTTATTTTATTTTAGTTCAATGGCTAACGTGATACAAGTACAGTTTTCCAGTAATGTAACCTTGTTCCTCCTCTTCATTTCTTCCTGGAGTTACATCTGGTACTCGCTCCTCTGAACAGAACAAAGCCACGTAGCTTCAGTGCCGTAGTCAGAGCTGGCTGTCTCGCTGCGCATGTCGCCGTGGAGACGGACTCCCCTGTACTATCCCGCCATCTGACCCCGCTGGCTGCTAATGCACCCGTCGCATTCTTTTTCTGCCGCTGCGGCTCCTGTTAGCTCTTAGTTCTCGCTGTGCCCGGAAAGCCGAGATTTGGCATTGCCTTGCCGTCTAACTGCTTGCCGCTTGTTTTATTCGTGCGTTGTGGTCCCGCCCCCAAACGTTTCCACAAATGCGTCACTTCTGACAGTGACCACCAGCTCTCTATTTTACACACCTTTTTTAAATTTACTCATTAGTGCAACAGTCTTAGGTCCCTCAGGAAAATTACGTATAAAGCTGCTTATCTCGGCAGTAAAAATACGTCCTCATAAAAACAGTATTAGAATTAACATAAACAAACATGAACGCTAAAACAAACAAGAATGTGTTGTGCTTTTCAAACGAATCAATGTTTTGTTTGACCTCACGTAGAAGACAATAATAAGGTAATTCACTTGTGCCCACTGCTGTATATTTTTTTTACAAGAGTTTTAAGATAAATTCCTCCGAGTTTCTTCATACCTGTGTTTGACTTTGTGCACAGCACCCTCAGATTAATAATGTACCCCCTCAGGTGGAAGCCAGTCACTGTATGACTGCGACAGTATTTCAGGGGTCGTGACCCTTCACTAATTTCAGATGCACCCTTAGTGATTTCATTCTGAACCCAACACCGAGCTTCTTGCAGGACCTGCCGTATCTTTTCTTTCGACTTTGGCTGCTTTTGGTTCCTCCTCCTGTCCCAGTGATCTCATCCAGCGTCAGTCACGTTCAGATCAGGACCGTGAGCTGGCCAGATGGCCCGGCCTCTGTGCAACCTTCTTTTGACATACGGGTGCCTTTGCCAACCAGAAATTTCTACCTTGGAGCTCATTGTTCCATAAGATCCAGCCCCTCCTCTGTGGGGCTTCTTTGCTGCAACATGAGCCCATGTCCTGGGAGACTTGTCACAGCTGAAGTGTGTTCTTTGGTGCCAGGTGACTCTGCCAGATGCCAGTGTCACCGGATTTCCTTCTGTCCCTTTATGAAGTGACCTTTAAGTACTGCTCATCAGATACGGACAGCTTTTTGGCTCTTACTCTGCACTTTCTGTCTGCATCTCGCCCAGTTTCTTAAAATTTCTTCATGACAACTTGAACAGCACATCTTGTAAATCCAGTTGGGTGGGCTATTACTCACTAACTATAGCCTCGTTGGTGTAAAACATAGTTTTATGTCTGTTAAAGTATGTCAGCTCAGCCATTTCAAAACTACTCCAAAAGTCGCCCCAGTGTTTTGCAGTTACCATGCAACATCCAGTTTTTACCTCAATTTATAGCACATTTATTCCCCAGGAAGTTAATTGACTAAGTTTGGGATCTGAAGCGGTGTTCCTCTAGCCATCCAACAAGATAGAATTCTTGTTACCTTTTATTGTATTTCTGTTCATTTTTCAATGCCACATAGTGTTTTTTGAGCAGAAGTATCCTTACTGCCCAGATAAGTAGTCCTAAGCATTTTTTTTGTCAGCATTTGACTTCAGCACAGTGCTGTGTATCTTGGTGTGAGTCTCTCACTCATAGGGGTACGTGTTAGGCCCTTAATGACACAAACTGGGACTTGGAGAAACTGAAAATAGGAAAATGGCAGGAAAACTCATTGGTCATGGGGGGGGGGGGGGGGCAGGGGAGTTAAATTCCGTTTCCATCACACAACGTGTCAGTGTGTGTCTGAGTGTGTGAGTGCGTGTCTGTGTGTGTGCATGTGTGCGTGTAAGTTTGTGTGAGTGTGTGTGCGCATGTGCATGTACACTCTATTGAAGTAGCACCTTGTCCATCCTCTTCCTCGTGGCCTCTGCTTCCTCATCACGAGAATGTACTGGATGAGCAGTAATGCAAGGTGGATGGATGGAATGATCTAGGCAATTTGAATAATAATAATAGCCTGCTTTAAAGTCATCGTTCTATGGACAGTGTGGTTCACTGGGAAAATGTTACTTATGCGACAGTTCGTTTTGTTTTGAATTAGTTAATATTTGTGTCACAGAGTACTTTAGCAAGCTTCATTTTATACCACAAGCGTTTTAGACCTAAGTGAACATCACAGCATCCCCTGGCCTTTGTGGATTCAGAAAGAGGATAGTGAGTCTTCTTGGGGGATCTACAGTCTCTCTGGCTGTGGTGTCACTATTGGGGGGGGGGGGGGGGCAGGCTGGAGGCTGTAGGCTGGAGTTCAGCATCAGCACTGATGCTCCCTTGTAATTCTTCTCGTCAGTCTTCTGGGCCGCTGCAGAGCCGACGATAGTGCAGCTGTCACGGCTCCTAATCATCGTCCTCCGTCTGTCAAACCTGCCTTAGTTTCTAGCCCTGCTTTTACTTGAAACAAACTTCACACAACCCAACTTTCAAAACTTTCTTGAAGGACATCGTCAGATGCCATTCCAGAAATTTATGCTTTGCTGGAAGCTTTACCCAAACTGGCAGATTCAGCATATGGTGGCCCATGTCAGCCACATGGGTGTTAAACTTGAAGCAGTGTGTCATGCATATAACACTTGCAAAGCACGGCCCAGTCTGGCGTCAGGAGAATGGAGCTCACGCCAAGTGAAAACCATGCCTTCGTTCAAACTTGGCAATCCGTAGACAGCTAGGTCGTAAAGTGAGGAGTATCTGTAATACATATCCAACGTTGCAATGACCAAGAGAAGTGTTCAACATCTCAACATTTTAACATCTGTTTAGACTCTTCAAAACAGCGTCGATGACAGCGCTGCAGACTCTTGGCATTCTCTGAGCCAGCTTCTAGATGTAGCCACCTGGAATGCTTCTCCAACTGTCCTGAAGGGGTTTCCACAAGTTCTGGGCACCAGTTGGCTACCTTACTCTTACTCTCTGATCCAGCTCATCCCAAACCAGCACTATAGGGTTTAGGTTGGGGGGGGGGGGTTTGTGGGAGCCAGGTCATCTTATGTTCACAAGTTAATATTTACTACATGTCATTCCAGGGCCCAAGGCTAGAAAGAACCAGGTTAACCTGGGCACCAGTTTGTCACAAAATATATATTAAAAATAATTTATAAAAATCTCTTTTTCGTGTTTTTTTTATTCTAAAAATTTCAAGTCAGTAGTTATGTAGTTGTCTTACAGCAGTCATTCAAAGGAGGCCATGCTTCACCCTGAAGTGAGATTGTGCTTCACTGGTGAAGGAGGGCAGCCGCTCACGTTCGTGTCTATGAGCATGAACACACCTGAGTGCGTGTTGACGCCTGCTGCGTGCGTGCGCTCTTGTGTGTCATGAAGAGAGAGCCTCAAGCCGTGATCACATGCAAAGCGAGAGACGGGCTTGCTTACATTAGCAGGCAAAAGATAGGTAAAAGACTGATGGATTACATTGTCATTCTGGTAGAAGCAGCCATTTATATTTAAAATGAAGTTTTTCCTTTTTTTGGACGTGGTAATGTTTGTTAATGTTCTGGTTGTCCCTATGATTTTTCTGATTTTATAATGAAGATGCTCTCCAGCCTTTCCAGAACATTTTTTGGTGGCTCTCCCCATGGAAAAACATGGCTGGAGTCGATTCTGGAAGGTTCCAGAATACAGTATTGGCTGTAGCAGCAGCCAGTCGTGGTTTAGCGCCAGCATTGGCTGGGACAGTCCCAGGGGATGCGCAAGGAGGAAGCATCTACGTAAACATCCGGCCTTGAGTTTTGGCTGTGGTTAGCGGTGGAGGGGTCCCACCATGACACGCTGTCCACACCATTTCCAGGACAGTCTGGAGTGTGTTGGCTGGCATCTAATCTGATAGAACTTAAGGGCACGACAGTCTGCTGTCTCCTTCCTCTGGTCCCCAACAGCAGATGGTACAATCGGGACAAGATAACTGAAAGGTTTCAGGTTCAAATCCCCTGTTGGGAGCTGCTTGTTATGCCACAGTAGTTAATTAATAGTGATCTGGCTGTCTAAATATACAAATTTGTAGGAACGAATAGGCAACATATCTTCCAGGAATGTAAACAGACCCCTGTGTTTCTCTGCAGGCATCGAGCAGTCCATTGAGCACGAGGAAGGCCTGAACAGGTCATCTGCAGACCTGCGGATACGCAAGACACAGGTGAGCAAAAGAGCGCAGAGCCTGATAGACTATTACCCCACCATAAATGCACCTTCTCTGGCTGAACATTTCGAAACACCACCAGAAATGTTTGGAGGCTGGACTGCAGCTTCTCCACCCAGAAGCCTGTGCAGTGTTCATGCCCCGGGCGTTTTAATTTTGTGGCAAAATTGGGTTAATAAGAACGGAGAATCCAGGTTTATCTCGTCTCATGCTTTTGATTAGATTTCATCCTGCTGTACAGTGTTAGTGGAAACTCAACGCAAGAAATACAACATTAAACATCAGCCTGCTTCTCGCTCTCCCTTGACTCCCTCTCTCTCTCTCTCTCTCTCTGTCTCCCCAGCATTCCACATTGTCCCGCAAGTTCGTGGAGGTGATGACGGAGTACAACGCCACCCAGTCGGACTACAGGGAGCGCTGCAAGGGGCGCATCCAGCGGCAGCTGGAGATCAGTGAGTCCGGCGACGCCGACCTTTAGACGCGTCTGCAGACGTAAAGGAGACGGACTGGAAGTGCTGCACCGCTGCTGTTAAATGCACTGACTGCGCCGCTTAGCCCTCTGGAGTAGCTGATGCAGTAAATAAATTGAAAGCTTTTTTATTAAAAACAAAGGGATTATTATAATTATTATTATTATTAAAATAGACAGATTGATCATTGATTTTGTTATGATGGTGGTGATGATGATGATGTTGATGATGAATCAAGGGACGAGTGTTATTGTACTTTATATTAAGAATTATATACAGAAACAAGAGATAAAAGAAGTGAAAACATGGGCATTTAGCCGGTAATAAGGCATAAAGAAGCTCTTGGGCTGATCTTTAACACGATCTGTAGACCTTGACCATAAGGGATCTGGCACATAGACACACAGATCTGATCACTGTGGCAGCACGTGTTGGAACGTGCACATGCAGAGCTGATCGGCTGCATGTGCCTGCTGGGTACAGAAAACAAGCAAGAGGAGCGAAAAAGCACTTCAGCACCTCCAGTTTGTGGCTGAAAACCTTCAGCTGCATCCTGCAATGGATTTAGTAGCTCAGTTGTCCGTTCCATGAGCAGAACGGCAGAACGGTGACTACGTCTTAGCATCTCCTTTGGGCGAGTCGTGTAAGCAGTGACAGCTTCTGGGCCGTGTTTATATGTTAGAAGTTTTTTGTTTCTGCCGCCGGTTGACTCATTACTAACTTCTCAAGAGCCGTGAATCCTTGCAAGCCTGCAAAACTGCTGTGAGCTCCTTCCATGCACGGCGGTAAATAACGGTTGTGCGAATCAGCAGGGGCTTCGCAGAGGCTGCGTGTTTGTGCGATGCCCAATCCGGTCGCCTCGGTAACAGTTGGCTCCCAGCAGCACAGTCTGCAGCGCAGTGGAATGTTGTTATCAATGTAGCTTCAGGCATCCAGATGGATTTCATTGTGTCAGGAACGCTTTCCTTGGTTGGTGTTGGTCCAGTTGACTGACCAGACATCAAGCCTTGTATAGGTCAAAAAAAAAACCTTAAAGAGGAAGGGTTTGGACCTTCAGTAATTAATCATGTCAACCAGTCTGTCGTGGTCCAAGGTTCTCACTCTGGCTGCCAAAGCTGAGGCTGAACAGACTGAGTCTTTGGGTGACCGTGACATCAGCCCAATGACTGTCAAAGGCGTATTCATACACAGGTCAATTTAATTCCCACCAGAGGAAATAGAGAAGCCAGTTAGGGTGTGTCAGTGTTTTCCAGCTTGTCGTAATATACTCAAATGTTTCTGCCACTGCATGGCAATTTTATGGTGTGGGAATCAGGATCACCAAAAATATAGTGGAAATTCGCAAAGGAAATATTTATTTTTTCTTTTTCCATTTCATTTGTAATTACTTGCATGCGAATAATTTGATTTGGACCCGGCTGACGGAGCCGGTAGATGGACTCGATCTGTCGTTGGCAGGGCTATTAGGGAATGTCACGCAAGTAGCATGTGAGTGCCAGACAAGGTCTGATCTGTTCTCGTAATTCGTATGTGAACCATGAGGGTTCCGTCTCTCCACCGCTGGCCCCAAACGCGGAGAGGGCTGGCCGACAGGCGACCTGCAGCCATCTTCCCCAACTGGCAGCGGCTCTGCGGCCTGGGGAGGAAGACGTGGCTCGTTTCCTGCGGCCATCTGTCTCTCAGTGGGGCTTTTGGGCCCTAAACGATGCCCTGAGGCCCCGCCCCTTCCGCCTCTCCCGACCGGCTAGACGGCACGCCCCTAGACCAAACACGGTGCTTGACAAAAGCCGTAGCTTACAAAACACACATCCCACATTACTGTTTTCTGCCAGTTGATGCTGATTGATGGTTTTGTTTCCGCGAGCGGCGTTGCCGTGGCGTTGACATTAAACATTCATATCATCAAGCCGAGGAAGCTGCCTCACCAAGACTGGGTAGATAACGGGGATTGCCTTTTTTTTCCTGATGCCGTTAATGTGCGTCTGTGGCCTGATTTAGGGGATGAGGCTTCCAGTTAAATGGCAGCAGGCGCAGCCTGTTGGCACAGAGCAGCAGCTCACACCTGGCCAATCATCTTTCACAGGAGGCGGGAACTACGCACACATCATTCTTTAGGGTACACCCACCCTGCCTGCCTTGGCTGTGACGGCTCGTGTTAGTGTCAGCCTGCCGGCAGCTAGGTTAGCCACTCTCCTGACCCGCTAAGGTAGTGCGGTTAGTGGTTACCTTTGGAGGACGTCTTTAATCCTCCAGCATTCTGAAGGACCAGATGAAAGTAGGAAAGGCAGACATGATTAATCTATTGTCTATCCCCCCCCCACCCCCCAATTTGCATTCCTCTTTCCTTCTGACCTGGCTGTTCACAGACATTGCTCCCAGTGATTCCCCTTTACTGAGGGGGGAGGCTGCTGAGGGGGGGGGTTGAATTTTAGTTTGTTCTGTATCTATAATTTAAGTCATCCATAGAGACAGTGTTTTGAATTTAAGTGACAGGATAGTTTGCATTTAGTTAACCTGCGTAAGACATTTGGATTTCATTTTTAATACAGTTCTGAATATTAACTGCACCTTTGGTCACCGAGGGCCCCTGTACGGAAACGCGCAGTGATCCCGGCTGGGGAAGACGGGGCCCGGCAGTGCGGCGGGCAGACATGCTCCGGGGCTCCTCATGGCCGGGCTCTCGCTCCCTTGCTCACATCCTGTGAACCTGACATGTCTGCTGCAGGCCCAGAACTCCCAGTCCCCCAGTGTCTGATGCTAAAGGGCAGCCCCTTTGTGGGGGGGGGGGGGTGGGTGTCGGTGGCGAGGGGCCGTTAGCCGCCGAATCCACGTCCCTCAGCGTCTGCGCCACGACTCCATGTCTGCATCACGATCCTTCAGCTGCTCCTGACAGGCATCCGCTGCGCCCCCCCCCCACCCCCCCCAACGTGCACAGGCGGTCACGAGGGTGCGTGCGCATGCCACAGTGATCTCACTTCTCATTAGGCTGCCATTTCGCTCCCAATTTCAATTTTTGTTTCAATTTTACTTTTGCTTCATATTTGAAATAAGCCTTGGATCTATAGGGGGGAGGGAAGTGTACTTTGGGGGGGGGGGGTGAAATCAGGTGACAGTGCCCACCAATCACGTGTGTCGGTTGTCCATTTTGTCTCTCACCCCACACTGAGCAGATAATGCATTCAGCCTTTGTGTCGTGATTGTTAAGACCAAATCCGAATTTTTTTACTCTGCCTGTTTTTCTGCGGTTTGCTGCGGTTTAAATGGCTAATGGCAAGTCTTGGGGGGGGGGGGGGTCGCGGCAAATTAATTTTGGGGGCGGTACAACATAATTGTATTCAGAATTTTCTCAAACATTGCCCCCCCCCCCCAAAAAAAATGGCTTTGGTTTATATACTATTTAAATTTTTGTTCTGTGGGCAATACTTTGGTGTGTTTGGTTTGTTTTTTGCTAAAGTTTTGTTTGGATTCTTAATCACCTTGTTATTGTCAATTTAGCTTTTCATTTCTGAAAAACAACACAGCTGCATCATCCTCCCGGTTTGAACCGGCACACGCTCTGGCACATGTCACACCTGATCAGCGGCGCCCGCACACGTGCCCGCGGCGTGCCCATGCTGTGCACACACACCTGTGCCTGCTGCTCCGTCCTTTAGCCCGAGCTCAAGGACGGGGCCGGGGCTCTGACGTCACCCGCGGGCCGTCCTCTCCGGGCGGACCACTGAATGAGGTCATCCTGGGATCCACAGACACCGATTTACTGATTTTTAGGGAAAAGAGACACACCTTCATCCATTGCACTTGTGACTAACCCTCGGTGTCTAATTTTGGCCGGGCTGGACGCGTTGTTCCAGACAGCAGTTGCAAGGTTCCTTGCTTGCTGACTCCTTTGGAGCCTTGGCAGCCACCCAGAGGGTGGGAAATCGCTGCCAGGTGCCATGTGATCACTCACACCCTCTGATGACGAATCGGATCCGCGACATGTGATCACTCACACCTTCTGAGGACGAATTGGATCTGCGACATGTGATCACTCGCACCTTCTGAGGACGAATCGGATCCGCGACGTGATCACTCACAGCATCTGATGACGAATCGGATCCGCGACATGTGATCACTCACACCTTCTGAGGACGAATTGGATCTGCGACATGTGATCACTCACACCTTCTGAGGACGAATCGGATCCGCGACATGTGATCACTCGCACCTTCTGAGGACGAATCGGATCCGCGACGTGATCACTCACAGCATCTGATGACGAATCGGATCCGCGACATGTGATCACTCACACCTGAGGACGAATCGGATCCTCGACATGTGATCACTCACACCTTCTGAGGACGAATCAGATCCGCGATTGTAATGGGCAACAGCTACAAAGTGTCCTCTGCTGGCTTCTATGTTCTTGTCCGTTTTGGGCCTGCAGGATTGAATATGTTTGATTGGTGTGTCAGGGTAAGAATCGGCACCCGAGCTCAACTAGCTGTCAGGGTAACTTAATGCCTCTCAGTCCACTCTGACAGGGACGCAAACCCTGCAGTCAAAAAAGTCGAGAAAGAGACTAAGTGATGCAGGGACAAGCGGTGGCCTGGAGCTCCATGACGTGGCCTCCCAAAAACTGCCTGTTGTCATATTTCATTCCACAAACTCTAATTAATGCAGCCAATCATGCAGCTGGGTCAGAAAGCAACAGACGAGCCATGCTGTCATGTAAAGGCGGAAACACCGTAACTGCATATTTTATCGTTATGAAATCAAAATTTGGTCTTTTAGGCTCTGTTTTATCTTGTGACAAAATATTTTAGTTTAACTATGCTTGGGCTTGAAGAAAACACTATAATTTACCTGCCTACTGCACATACAGGTGGACAGTCGAAAACTTTGATGCGTTTTCTGAGTTTTGGTATTTTGCCTTTGAAGGGCAGTACATACTGTTAACTGAGCAGAAATAAACTTGTGAGGAAGCACATGCAGCTAGGGGTAGCACACGGGCGAAAGCTTCAATGCTGACATATGCCAGAAGGTAGAGACTATAGTGCATGACTAGTCTACGCATTCAGATGCTTTCATTTGAAATTTGATGCTTAGCTAATCTGCTTTTGTCACAGATTCGCAGTAGCAGCTCGCGATTTGTCTCGAGATGGATAAAAACGGCTTAGCCGCAGGCTAATTCTTAGAAGGGAATCTGCACCTGCAGAGTAACAGTAAGCAGCAGTGAGAGTACGACCGTGTTCCTGTAGATGTATATAGTCTGACTTCATCCCCCGTGTTTATTGTGATGCGAAGGAGACTCAGCTGTCTTTTTGTATATATTTTAGCATCTTATTTGCCTTATTCATTTCCATCGGTCCCTGAAAAGCATAATTTGTTTATTGTCATCATAATTGTTTACCAACCTGACCAGATGCTCTCACAGCCTTCCAGACATTTTCCCGGGGAATTCCCATTGCCTGTGGGAATTGTAGGAGGATAAAAATACAAACCGCAATCCCCATACCTGGTTTCCTCAATAGGCAGCATTGCAAACAAGAAGAACTGAACTAATCAGATTTTAAGGATATTTCTTAGAGATCAACAATTAATTTCCCGGCTTCACAGCCGGTGCATTGTTCACCAATTCTCTGCGGACTGCATTATTATTAAATCCCTCAAAGAGTGATCATTTTAAAAGGGAAGTAAGAGGTGAGGATGCACCAATCAGTGGGACTGGTTTGCCATGGCAACCTGTCAGATCCTTCTCTTCCCATGGGTTGGGGGGGTGGGGGATTTGCCGGATCTCCCTGGAGCTCTGAGCTGTTGTGTTCATCATGTTCATCACGCATCACTGAGATGCTGTGGAGAGCCCGTGACGCGGGACGCCACCGGGCCGAGCACGGCAAGGCTTCTCGGAAATCGCTTGTGATTTTCCACACAGTTGCAAATTGGAATAACAATTTTTGTATCCCTTGGAAATAATTTTTTATCCATTTACAGAAACGCCTGTCTAACATGTTGGGACAGCTTGAAAATTTGATTGGCTGAGGGTGAAAATGAGTTGTGCAGCGTTTCTGTTAGGTTTTCGATTGTTCTCAGTGTTGACACTCTCAGCCAGAGTATCAGTGACTTGACCGTTTCATTTTCATCACCTCTTCCGCCCGAGAGCTAAGATCCTCTGTCTACCTGGCTGCCTTACCTTCTTACCTTCAGTCTGTTTCTCCTGGAAGTCGAGTTGGGCTTGTTTCCACTGCCTCGATGGCAAAATTGACAGCATATTCTCATAGTTTTCCCCTCTGATTCAACAAGCCCACTCTGCGGTGCACTTTTTACCAAAGATGGGTCGAATCAATGGATCAAAGCCACTAAGTGGATTTCCTTTCAACTCAAAAACAGATCCGGGAATTCTCAAATGAAATCTAAAAATGTAGGAGACGTCGAGTGACATCATCCAATTGTGCCTCTTGCAGTCTCTCCTCTGATTGGTATTACAGTCCTTCTCAACCAAACCCTTCTCTTCCATTTTATCAGTCCTCCCATTCAGTCTTAGCTTAGCTTAGCTTAGCTTAGCTTAGCACCAGCCAGTCTGTCGCATTGTTGATAATCTTTTTCCACAGTTCCCCAATATCAACTTAATGGTGGCCTGCACACTGTTATGAAGCCATTTCCCTCCCCAGCTCTGCTCTGATGCCTGCAGGAATGTGGATTGCCCTCTTCTGGGTGGTGTTTTCCTTAGTGATGGACCGTGGGTCTCGGTGGTGCTCTAGAGCTCCCCCTAGATGCTGACAGCTTTCCATACCACTCTTTGTGCCTGCATATGGATCAGAGCCTTCCAAATCCAATTCCTTTAATAGCAGCGTGACCTGTTTTGTCTGTGACATTGTGATTAGCAGGCATGCTAACCTCGGTAGGCCCTGGGGTGACAACCCAACCCACTAACAGGCCGTCGGAATCCCGAAGCTGGTGTGCTCACGTGGAGCTCAGATTATATTGAAATTCCGGCCTCACGCTAGCTGTATTGCTCTCCGAAGTACTGCAAATGGAAAATAAACAGGTAATGATGTCATTATTCCTGCGTGGGTCCAAATGCTCATGGGTTTGTGGTGGGACTGAATGCAGGACAGTATGCCATCGTCTTGGCTCTGTTTCATGCCAGCGGCATCTGAAAGCACTCGACTGTAAGAAGCATGACATGTGCTCATCATGGATGACGTCGCGGCTGTTCGTGCAGGCCGTGGGACGAGGCCACTCGTGGCCCACGCTGACGCGTTTAGCTTTGTAGCTGGAAGGCAGATGCTCGGCTTGCGTTCTCACGTGTGGCAGGTGGAGGCTCAGCTGTACGATGCGACGCGTGGCTCAGTGCGAGGACAGAGCGGCATCACGTCAACTGGACGGTGCGATGCGTGGCTCAGTACGAGGACGGAGCGGCATCACGTCAACTGTACGGTGCGACGCGTGGCTCAGTACGAGGACGGAGCGGCATCACGTCAACTGTACGGTGCGACGCGTGGCTCAGTACGAGGACAGGGCGGCATCACGTCAACTGTACGGTGCGACGCGTGGCTCAGTACGAGGACGGAGCGGCATCACGTCAACTGTACGGTGCGACGCGTGGCTCAGTACGAGGAGAGAGCGCATCACGTCAACTGGACGGTGCGATGCGTGGCTCAGTACGAGGACAGGGCGGCATCACGTCAACTGTACGGTGCGACGCGTGGCTCAGTACGAGGAGAGAGCGCATCACGTCAACTGGACGGTGCGTCGGCTAGCTAATTAGAGAAAAAAAACAGATATGCGTCGCCATAACACAATTACTCATAGCAACTGTTTGAGGATGGTGTGACAGCTGCCTTGAAGGTACGGGAAATGGGGGGTGACTTTGAAAATCACTTGCCGTATCTGGTCTAGCTGTGGATCATCCACATCCCCTCCACATTCTATGAGGTTAATTAAAAGAACAGTTTTTATGTTACGTGTGTTTGTTTTTTGAAAGTTCCAACAAATATATTTGAATAAAAAAATAATTGACTACTAAGGACGTGTACAATAAACACACATATATTACATGTGTGTTTGTGTGTGTATATGTATATCTGTATGTTTGAAAATAGTCATAGCTAGTATGCATTACAGTAGGGCTTGTTCCCCTTCTTGTTTGTTCAGGGCCTGAGTTGTTTAATGATCAGCCCCTGACATTGTGCTCCCTATTACATTCAGTCAGTCAGCCCTAGCATCCCCCTCCCCCACCCCCGCCACTTCCACAGCGCCGCCCTGCAGGTGTGGGACATGCAGGAAATGAGAGCCTGCTTTGTGTCAATATTGAACCAGCCTGTCCTGGAAAAGAAAAAACAAGGCTGCAGCTGGAAGATCACCACAGTGACATCAGTGGAGCTCTTCGCTCTTCCCCACAGCAGACAATTACCTGCTACACCCCCCATGGGGAAAGGGCGGGGGGGGGGGGGGTCAGGGGCTGGGGACTGGGAGTCTCAGTCTGCACTCTGTGTTTGATTCTAAGCCTGAAAAAAAGTTCTGCTTGATTCTGCAAGAAGTTCTTGCTTTCTGTATTATTTATATGACGGGTGTCAAAGTTCAGTCCTGGGGGGCCGGAGCCCTGCACATTTTTGTGTTTCCCCTCATTTAACACACCTGATTCAACTCCTTGTGCTACTTACCACATAGCTCTTGAGCTGAATCATTTGTGGTGGAACAGGGAAAGAACTAAGCTACACAGGACTCCGCCCCCCCCAGGACTGGGGTTCGACTCTCCAGATTTATATAAAGGAGCATAGGTTGTCATGGCGAGGGTGGGGCCTATTGTAGACGGCTAAATTACTCCCCCACAAGAGGGGGGCCACGCGTAACGCGGCAGCATCCTAGGTGAAGAGATCACTTGGGCCTGAGAGTCTGTATCTGGTGACATTGAAGGCCAAACCTTTGCTTGCACTTTTGGCCAATTGAGCGGAAATGCAGGGGAGAACTTTCATGATAGCAAGGTTTACATTTTGAAAAAACACTCAAAGTGTATATTAAGAATGTACAGAACTTTAAAGACAGAAAAAAATGACATTACTGTTTTGGGTTTTTTTGGATATTCTGTCACCTTGGATGGATGGATAGATGGATTATAGATTGATTATGATGCAGCCTCACACCTCTGGGATCGTGGGTTCGATTTCTCCTATGGCTTGTGTGTCGAGTTTGTGAGCTTTATCTATGTTTGCATGCGGTTACTCTCGCAGACCAGAATCATGTGGTTAGCAGAACCTGTGCCTTTAAATGAGCCGTAGCCTGTGATAATGTGTATCAGCAAACGCCTCGCAATGGACCCGGTGTCCCCATCCTGAGATGCCTCAGCTCACCATCACCATGCACTGCTGAAGCAGGCGAGAGGAGCATGGATGAACAGGGCAGTTTGTTTTCTTCAGTTACAGAGTCTAACTTGAGAAAATATTTTAACCCTTAAAAGCCCAGGCCTGAGCCATCTGTCCTAAATACAGGCATAGCTCGAGGTCATCTTTTTTCTCTTGTTTTATTATAATGTTTTAAATTACAAAAGTCTGAAATACTTTTTTCTATTTTACTTGATAAATTATTAGCCTATAAAGAAGAGCATATATGCATGACTGATTAAAAAATGAATCAAGAGATTCTGCCAGGCAATAAAATCTGACGACACTTTATCTGTCCAACCAACCTCCCAAATTTTCCACACGACCAGATGAGTCTATGTTCAGTATAAGAATATCATCTGCTATTCGTGGCTGTACGCGAAGGGTAATCAGATAGTTGAATTTCAGAAAAAGAGTTACTCTTTCAGAGGTGCAAAAAGTTTATATTTCTGATTTTCGTTTGCAGTTTTATTTTATCTCTGTCTTTATGACTGAGATATGATTTTCTGAACTGGATTTTGATATTTAATATAAGTTTTCTTCTTTGAGAATTGGTTGAAGTTGATATGCATAATAATGTAATATCTGAATAGCCGTAAGATAAAATGGAAAGATCTCATATTAAATTAAAAATAATATAATACACTTGAAACTAATGTGAATATTAAACTAAAATAAAATCTACTTCAAAGTGACAGCTTTCAAATGGCACACTATGTAGGACTGGCATCCCGTCCTGAGTGTCCCCCTGCCTTGTCCCCTGTGATGAGCTGGCATCCCGTCCTGAGTGTCCCCCTGCCTTGTCCCCTGTGATGGGCTGGCATCCCGTCCTGAGTGTCCCCCTGCCTTGTCACCTGTGATGGGCTGGCATCCCATCCTGAGTGTCCCCCTGCCTTGTCACCTGTGATGGGCTGGCATCCCGTCCTGAGTGTCCCCCTGCCTTGTCCCCTGTGATGGGCTGGCATCCCGTCCTGAGTGTCCCCCTGCCTTGTCCCCTGTGATGGGCTGGCATCCCGTCCTGAGTGTCCCCCTGCCTTGTCACCTGTGATGGGCTGGCATCCCGTCCTGGGTGTCCCCCTGCCTTGTCCCATGTTCCCCAAGGACTGGCCTTTATTGTTCTGACTGAATGAGTGTTTGGCCCTCCAATCGCAACACCTGTCTGGTATATCAGTCCCACTCCCCACTCTCCATTGTCCTACCCCGCAGTAGGTCCTCCCATTGGTCTAATATTTGAGGCACCCGCTGTGAAACAACCACTGCCAGCACCTGAGATCTAGAAGTCAGGCTCTGCTGCCGCTTGTCATCTGCGCTTCGGCACGTTTCAGCTCGTTTTAATGGAGCATGACATTCCTGGAGAAACTCTAACCCATTTTAGATCTTGGCCTCTGCTTCAGTTCAGCTTTTCTTGCTGCAAAACCTTCTGTGTTCCTGCTTTGTACCTTCAGGGTGCTCTTCCACCACACCGGGTACCGTACTTTTGGTACTTCAAGGTGTTGGTTTTCCACTGCCGTAAAAACTCGTATCGGCGCCGAATGACATCACAATGCGTGGTGGAGTATTTTGTACTGAATTTAAAAAATGGCTGTAGTATATTATAGGGCTTGACGATGTGCATTATTAATACCAACGCTGCATGTTATGCATATGCAATTCTTACTTTACTAGTTAGATTAAGATCAGGTTTTTTTCTTGCCTTCAATTCCGTACAGACATTATTGAGCAGGGAGTTTAAATTTCACTAAAACATTTTTACTTTGCGTTAGGAAACTCACACTGAATGCAATAGCAGTGAATAATATTGTATCACATTACTAGTTGCATCATATGTATCTTTAATGTATTGGATCGTTGGCGACACATTGAGATGTATCACAGCCTCAGTGATTTAGATGCACATCTTTGGTATGCAGTGTATATGCTGAAAGTCTGCTGGAGCACAGTGTATACTTTGGAAGAAATGGCCATTCTAATTTTGAATGAGATTTTACAGATGAGGTATTTGTGGGTTTAAATACAGACAGATTCCCCACCCACATCCAAGTAGCAGAAAAACATGCAGTGGTCATGTTAACGTTGTGTGACGAGCTAATCTGCCCCCATCCAAGCGAAGGCCTGGAATCAGCCATGTCACCAGGATTCCCATTCAGCACCTCAGTGAGCTCTGTGGCAGCCGGGCCAAAAGGGACGTCATTCATCCCCGTGCGACAGCGTGGGGGTTTCAGGTTTGCCGCAAGCCAAAGTAGCACACAACATCTGGGGGGGGCGTTTACCCACCCAGGCCACAGGTAAGGCGGGATAACGATCCCAAAGTCCCGGGCAACCATCTGGCTTCCAGCAGTAACAAATACTGGCCGTTACATGACCTCCAATAGCTCAGAACAGTGCAGTACATCTGTCTGAGCCTTTTATCCGAAGCGACTTACAGCAGAGGGAAGGGTTACATGTGCTCCCTGGGACTCAAACAAACAACCTTTGTTGACGGTCTACTTGTTGAGCTGCAGGATAGGCGAGATCAGTTTTTCTCTGGTGATAAATAATCATAAACACCATTTTGTGTTTGTGTTGGGGAGGGGGTAGGTTTATATTACCTTATATGTAATAAAAACTTGGTTTTTGTTGACATTGTGCGGACCATTTTTCAGGTCCCCACAAAGATCTGCAACTGCAATCAAAAAGCTAAAATTGCCATAAGTCTTGTATTTTGTTTGGTTACTCGTGGTTAAGGTTAGGGCTGGGTAGGGGTTAAGGTCGTCATGTTGTGATTAGAGTTTTCCCCATAGAAATGAATGGAGAGTCCCCACAATGATATAATTAAAACTCTGCATGTGTGTGTGTGTGTGTGTGTGTGTGGTGTTTTTGTTTTTAATGAGCTATGCCTGTTTATTTCTGTCCCGAACAGAAGGCTTGACAGACTGGCCAACAGAGAGAGTAGAGCAGAACATAGCTGTTTTAATCACCGAGGCCCGCGGAGGGTCACATGTGCTGTATGCTCGTTGTCCTCTCCACCAGCTCCCGATGGATTGTCCTGTCATGCACCTCCTCCAGATGATCAGGCACCGTCACAGCAGCACCATTTGTCTTGCCTGGCATGGGGACAGCACTTTGGGGTTTAAGTCCAGCACCGTCATACATAATTCAAATTTACAGGTGCAGATTTCGACTTTCGCATCTCTCTCTAGGTTTTTCCTAATGCTGCTGTCAAGGCAATGAATCGGTTTTATTTTCAGATATTCTTAATTAGCCAAGAAAGGTTATCCTCTGAGAGAACTCCATTTGTGCTGGCCACTGCTGGCTTGTGAGTATTATGTTAATCGCAGGCTTATGATGCATACTGACATTAAATAACAAATGTAGAGCTGCAACTGGACATGACCACTTAAGCCAACCCGTCATGCACTGAGATTTCTGCATTGTTTCTGGACTCCTTTCCCGAATGTCTCCCATCCAAGAGGTCACATCCACATCATCGGCCCAGGCTTCCCATTAAACTGTGCGTCTCGTCGCCGAGACGCTAAAATTAGCCGAACTCCAATAATTAACTGGCCCGACAAACGCCAACTGAATTGTGATTAATTCTGCACGGGTGCCTTCCAGGGCCTAATCGGCTCTCTAATTGCCTGCATGGCATGTGGGGGCGCGGCCCGCGCTGCCATTGTGTGCGGAAAGCCTGAGCGATGCTCTTCGGAGAGGATCCTGGGGATATTCATTTAGCGTGTCACCGTAATGCGTCCCCCATGCATCGCCAGGAAAGGAAATGAGAATTCACCGGAAGACGGGCGGTGGATAATTGAGCAGTTGACAGAAGGGGGGTGGGGGGGGGGAGTTGGGTTCCTTTTTTGTATTGTGATTTTCTCATTTCAGATTTCCTCATTCATGAGATCATTGTCACAGATGTAGCACGCTTTATGTCTTTGGCTTGAGTTATTCCGTTGTATCCTTTAGATATTACTGAGTGTTACTGTGCCTTCAACACCGTCTTGACTCGCTTCTAGCCATAGATTCTGTTAATTAGTGGTAATTAGGATGATGGCGCAGACCATCCAAAAGGTGATAAAGGATAAAACATTTACAAAGGTTTGTACTCTATACTGTAGCGGTGAAAATTTCGGTTCTGCATAGACCCAGTCTTGGTATTCAGGTAGAACCTTCAGTTAATGGAATTTTTATTAGAAGTTAACTGGTAGATCTGTATCTCTTGTTTTATCGCTCTCTGGCCTGGTAGTCGGTGACTGTTGGAGATCGGTGTCGCATCTGTCTTTGATTGCCTTGTCTGTGACCGTCTCTGTGTCACCGTGTCACCTCAGCTGGCAGGAACACCACGAACGACGAGCTGGAGAGCATGCTGGAGAGCGACAACCCTGCCATCTTCACCTCGGGGGTGAGCAGCCTGGACGTGCCCGTGCTCCGCTGTCATTTGACCTCTGAAAAACACCCTTAAGTTCTTTAGCACCATCACACGTCAGTTTGGGGACCTGAACAAAACATTTTACTCAACATAAAAATCTGTGACTGCAATCAAAAAACTTAAAATGCCAAAACTCTTGTCTTTTGTTTGATTACTTATGGTTAAAGTTAGGACTGGGTAGGGGTTAAGGTTGTCATTGTTGGGATTAGGGTTATAGAAATGAATGGACGGTCCCCACAAAGATAGGAGTACAGTTGTGTGTATGTGTGTGTGTGTGTGTGTTTGTGTGTGTGTGTGTGTGTCTAAAAGCAGGGTCAGACAATCACTAGGGCCATTGGAGGTTAAGAGCCTTGCTCAAGGGCCCAACAGCAAAATAACTCTGCCGGCTCTGGGATTTGAGCCAACAGCCTTCTGATCAAAGGCACAGTTTCTTAACCCCCCGAGTCCCCAAAAAGATAAACCCCATGCAAGGAGGTGCAGTAATAAGCCCCTTCTCTAGACACTGCATGGGGCTTGATAATTCCCTCTGACAGTAGTAGCACTGGCAAAGTTCATGCACTGACCGTCGCTGCATTTACTCGGCCAAGATGCCCTCAGTGGGGCTGTTAAATCTGCACAGGCCGCCTACATGATCTGGCGCCTGACGTCCGGCTTTCTCATGGCTCTCCTCCTTGAGATTCCTTGACACGTCTCTCAACTCAGAGCTCTGTCTCGCTTCGCTTGCCGGCGAGGCCAAACAAAAAGGGGGAAGCCCAACTCAGCTCAGGGGGGTGTGTTAAAACCAAGCGGGACTGCTGAGGAAACATTAGCCAGTCGCTCACCTCTCCCCCTCCCCTCCAGATCATCATGGACTCCAACATCACCGAGCAGGCCATGAGTGAGATCGAGACGCGGCACACTGAGATCATCAAGCTGGAGAACAGCATCCGCGAGCTGCACGACATGTTCATGGACATGGCCATGCTGGTGGAGAGTCAGGTGAGACCCACGTGACGCCCTCATGCCAACCTGCCACCTACAGCTGTTTGCTCCACCAAGGTCCCACAAGGATATTCGATATTAGCCTGATTAAAGAAGCTCACCTCAACAACAATTAACCTATTTAACGGAGAACGCTTCTATAAAGGTCTTCTGTTGGATTATAGCTGTCAATGAATAGATTATAGAGCACTGTGAAGAATCTTAGGCAGTCACAGAAAATGTTAAAAGCCGTTTATCTGGGCAGTAAGTGCATATTTGCTCAGAAAGAAATTGCACAGTTCAACATTCGAACATATGCGGTATAGCAAAATAAATTCACAAGAATTTCTTGTGCTCTCCAAAAAGGTACTGATATCCTTTTGGACGGCTAGATGAACACAGCTTCAGTTCCCAAACCTCTCCTCAGGGGCACCTCAGTCACTCCATGTGTTCGTTAAATTTCACCCCCAGCAGAAGGTGCTCAAGTGATTATTCCACATGAATTATTGACAAATCTCATGTGGTAAAATCTGTATTAACGTAAGTATGCTTAGTGTAATTGCCTTTTCTCTTAATGTGTTTGTGGAATAAATTTTTCTTTGTTGAGCTCTTTTTAAAACAATTTTTATTCTAAAGTACACTCTTACTTAAAGCATTAACCAGAAACTAAGTGTTAGTAATGTACTGATCCCATGTTCGTTCTTCATTAACGAATCATAACGGTTAATGTATTTCATACAATTGCTGTATTTGTTCATGATTTGTACTAAAGTAGTAACTGATTTACTAAGTTACTTGTGTCCCCTCAAGTAAAATGTTACTGAACCTTCTTAAGAGAAAACATTCATATGATGTGGAAAACAACAGTGCAGCTGGAGGAACGTGCAACATCAGTAAGGCCTCCCTGTATGAATGAAGTGTGACTGATCAGTTTCAGTTTTATCTTCAAGACAGCAAAATGTCCTCCTTTTAAATTTCTGCTTATATTTTTCATTTTGAGACGCTTATGCTAATAAAAGCCAGATAGACCATAAACAGGTCTTAGTGTAAGTTTCATTGCATAAACGCTTTGTGCTTCTCTTCCGAGATAAAAACTGTACGTTTCTGGAATGGGACACCGTGCACTCTCACTTCTGGGCCACTTCCTAGTGAGAACATGATGCATGATGGGTATGGTGCAAGGACTACGATGAACCATAAAAATACGTTGCAGAGGTGTCGGTGAGGGTATCCCCTGTTCTAACCCTGTTCATATTTCTATAAATATGAACAGGGTTAGAATCATGCCTGACATACAGTGAGGCATAAGAACATAAGAAATTTACAAATGAGAGGAGGCCATTCGGGCCATCAAGCTCGTTTGGGGAGAACTTAGCTAATAGCTCAGAGTTGTTAAAATCTTATCTAGCTCTGATTTAAAGGAACCCAGGGTTTTAGCTTCCACTACACTAGCAGGAAGACTATTCCATACTCTAACTACACGCTGTGTAAAGAAGTGCTTCCTCAAATTTGTTTTAAAATGTTCTCCCGAAGGCCTTACTGATGTTGCACGTACCTCGTGCTGCACTGCTGTTTTCCACATCATATGAATGTTTTCTCTTAAGAAGGTTCAGTAACATTTTACTTGAGGGGGGCACAAGTTAACTTAGTAAATCAGTTACTACTCAAGTACAAATCATGAACGAATACAGTAACTGTAAGAAATACATCGACCGCTATGATTGATTAATGAAGAACGGACATGGGATCAGGACGTATAACGAACGCTTAGTTTCTGGTTAATTAAGGCATTAAGTAAGATTGTACTACTACGTTATTTGTGCTCCCTCAAGTAAGGTTTCTATTAGGTATTGAGAACTGTGAAAATATTATAGTGTTGGTTTGTGTGATGCCTGAAGATGTGATTTTCTGTGGTTCTGTGGCTGTACAGTGTGTTATACGGGTAAAATCACCACCTAATCCCCAGAGAAGCTAGTGTTCTCTCTCATCCTTTCCCAGTACAGAATGTCTGAACTCGTTTACTGTAACGAAAGCATTTTCTACACCCGACAGGGAGGAGGAAGTGCATAGGAAAGGAGCCTTCGAATCGTTATAGATTGTTTTACTTTTGAATCTTTCCGATTTTGGAAGCTGGAGTTTATGGACTAGCGACACCCTATTTCAGGTGAAGACTTGCCGTGAGCCTAACTTAGGAAGCCTTTCAGTGAATGTGAGGAAGAGCAGGTACACTACAGTAAGATACTTGGAGTTAAATGATGCCCAGCCTCAACTATTAGTGAGGCAGTGAGCTCTGGAACCTCTTGCAACTGCCTCTGTACTGTTCTTCTCATGCTCTGTCTGTCTATCTGTCTGTCTGTCTTTGCCCATGACTTTCAGGGGGAGATGATTGATCGCATTGAGTACAACGTGGAGCACTCTGTGGATTACGTGGAGCGAGCGGTCTCCGACACCAAGAAGGCGGTGAAGTACCAGAGTAAAGCTCGGAGGGTGAGTTCGCTAAGCTTGTGTTGAGTAGCTGTGTGGTGTGGCGTAGCACGGCATGACGTAGCATGGCATGGCTTGGCGTGGCTTGGCTTGGCGTGGCTTGGCTTTACTTCTGTCCCTGCAAAACATGTCTCAAGACTCATCAACATCTGATGTGCTGCACTGGTGTTACTCTTGATTTCAACATGGCAGGATTCATTTTGGCCTAAGATTTTTCATAGGTGACCTCGTCTAATTAATGAGTTTTGGGTTTTGAGTCCTGGTATCTGTTTTTTACTTTCACAGTCTCTGCACAGGCAATAGGCTGAAGAAGCTTCTTCAGTGCTAACAGTTATTTTAGCATCTTAGTTAAAACTGGTGCCAGAAATGAAGAGTTTGTTACCTAATGCTCCGGTTGCAGGCTGGCAGCTGTCCTTCTAGCCAATCGCTAGACTCTGAAGTTTCCGGTATTACGCCACGGTGCAACAGGGAGTGTAAATTTGTCAGTGACTTCATCTGGCTTGTGAATAACTGAAGATCGCCCTTTTTTTCCCCTTATATTGCATATATGGGATTTTCTGCGATTCATTAGTCAAGGTTTCCACTCTCTGGATGATTGAAGTACTGCTGCTAGTGGTAACTGACAATATAAAGGATTGTAGAGTTGAGCTTTAGACGGTAAGCGATACAGAGATTAATGACAAACATTTCATGTGGCAGATTTTCTGAATGACAGTGAGATGATTCGCTACCGCCACGCTGTGAGGAATACGGACATCTTTAAAAATAATCTGGAATATTTCTATTTAAAATTAATCGCACCTACCATCTTCGTCCACTCTAGAGCTCATAGTAAGGATTAGTCATCCTTGAAGGCTATCACCCAAAGCAGGCATTTGATGGGGAAAAAGATAATAGTCTATCTAACGCTTTGTTAGAATCCCGTAGTCATCCGCTGGGCACCGTTTCTGTCAGATTAATACAAACCCTCAGAGGCTTAAAGGACGTCCACAAAACGGAGCAAGTGCACTAGGGATGGGAAGATTCACCGATTCGCATACGGTGCGCTGACATAAAAGTCGAAGAAGCAATTGCCCCGATTAAAAAAGTATGCAGTGGGTAGAATTTAGGATGAACTCAGGGTCATTTCCAACATCTTTGCATTGGTAAAATCCAGTTTATTAATATTTATTAACTAGTAAATGCCCTATGCCTTTATTATTTAGAAACATGACCAATAATATTATTTTTAGATTGATTGCCCCTCTCTAAACCGTTTCTGTATCTGTGCCATATGAATTGCATAGCGTGATATTCTTTCGCATCAGGTCGTATCGTGTTGGATCAAAACATGCCGAACGGTACTGCATCACAATAGCAGTGAATCGTATTGGTAGCTGCTTCATATGTATCTTTAATATATCGGAACATCGGCGATGCATCGAAGTGCGTATCGCATCGCCTCGGTGATGGAGATGTACGTCCCTAATGTGCACCAGCAGAATCTCAGGTCTTAATGTTCTTCATAAAATGCAGGCTGGTAGTAAAAAATAATTTCACAATCACAACCTAGTCTGTTCCTGCGGCCGTGATTCAAGCTATATTTAAGCTGCTAAGTTTGAGTGGCTAAAGTTGGTAAGCTCCCAGCAGCAAACCACAAACATGGTTGGAAATGTATGCAGTGTGATAAAATTACAGTGGAACTGACTATATACGGATTCTCAGTGGAATTTTAAACGCGCCTGACGTCAATTGATATGACTTGACAGCACCTAGTATTAATAAAAGCATTTTAAATACGTTAAATGCTTCCTGATTTTTAGAAAATAGCATCAAGTATACAAAAATTGCATTCAGATGGACTACAGAGGAATCCATACTCGGTATATTTAAAATTTGACAGAGTGTTCAAGATTATCCACTCATGAAGTGGTATCATTTTTTTGTGTGTTTGGCTAAACAAAATTCATACAACAAATCCAGCTGTTTCATTGGCTGGGAAGAAACCCAAATAACAAATGAGGATTAATTAAAAAAACAGAAAAAAGCAAACAAACATGTAGATTCACTGGAAGCCTGGCTGCTGGTACCTCCTTAATCAATATCTAATAATATATAACATACTGTAGTATACGGCCATAATTCAGAGCACTTGAAACGGTAATCTAAGCTTGAGCATAGGCACCAGAAGACATTTTGAGCTCAGCGTGCTGAATGTTGGAACAATGATAGACAGACTTTATCATCGGTTGATACCAACGGTTGTATTTTTGGAGAAATAACCATGAAGTCGCTTCTGATCCTACTGAGTTTGAGTCTGACCTTTTAACCTCTGAGTTAGAACAGGGGCAGGCAGTCGTACAGTACCTGCAAATGGCCGGTATGTATGCAGGTATTTGAGATAACCTCTAGGTCAGCTGTTCAAACCCAGGTGTGAGGACTCTTCAGCCAATCAGTCCTCTAATTAGTAATCGGGGAGCTACAGTGAAAACCCATACACACCATGACCCTATCCGGGTAAGATTACAGGTATATTTTCTGTATTTTCTCGTCTAACAGGGTTATCTCAAACCCGCATAACAATCAAGACGCAATATCTGAACAACATGGCACAGATTATATTTTGGGGGGATTTCAGCCTTGGATAGACACCTTCTGTCTTACATATTTCAGTTAATTAAGAACAGAATTTCCACTGGAGAGAGAATTCAATTGGAGCAGCTGGGCAGGGAGTTGCTCAGGTTTGGGGTCTGTCAGATACTCTTCTGAGAAACACTTTGCTTTGCCTTCAGTCTGGGCTTCAGGTATAATCAGGAGTCGGGAGGATGTGCAGTGAAGTTGGTGTGTCTTGAGACAGGAGTTTAATGGGGAAGTGTGTTCATGTTCATCCCTACACACTGTGTTGCACGATCTGTGTTAATGTTCTCATGGCGCTCTGTGAATGTCCTAAAATAGTCGCCATGAGCAGTCAGAAGATGAAGGGGCACACAGGCGCTGTCTTACGGGGCTCTGCAACAACAACAAAAAAAGCTTTGGGTGAAGTGCAGCCACATTCCTCTCAACTGCCTTGGCTGTCGAGATGAGATGTGAGATTGACTTTGTCAATCCCTAGAGGGAAATGAAGACATTACATCAGCTCAGATTAAGACGGCAAAAAGAGACAGACATAGCAAAAGGGGCAGGATGAGTAAGAATACAGTAAAAGGTACAAATAAATAAAAGGTACCAATGTGAATAAGTAAATGTACAGAATGTACAGATCACAGTAAATAATATACACCAGCATGTAACTCAAATGTACAGATGAAATTTTTCATACTACAATGTTAAGTATTACAGTGTTAAATGATCTGAATCAAAGATACAATGATGGTGAATCACAGCGGGAAAATATTTATGAAATACTGCAACAGCGACATCACAGAGTAACAGCAGTCCTGTGAAGGCATTACATGCTGCGGGGGGGGGGAGATTCCAGCATGTGTTTCTGTCTGCTCTGGCTGCCCATTGTGTGATTTTTATGTCATATTCTGAGCTGCACTTGCAGAAGAGCACAAGCTTTGCTCCATAACCTTTTAACCCTGTGTGTTCCTCTTCACTTTACATGCTTCCCTGGACCTCTTCTGCTTTCTCGTTGTTGCTCTTGATGGCCACGCAGAAGAAAATCATGATCATTATATGCTGTGTGGTGTTAGGCATTGTAATAGCGTCCAGTGTTGCCGGGACGCTGGCTTAGAGCACACTGCTGCAGTAGTAGGAAAGAGTATCCACATGCCCAAACACATGACTCTGAAACAGACACACACACACACACACACACACACACACACACTCCCTATCTCTGCCTGTCATCTTCACACAAGCACATGCACATGTTTTGAAATATATTTTAAAAGAAGCGAGTCGCATACTGTAAAACGATGCACAATGTACCGGAGGAGATGTATTTTTTATGCATGAGTTCTTTTTTTTTGTAAATGTGTGTGGTTTTCGCGGTGTGTTTACCTGGGTGTTGAGTGTCGTATGACAAATTTTACAAATGTTTTTGAGGTCTAATTTTAATGAGGGGGGTGGCGCGAGGGGGATCTTGAAAATGTTGCACGCACATTCCAAACAATGGCATTTTCTAATTATTTTTCTATTACATTGGAATAAGCAGCCTCTACACTAGTCTATTTGTTGATTTCTAAAACTAATACAAAGAAATGATAGCTCTGTATGAATATTTGGAGTAACAGCACCGGACGTTGAGCAGAACAGGAAACGGTGTAATTTAAAGTAGTTTTACATAAGTAAACAGAGACAAAATTCCTGGGAGCCCCACTCTTCCCTCTTGACATGCTGTACAATATGTCCTAGACCTGACTTTTGCATGACATCTCAGACGATATAATGTTGTTCCGTGAAAAAAGAAAGTCGTGAAAAATCTTTGTATTTAGATCATTGCTTTTGGACTCAATTCGGTGACGGCTGCCTAAGACTGGGATTATCGTCAGTCAGTATTATTAGACCATCAAAATTCCCCACCCCAATCATCATAGTAATGAGCTCTAGCAAGCTGCTACAAAGTAGCATCTTCTGTCGTCCTTCCTTGGTTCTCGTTGAGTTCTGTTGTGAGGGTCTGCTAAACCGTGTGCGTCTTTACGTCACAGGAACCATTCTGCCCGTCTGGTCCAATTCCGCTGCATAGTGGAGCTCTTTACTGCCTCGACATTGAGTTTGAGTTATAATCCAAACTCAACTGCAAATAGACATAGTTATGGGCTACACTCTAAGCTTACGATGTACTCGGTGTTTTTCAATGTAATCCCTACCGTGCAACTGATGTCAATACCGGAGCCCAGCATTGTGGGACGTCACACCCTTTCTCGTGTGCTTTTAAATGTCCTGTGGTGCTGTTTTCGTTGCGTCTGGTCCGCGTGTGGACGTGCCTGACCTGACTACCTGAATGGTCGCCTAAATCAGCCATCGAATGCATTCCAACAACTTAGATTTCACAAAAAATATATAAATAAATAAAGGAAATAACAGCCACGTTGCCTACGCAAGCCGCTGCCTTTGTTGTGACGCTGCCATGTTGTCCTTTGTGGTGAAGCTAGCCAGTGAAGAACTGAGTCACATGGCAACACATGACGAATTCACACTCTGCTGGGGCTTTTTAACTGTGGACCAACGCTTCTCCTCTAACCAGGGCTTAGCTTATGAACAGCACATCCATTTCACGCACATCTGGCCGCCGATCTCCAGCGGGGAGTCGTCCAGAGCGTCATGGGCGCGACTGGTAGCACCGGCTGCGCTACCGGGACGCGGGTGGGCAATGTGGCCCACAACCCCCCCACCATTTAGTCACCACCCGCCTCGCAAAAAACAAGCGCGGCCAACTGAGCTGAACAACTGAACAAACGTACAAACAAACGAGAAAATTAAAAGTGCATGTTGCAGCCATTTTGGAGTTTCGATGTATTGTCCTCGCTTTCGTACAGTGCCGTTAGTTAGAGGTGTGTCTTTGAACAGTCCCATGAGGCCTGGGGCTTTGTTTCTGTTTGTGCTGGAGTATTCCTGTAAAGGTTACTAGAGGGGTGCTTTCTCACAGTCTACACACCATCAGCCCCCCCCCCGCCCCCATGTACCAAAAGCTATAAGTAACGTTTGGGTGTTGGTACGAGGACTGAACTTAGCAATATAGCGCAGGCCCTTAGCAACGTATCTGAAAACCTCTTCACTTCGAGCAGAAGTATTTGTGCTTCCACCAACACCCCATTCCGAAGATGCTTCTGCGTTGTCAGAACAGTTTCTGAGCTGGGATATCCCCTTTGGGGCACTCCATGCGAAGCGCTTAATAGTGAATAATTAGGATGAAAAGCCTTTCGTAGGACAATGGGCTGTTCTGTATATAGACGCGAATGACTAATGGTGTTTCACGCACTCAGACACCCACTCGAAAATCCAGGCCTCCTGAAGAAAGATGACAAGCAAGAAGTAACAAACTTGAGTTATTCCAAGCAAGGCTCATCCAAGCGGAATGAGGCTCTTTGTGCTATTAGTAAATGTCTTTGTGTCCTTAACATCTTTTTTTCTCTGAAGTCTTCCCTCCCTTATTTTGTAATTTCATTGACTTAATAAGTTCCAACCAATGGTGGAGTTGTGCTAGAATAGTGTTTGCGAAAGATGTATATATGGTATTTAGATCTTTGAAAGGCAGATGTGGGGGGGATTAGGAATAGTTGTTCACATCAGGTAGAGAAAGCATTGTTAGGAAAATACCCATCACCTCTGTTAACACCATCGTCAATTTTGACGAATGAGACATGGACGCAGCCCTTCCGGAGTGCAACACATTATTGTGGGCCGATACAGATGTAATATAGTGTAGCTATATCCACAGAGATTAGCCCTTGCTGATTATTACTGCTATATATAATGATCAAATGTAATTGTGTATGAAGGGTGTGTTGCAGTGTGAACCCAAAGCCTTTTTCCAAACGGACCAATGACGTGTGGCTTCTTTACAGCGGAGGGAAAGTTATCCATTACTACAGAGACATTTACCTTTTCCCACATAGAAGTACTTGAATAGATGGCATCTTGGAGAGGAATTACCACTGTTCATCACTATCAAACCCCAGAAAATCATTATTCAATAGGCTTCGTGGGACAGGTGAATGATAGCATTCTGTAATCAAGCCAGATCTAAGCCATTGAGGGACTGTCTGAGGAACAGTGAGGGCACAGAGCGCAAACGTTGGATGGTGTCCCGTACACCTTAGATGGGTTAACTGGTGAGAAACGAGACTTTGAAGGCCAGGGTGGGTGGGGTTATTCTTTGCTGTCAATCACGAGTCACCTGATTTCCTATTGGCTACTTGACAGATTCTCCTTTGTTAAAGCAGTGAGTAATGCCAGTTTCACGTAATATTATGTGGAGTAACTCTGCTATTCTGTGTTAGGAAAATTTCCCTATAAGAATGCTAATTACTTCCTAAGCGCATATTATATATATATATATATGTTTTTATGCAGACACCTATTTTTTTCCATTTGAAATTCCTCCAGGTCACATCACAGTGGGTTAATCAGGCTGCAGACACAATTTGTTGATCTGAAGGAATAACGAAGCACATTACTGTTCTCGATACGCATCACTGAACATTTTGTTTTTGCATTATTGTCAGCAGTTTACGTAGGTGGTTTCATTTTTTTTCGGGAGCACAAAAAAAAATTATATACTAAAGCCAGGCTGCCAACCCCCACCCCCCCCCCCCCCCCCCACCCCCCACCCCACCCCTGCTGTCACCTGTCGGCCAAAACCAAAGATGTGTCAAGGCCCGTGTCACATGCAGCCAATCAGAAGTGCGAGTTTGCAGAAGATGCCCAAAGCCATCCTTGGAAGCTGTGATGGACTCCATTCTACTTTCAGATCACAGTGCAACAGCCTGGATGTTACAGCAGAAAATAGAATTTACATGTCTTATATGAATATATTCATACATTTTGACTTACTGTGGGACCAGCCAAACCACTACTGTTAACAAATCATTTTAAATGATAATGTAACTGAATAGTTTTGGGCAATTACCGTGTAATATCCATGTTCAATTTTTTTTTAATAATGGCTGAGTATTACGATTTTAAAAAGCTTATGCAATTTTAAACAGTAAGGTGTCTGTAAAAAATGTTGCTGACTATAAATAAAATGTTAAAATTGTTTTGTGAAGACGACTGCCCTGTTTCTCCATTTGCTGCAGAATTGCAGCGAAGTTGCACATACTGTACACCAAAAAACAGATGATGTTTAAAACCTCACTGTATTACCAAAGAACACATTTAACAACAACAGGTGAGTACAGAGAACTTAAGCTTTTTTAAAAAAAATTGTCTGATTAACATTCTGTTGATTTCACAAACTTTCAACTGCGAAACATTTTGCGCGCCCGACATTTAATTTTGCGGAATACATACTGTGACATGCATACATGAATACTCTATAATGCCACGAAAGAGTGAATAAACATTTCCCAGGCAGGCAGGGATGAGTCAGCAGACTGTGGATGTCCACTGATTGTCTGGCTTTGTGTGGGTCTGCTGGTTCGTGGACGAGTCCTGTGACGACAGCCTAAACACCATGAAAAAATACAAATGCCTTCAGCATCACAAGTTTAAACCTTTTTCAGTGTTAATGCAGGAAGGCAAGTAATAAAGAAATAGGTAATGCTTACAGAGAAGATGTGGAACTGGCCTCCTGTTTACGCGACCAGGCCGAGGTCCTGGAACAGTGAGGGGTCTCGCTGCTGGAGTCGCGCGATCAGCTTGTCACTGGCTGCATTGCCCTTCTTCCGTGTCATATCTATGACCGCCCGCGCCTTTTCCGCTCTCATTCTGAACTCCTCCTTTACCTGCTCCATCTCCCCTTCATTGAAGACCCCGTCCATCAGAAGATCATCCAGCAGCAGGCTTAAGGTGGGTCCTGTGACTTTTTCCACAAACTTCGTCCGCACCTGCATTAATGTTTCTACTCACAGTGACATGGGAGAAAGAGAAAGAATTATCTGTGGCCTGAATATTTTTGAAGAATATGCTCTGATTGTGTCTAGAGCAGAGGTCCCCAACTCTGGTCCTGGAGAGCTACCGTGCAGTAGGTTTTCTATCATACCCGGCTTCTGATGAGCCACACTTGTTCTCAGGTAAATACCAGGGACAGCTGTGGCTCATCAGAAGCCAAGTGGGATAGAAAACCTACTGGATAGTAACTCTCCAGGACCGGAGTTGTAGACCCCTGGTCTAGAGGAATGTGTACTTGGACACAGGAAATGCACTGAAGGATTAACGCATGTTAAAACTGTTGGGTGGCAGGTTGGCTCAATGGGAGCCTTGCAGCCTCACACCTGCAGGCCTGCGATTATAAACCCTGCCTGTGTATGTGTTGCACACTCTCCCCCTGTCATGGGGTTTTCCTCTAGACACTCCAGTTTCCCTGCACTGTCAAAAGACATGCAGTTAAGTTATCTGGCATCTCTAAATTCCCAACAGCGTATTAATGTGCCTGTGACGCACTAGCATCCCATTCCAGCCTTGTGCCCTGTGCTGCCATGGATAAGCTCCACGCCCTCCTTCCCTGCCTGGGATAGGCTCCAGGCCCTCCCGTGCTGCCTGAGATAGGCTCCAGGCCGCCCTATGCTGCCTGGGATAGGCTCCAGGCCGCCCTATGCTGCCTGGGATAGGCTCCATGCCCTCCCGTGCTGCCTGAGATAGGCTCCAGACCCTCCTATACTGCCTGGGATAGGCTCCAGGCCCTCCCGTGCTGTCTGGGATAGGCTCGAGGCCCTCCCGTGCTGCCTGAGATAGGCTCCAGACCCTCCTATACTGCCTGGGATAGGCTCGAGGCCCTCCCGTGCTGCCTGAGATAGGCTCCAGACCCTCCTATACTGCCTGGGATAGGCTCAAGGCCCTCCCGTGCTGTCTGTGTTAAACTCCAGGCCCTCCTATACTGCCTGGGATAGGCTCCAGGCCTTCCTACACTTCCTGATAGGCTCCAGGCCCTCCCGTGCTGCTTGAGATAGGCTCCAGACCCACCTATACTGCCTAGGATAGGCTCGAGGCCCTCCCGTGCTGTCTGTGTTAAACTCCAGGCCCTCCTATACTGCCTGGGATAGGCTCCAGGCCTTCCTACACTTCCTGATAGGCTCCAGGCCCTCCCGTGCTGCTTGAGATAGGCTCCAGACCCACCTATACTGCCTAGGATAGGCTCGAGGCCCTCCCGTGCTGTCTGTGTTAAACTCCAGGCCCTCCTATACTGCCTGGGATAGGCTCGAGGATCTCCCATGCAGCCTGAGAAAGGCTCCAGGGCCTCCGATGCTGTCTGTGTTAGGCTCCAGTCTCTCCCGTGCTGCCTGAGATGGGCTCCAGACCAGTGGCGTAGGCAGAAATTGTATTTTGGGCGGGCCATTGAAAAAGTGAGCGGGCCTATATTTTTTCCTACAAAAAATATTACTTAAATAATAATTAAACCTTAGAGAGTAGAAAAAATAATAGACAAACAAACTGCAAAAACACACCTTTATTTTGCAATATTCGGCAAAGGCAATAACAAAACACCGTCTAACCATCATGTTCAACAATAAAAATAAACTAAAAATGTATTTTGATCAAACTTGCCTGGGTGGGCCAGGGAGTAAAGTGGGCGGGCCAGTGCCGCCCTGGCCCATTACTGGATACGCGCCTGCTCCAGACCCTCCCGTGCTGCCTGAGATGGGTTCCAGGCCTTCCTGTGCTGTCTGAAGTTGTTGCATTACTGGACTTTCCTTGTAATTTAATTACTAGGTCATTGAGCGATTGATTCCACAGTTTGATACACCTTCCCATACCATTAACCCTCTCAAGGCAGGCGTTGCTGATTTGCAACAGTTAAAAACTAACTACCTTATTACCCCACATACATATTTTATGAGTTTTTTTTACTCAGAAGTACCACTGCAGGACTTAGTTGTCCTGTCGTTACTAAAACTTAATTTGAGCCTGAAAGGGTTAACAACACATTTAGCAAAGATAGAAAACACATGAGCCAAAATATTATAGTAATGTATAATAAAGTACAAATATAAAGTGTAGGCGTATTTCACCTTTTTGCTTCCCGTAGTTTCTTGAACGTGTCAGCCATTATGTTTAATAATGTTTGCAGTATGCAGTGTGCGCTAACTTTAAGTATTTAGACACGCTTTTTAGTGTAACAAATTATATGTCTCACTCATACAAATTTTACCAGAGAAATGAATAGCAGTATTAACGAAAGAACGCAATTTCAGTTAGATTAAGATTAGTTATATTTCCGGGTCTGTACAGTATAGAAATCCACTTTCGTAAACGAAAGTAAAAATGTACCGTTTCATCTTAAAATGTATCTGTTTTGAACTAATGTTTTTAAAAAGATCTTGTTTCAGAAATTTTAAGTTAGCTCATAACATTCAAAATCAATATATATGTATGCATATTAATTAACGGAGCTTTTATGAATATTGTTTTTTAAAATAAATAAATAAATAACTTACCGCTTGCCATAATTCTTACACACGAAGTGTACGGTACTTCAGTTAATCCCCTGGGCAGATTATGATCAAGTAAGGCTACATATGTATATACATATATAATTGGAACTATTTTATGTTTCGCATGTAGATGTTGTGCGTAATGCGTCCCAATCAGAACATTCCGATTTTTACGACCAGAACTTTGGTACAATGTGGAGGAAGCACCCCTTAAAAGTCTCCCCGCCTCAATAGGCAGAGACGTGACTGTGTGACAACGGGGCAAGATACTCCAGAGCCCCAGGTGACTGACTCAGAACAGCTAGAAGAATTTGAGTGCAAAATGACTGATTCAAAAAACCTATAGGGGTAGGAACAAGAAAAAAATGTTTTGGTATGTGGGACAGGGTGTCAGGTTGTGCAATATGTGTAACTGACACTTAATATAATTTTGGTGTGTGGTATTTCTTGTTTTATGTAAGGAGGTTATTTTTCTCTGCTTTTAATTTGAATGAGCTTGCAAGGAATGTGGTACTTTTATTTTGATACTTCGGGTTAAAGTTTCCTGTTTGTTTTAAAATTTAGCTTAGATTAATGCTGTCGATCAATAGACCGTTTGTTATGCTGTATTAAAAAGAGTTTTAAATGCTTCTGTGGATGGTTAGAGGTAGGGTGACCAGATAATCCATAACAGGGAGGACACTCTGAGCTAGGACAGGAATTGTAAATCAAATTAGCATTAATCTAAGCTAAGTTTTAAAACAAACAGGAAACTTTAACAAAAAGGTACAAAGACAACATGTGAAGCATAAATACCTCGTTCCCGCTCTAGGCGATAGTTTGCAAGAAATGTTCGGTAAAAGTCCAGTCACACCCAGAAAATCAAACCTACCCGCCAATGGGGATCTTTAACCCGAAGTATCAAAATAAAAGTACCACATTCCTTGCAAGCTCATTCAAATTAAAAGCAGAGAAAAATAACCTCCTTACATAAAACAAGAAATACCACACACCAAAATTATATTAAGTGTCAGTTACACATATTGCACAACCTGACACCCTGTCCCACATACCAAAACATTTTTTTCTTGTTCCTACCCCTATAGGTTTTTTGAATCAGTCATTTTGCACTCAAATTCTTCTAGCTGTTCTGAGTCAGTCACCTGGGGCTCTGGAGTATCTTGCCCCGTTTCTTGCAAACTATTATTTAATTTGAATGAGCTTGCAAGGAATGTGGTACTTTTATTTTGATACTTCGGGTTAAAGATCCCCATTGGCGGGTAGGTTTGATTTTCTGGGTGTGACTGGACTTTTACCGAACATTTCTTGCAAACTATCGCCTAGAGCGGGAACGAGGTATTTATGCTTAAGTTGTGCTTCACATGTTGTCTTTGTACCTTTTTGTTAAAGTTTCCTGTTTGTTTTAAAACTTATCTTAGATTAATGCTGTCGATCAATAGACCGTTTGTTATGCTGTATTAAAAAGAGTTTTAAATGCTTCTGTGGATGGTTAGAGGTAGGGTGACCAGATAATCCATAACAGGGAGGACACTCTGAGCTAGGACAGCAATTGTAAATTACCATTTGGCCTGAATTTCACTTGAGCACTGAGTTCTTGCTGTGTGCTGATTGGTCAGTCTCCAATAATTATGCATGTGCTACTAATGCTAATGTGAAACAGCTGGATGAGTCTTTCCGTCAAGGAAACAAACCAGTCAAAGCACAAGAAGAGCTGAACTATTTAGCAGAGCACAGGAGCCTTTCAATTTGAAAGTAGTTTGTAAAACCCGAAGTAGCTCAAAGTGTCCTTCCTGACATGGATTATCTGATCACCCTATAAGTTACATGGTGTACATGGAAAATATTCCATTAGTATGGAAGCCCATTTCCGCCAGTAAAAGAAAAAAAATGAAATAGAAAGTCGAAATAACGAGATGTAAAGTCGTAATTACGAGATTAAAAAATCGAAATTACGAGATAGGAAGTCATAATTACGAGATAGAAAGTCATAATTACGAGATAAAAAGTCGAAATTATGAGATGCAAAGTCATAATTATGAGATAAAAAGCCGAAATTATGAGATACAAAGTCATAATTACGAGATAGAAAGTCGAAATTACGAGATACAAAGTCATAATTACGAGATAGAAAATCGAAATTATGAGATAGAAAGTCGAAATTACGAGATAGAAAGTCATAATTACGAGATAGAAAGTCGAAATTATGAGATAGAAAGTCGAAATTACGAGATAGGAAGTACGCATGCGCTCCAGTCCATCTGAAGAGCTGTCTTCGCCTCATTGGCGTCAATCTCGTAATTATGACTTTCTATCTCGTAATTATGACTTTGTATCTCGTAATTTCGACTTTGTATCTCGTAATTATGACTTTCTATCTCATAATTTCGACTTTCTATCTCATAATTTCGACTTTCTATCTCGTAATTATGACTTTGTATCTCGTAATTTCGACTTTCTATCTCGTAATTTCGGCTTTTTATCTCGTAATTATGACTTTGTATCTCATAATTTCGACTTTTTATCTCGTAATTATGACTTTCTATCTCGTAATTATGACTTTGTATCTCGTAATTTCGACTTTTTATCTCGTAATTATGACTTTCTATCTCGTAATTATGACTTTGTATCTCGTAATTTCGACTTTCTATCTCGTAATTATGACTTTGTATCTCATAATTTCGACTTTCTATTTCATTTTTTTTTTCTTTTACTGGCGGAAATGGGCTTCCATACATTAGTATTAAAGTATATGTAATTATTATTATTTTTTTTACTATTCTGTGTATTTTCTTTTGTAGCGGTACGTTTGTGATTAAGCCGTTACTAAAGTTAATCAAAGGCATCGGTCGGTTTCACCGTCATCCAGCTACAATTTGTGACCATTAGCCAGAAAAACGAAAACAGGAAATCCAATCTCTAAACATCACGGGAAATAAGTTGAGTGGTACACCAGTCCTAGTCACCTGATTCTCCCTACAGATTCCTACCAAAACCAGCCCCCGCCAGTTTCCTACAAAGCAAATGTAAAAAAAAATTATTATTTTTTTTAAATAAAAAATTTGCAACCCATTGTTTGTGTGTGTGTGTGTAGAGTTTGTGCATTCGCCCTGTGCCTCATTGGATTCTTCTGGGTGGTCTACTTTCCCCTGAAGTATGTACTGTATGTATGTATTCTCACACACACCATATGGACAAAAGTACTGGGACACCTGGCCATTACACATACAGGAAGTTTCATGACATCCCATTCTAAATCCATAGGCATCAATATGGAGTTGGTGACCCCCCATTTGCAGCTGTAACAGCTGCCACTCTTCTGGGAAGGTTTTATGCAGGATTATGGACAGAGGTGGACATTTCAGGTCCAGAAAGTAAAAATCCAAACCAGGATTTTATTTCAACCAACCAGTTAAGTATAAAGAGTAGCAGTCATATAGTACTCAACTGGTTGGTTGAAATAAAATCCTGGTTTGGATTTTTACTTTCTGGACCTGAAATGTCCACCTCTGATTATGGAGTGTGTGTGGGAATCTTTGCCCATTCATCCAGAAGAACGTTTGTGAGGTCAGGCACTGATGTTTGGATGTGAAGGCCTGGCTTGCAATCTCCCAAAGATGTTCGATGGGGTTGAGGTCAGGGCTCTGCGCGGGTAAGTCAAGTTCTACCACACCAAACTCACCCAACCATGTCTTCATAGACCAGGGGTGGCCAATCTTATCCGCAAAGGGCCGGTGTCTATGCAGGTTTTTGCTGCAACTCCATAATTAGGTCACTAATTAGAGGACTGGTTTGCTGAAGAGTCCTCACACCTGGGTTTGAACAACTGACCTAAAGGTTATCCCAAAAACCTGCATGTACTCCGGCCCTTTGTGGACAAGATTGGCCACCCCTGTCATAGACCTTGCTTTGTGCACTGGAGCACCGTCATGCTGGAACAGAAAAGTGCCTTCCCCAATCTGTTCCCGCAAAGATGGAAACATAGAATTGTCCAAAATGTTTTCATATGCTGAAGCATTAAAAGTTCCCTTCACTGGAACTAAGGGGCCTAGCCCAACTCCTGAAAAACAACCCCATACCATTATCCCTCCACCAAACTTTACAGTTGGCACAATGCAGTCAGGCAGGTAACGTTCTCCTGGCATCTGCCAAACCCAGACGGCTGCCAGACAGAGAAGTGTTGTTTGTCACTCCACAGAACACGTGTCCACTGCTCCAGAGTCCAGTGGTGGCGTGCTTTACACCACTCCATCCAACATTTATCATTGTGCTTGGTGATGCTATAAGCTTGCATGCAGCTGCTCGGCCATGGAAGCCCATTCCATGAATCTCCCAGTGTACAATTTTTGTGTTGGGGTTAGTGCTGGTGATCTTTACACACTATGCATCTCAACACTCGGCAACCCCATTCTGTTACTTTACACGGTCTGCCACTTTGTGGATGAGATCCTGTTGTTCTTAAACACTTCCACTTTGCAATAATGCCACTTATAGGTGACCGTGGAACATCTAACAAGGAAGAAATTTCAGTACACCAAACTTTATCCAGTAAATACATTTACCATAAATAATTATTATACATTGATAGGACTAACACAAGCCACAATTCCAAATATAACAATATAATTTAAGTTGATTTAATTTAATACATTCAAATAATATTTCCTCTGACCAGTAGGGGGTGCAATTGCACCCCGATTAAAGAAGTCGAAACGGCACCCTCACTGTGTGTGTGGAGTTTGCATGTTCTGAGGTTGTTCTCCACTTTTCTCCTGCAGTCCAAAGATGTGATTTGGTGTCTCTAAGCCCATACCGGTATCCTGTCCAGGACATTGCTCTGTCTTATGCTCTGTGCTTCTTAGGAGTCACACCAGGTTGACTGGCCCTGTACTGGTTTAAGGAAAATGAAAATGGGTGGATGAATGATCATGATGATTAAAACATGTCTGTCTGGGTATGTGGGTTTTTTTCAGGTCCCCACAAAGATTTGTGAATGCAATCAAAAAGGTAAAAATGTCAAAAGTCTCATATTTTCTTTGCTTACTCATGGTTAAGGTTAGGGCTGGGTAGGGGTTAAGGTCGTCATGTTGTGATAAGAGTTTTCCCCATAGAAGTAAATAGAGAGTCCCCACAAAGATATAATTACAAACCCGTGTGTGTGTGTGATGATTGAGTAGTGCTGCAGGTATGCTAAACATACACATTCATTTTTAATCTTGCCGACTGTCCCACATTATAACAAGTAGTTACCTTCAGGTTATCAAATCATGCGCATGACATTTCAATATCAATCCATCTTAAGATACTGATCTTTACATTTAACAGAGTCCATTCAGTGGAGCTCCAGTTCACCTGTCTATGTTCAGAAGATGGAGTTGTTTGATAGAAAAACATATTATGCATCTTTTATTCATCTATTGCGACCATTATCCTGGGCAGGGCCACAATGGAGTGGAGTCTATGCCAGACAGCATAGGGCACAAGACAGCAGATTGGTCACCAGACCTCACAGGGGGGTGGAGTCTATGCCAAGATTGGTTACCAGGCCTTTGCAGGGCACATACATACACACTTTGGACAAGGATTAAGCTAACTGCATGGCTTTGTTCTGCAGGAAGAAACCAGGAGGTTTCAAGGAAATCCATGGGAAGAGGTGTGAGACGACAGTGGCCCAATCTGAGCCACCATACCCTCCTCTAGCATATCTTACTGTCTCTGATTAATGATTTACCTGATTCTTGAAAATGTCAGGGTAGCGAGGCATGGTAAAAGGACGATTCACATAGCGGCTCTCCAGAACAGGTTTTTTGAAAGACTGGACAAGACAAGAAAACAAAAGAGAACACGAGGGGTCTAAACAGGTAAAAAAAAAAACAAGAACTAAATTATGAAGTAACACAGGGACTAACATATCACATAAATCTAAACCAGAGCAACCACCGAACAAGCAAACGCAGCACAGGAGCAAATACATTACAAGCTAATGACACAGGGTGGCCACCCACCTTAGGGCTGGGACTGATCCTAACTGCAATAGTTTAGGTTGTGGCAGGTTAGGTACTGGAAGCCAGAAACATGACCTCGATTGACATGCAAGGCCGCAAAGTCCAGTAAATTCAGGGCTTTATTTACCATAAGCAGACGGAACACAGACAGGGACAAGGCCTTAAAAATTACAGACGGTCCCCAACTTACAACCTATGCAACTTACGACTGAAGTTTATTAAAAAAATTTTTTTTAAATTAAGCGATTGTATGTAAAAATAAATTTCATGCAGCTGTACGCCCAACAGTGCTACGCTACCTAGCGTACGCTGTGCGCCATATGATAATTCCCACGGGAAAGTACTGTATTGTATGGCAGAGCAACCGGCACAGTCTCACGCATCTTCCAGTCTCATTCTTAATCCTAAAAATCCATGCGATCAGACCTGTCTGTCTGAATGGATCCCACCCATAAATCAGGGACAGTCTGTGCAAACACAAACCAGTGAAGAAAACCAGATTACACAGTATCTGGGTAAACTCACATAGCTAACCACTTTTTCTGATCAGGGTTGTTACTGGGGGCTTTAAGCTTGTCCCTGGCAGCAAGGGGCAGAAGGCCAGGGCACCCCCAGGCTGGCACACACTTGCAATGCTACAGGGGCAGTTTAGATACACAAGCTACACTAAGTAGATGTTCTACCAAGAAACCAATGCATTCTGGGAAGAACATAAACTCCACAAAAACCAGACAGACATGGGGATCAAACCCTCAACCCTGGAAGTATGAAGCAGCAGCGCTACACAATGAGCCAAAACTATCAAACTATCAACTAACAAAATAATCATTAATGAAAAATACTAGGCAGGTGACCTCTGACCTCGTCAATATGTCAAATTCATCAAATGAGCTGGATGAGAGTGAGGGTAGGTTTCAGTTATTTGCAGAACTACAAAATATACATGTCACTGTTTTTTTTTTTTTTTGTATTTATGTAGACAGAGATATTACCGGCAAGGAAAAATACCTTGGGAATTTCAAACATTATCTTATTTTTCTCAATAACAGATTTGTATTAGAACAGACAAACAGTATGACTCATTATGAAGTACATAAAGTGATAAAAAAAAAATTGCAGTGAATTCCTGAATGCAGTTTTTAATGGCAAATGGAACCTTACTTCAATTTTAGTTAGGGTTTCAGCTTTGTGTGTATGTGTTTGTGTTATATGTGGTATTTCTAGTAATTATGTACAGTATAACAAATGCGAACACAATGCACTCATTTACACGTGTACACTAAAGTTCTTTGAACAAGAAGATTCGGCAGCATGGACTAATTGCATACCGAGAAAAATATCAACGTTTCACGCCATCGTTAGGATGAGACTTTATGATCAATATTATTAAGCTGAACAACTAGAACATGGCAAGTGAAGACATCATTTTATGTTTAATCAATATATGGAAATTTAAAAAAGTTGGACCATAACAGTTTAGAGTTCTCCCTTAATAATTAACCACTAGACGTAGCGATCATACATTAGCCTATATTGTATCCCCTTAAATAAAATGATTGCCTAAGAAGTGCTCGTCTGAAAATACTCAAAAAATAAAATGACAATAAATAAACACGGAGGGGTAAAAACGATGAAAGTAGTGAGATGTCGACATCTACAGATGTGTTGGGCGCACAGCTTCTGGGCTTATCGGAGATCTGCGCCGGCTGCCGTATTTCACCGAGACACGGGGCTCCGGCAACAGCCGAGCAGATGCGCTACTGTACCGAGCGACACTAGGAAAGTGTCCACTTCAGCAGCCGTAAAGTCCCACCCCTACTTCGGTGTCGGTTGTTCTGTCAGTCTTGCGACGTGGAATTCATTTTGCATTACATTCGGATTTAATTTATCTGGCTGTGATTAGCGGTCCTAGTGTGTGTGTGTGCATGCAGCAGCATGGTTCCGGCGACAGTTCTAACGGAGAGAGACCCATTTCCTCTAATACCAGCAGCCCGGTCCCTACGCCTGCTTCTTGGGTAAGGAGGTTTGCACAGGACAGGCGAGCTGTCCAACAGCCCGGAGTGATGGTGGTATTTTCCGCCCAATGTGAGACTGACGAACCGATCGATGCGATGTCGAGTTCGGGTTCCGCCGAGGATGATTTCCGGAAGCCATCGGTCTCCATCCCAAACCTAAACCATAGCAAGCCTCTTCGTGCATGTAACGCTTCCCAGGAGGTGAGTAGACAGAGCAGGGCGGATGTTGTTGTTCATACTGTTTACGTGCTCTGTTAGCAGTAGGATCGGCGTAGAATTTGTATGCGTGGACAAGTATAAGCTTTACTGTGCTTCAGTGTTACAATATATCCCCTGGGAACTTTATTTGTAAAGGCTCGCCTATTTACCGATGTCTTAACTCCGTTTTCCCACGTTTCTCAACCCCCTCGGTCTATGGATTTGTCTCCATTGGCAACAGATGAATTACTCATGTCCTCTTCCTCCGGCTTGCTTGAATCTGATTGGTTCACTATTTCACCAAGACGAATGGCGTTGTGTCCTAATTGGCTCACATCACGCGCATGTCAAAGCGTGGCCTTCTTTGGGATTAACCTTCTTTAATCGCGTTTGGGGAAGGCAGCAGCGGAAAGCCTGGCTGAGGTTCTCGGGCCAGCCCTTCGACATCGTGCATGTAATCAAGCAAACTCCCTATTAACTGTTGGTAAAAGGGCGAGAAACAGATCAACCAAATCACACGTGATTTGCCTATGCTCTGAGTTGTATACACAATGGTACCTGCGTGCATTTTACAAAAAAATTAACATGCTGTATGTACTTGACATACAAGCATTTCTTCACTGATATAAGTGAACCGTTCCGCAGACCCTTACATAAGTTACAATTATGTAAGTCGGATTTACCTTCCCATAACATTCCGAGACTGGAAATTAGTCATAGGGGGTGTTTGAATGCATTTGTTGTTTGACGATTTGACGATATAGTCCTACTTCCCTGAGCATCACGTGAATTAAACTCTTGCCATTGGATGGACTTCAACAAGAAGTTTTCTGTTGAACAAATTAGCTGTGCTAAGACTTTAGATCCTGCACAGACACAATTTAAACCAAAAATCACTTTTCATATTCTGTACACTTCAGAGCATATCCAAACCTCCAAAGAGTATTTTATGTTAAGGATTTTTGCATGCTTTCATTTGTGTTTGCTAGCAATCAGCCACTGATGTGATACAAAGGAATTGTTCTTTGTTTTACATGGATGTTTGTTAGATAATAGGCTGCCAGTTTCTTTTCCTGATATTGTACTTTCATTCATTTCAGTCTTTGTGAACTTCTCACGGAATCTATTCTAAATGCTTGGATTTTATTTGTGGTTTAATTCTTGTTACAGGGTGTCGATTTCACCTGAAAGGTACCTTCAAGAACTTTTTTCCCCTATCAGTGCTGAAATGATGCCACTTACTGTAACAGGGAAACTTGCTTTACCTGGTGTTCGTTATAATAAGGCATGATTTCATTTGTGTTTCAGTTTTGTAATTCCTCAGATGCAGATGAAAACGATTACTTCACAATAAAAGGAAAACATTCCTTATAGAAGGCTGAAACAAAAAGAAAATCCGTGAATAAGATCCACGTATTTAGTTGCTGTTTAGTTGCTGATCCTGCATAGGATGCAAAATGGTTGGTTGGAGAGATGGGTAGTTTACTTGTGTTTGTTAGGAGACTAGTAATCTGTAAACACAATCCTTTCCGTGAGTTATTATTATTATTATTAAATCTCTGGCTTTTCCCAAATGGCCGATAATTGAAATACAAGTTGTTTAGCTTCACAGTAAAGACAAGCAGCTCTTCCTTTCCAGTTGGTATGATGCTGTTTATCGGACCCTGTTGTCCCCAGTTCCCAGAAGTCATCCCCTTGAATGTGGGCGGCACCTACTTCACCACACGACTGTCCACCCTCCGGCGCTATGAGGACACCATGCTGGCGGCCATGTTCAGCGGCCGGCACCACATCCCCCGCGATGCCGAGGGGCGCTTTTTCATCGACAGGGATGGAGCTTATTTTGGGTGAGTCCTGGGTAAGATTGACTAAAGCTAATTAATAGTTTTGTAAATTTAATGAGGTTAACATAGTGGCATGGTGTGTAGCAGTGTTGCCTCCAGTGTTTGGGGTTCAAATCCCGTCCCCTACCTGTGTGTGTAGGATTTGCACATTCCCCCTCTGTTATGTTGGTTTGCTCCTAGAGACAGTTAGGCTAAGTGGTATTGCCTATAGTGTGTGATGTGTGCCCAGATGGACTGGTGTCCTGCTCAGGGTTTGCCCCTGCCTTGCGTGCTATGGCTGTGTTTTGGTCCTTGGGGACCCCCAGAGGGGGGTCCCCGAGGATCTGGATGGGACACAGTGTCCAGAAGTGCTTACAGTACATTCCAGCACACCTGTCAACCCTGTACTGGTTAGGTGATTGGAAGATGAATGGAACAAATTACAGATAAAGTTAATTATTAACAAATTAAAGATACTACCTGTCTATTGTCAGTTTGGAAAAAAAAAGGTTAACTTTAAAAAGTGATTGGAGGTTGTTTGGGGGCCAATTCATAAACTTGTTTCACTCTTATTTTGCTGATCATAATTTTAAAGAGCTACTGCGAATATCCTTTCTACAATGTTGTGTTTTGGGGGGATTTTGCAAATGACCATGTTTGGGGCTGTCTGTAGGGATATCTTGAACTTCCTTCGAGAGGGGGAGCTTCCGCAGCGTGACCGTGTGCGGGCTGTCCACAAGGAGGCGCAGTACTATGCCATTGGACCCTTGCTGGACAGTTTGGAGGACACTCAGCCTCTCACAGGAGAGAAAGTCCGACAAGCTTTCCTTGACCTACTTCCGTACTACAAAGGTGAGGTGTTCTGAACCTAGTTGTCTACATTTGTCAGAGTCTCCCTGTAGGTTTTGTTGCCTTGATCGCAGCACCTTTTTGCCCTGATTCTTGCGAATAGATTGTATTCCACAGAGTCTTTAAAGTATGATGACACGAGGAGCCCTGGTTTCACTGAGCCTCAGCCCGTCTGTATCCCGTCTGCAGAGAACCTGGAGCAGATTGTGGAGATCGCCAAGGTGCGGGCCATGCAGAAGAAGGCACGCTTCGCCAAGCTGAAGATCTGCGTCTACAAAGAGGAGATGCCCGTCACCCCGTACGAGAGGCCGCTCTTCAACTCGCTGCGCTTCGAGCGCTCGGAGAGCGAGGCCAAGATCTTCGAGCACCACTGCGAGGTAGACGTGTCTTTCGGGCCGTGGGAGGCGGTGGCGGACGTGTATGACCTGCTTCACTGCATCGTGAGCGACCTAGCCGAGCGTGGCATAACCGCGGACCAGCAGTGCATCGGGGTGTGCGATAAGCACCTCATCAACCACTACTATTGCAAAAGGCCCATCTACGAGTTCAAGATAACATGGTGGTAAAGGACGTCCTGCCCATGACTTCTTCATAAAATGCGGAACAGATTCCAGCCCCCATATGGCTGCTGGCAGCATTATTCAGTCAGGATTTCAGGCACTTCTTCCGTAGCACCCTAATTCCTGAGCTAATTCTGTACACGTGTCGACCACGCTGTAGCCATACCGTTTGTCGTCAACCACAGACCTGTTAAATATGGCGACTGTCCTTTACGGCTTTTATAAACAGTGTCATGTATTTTTAAGGTTGACAGTTACAGCTGTTTTATTTTATTTTGCTCACTCTTGTCATTTTTTTTAAACTTGGAAGTCTTGTGCCCCTAGCATAAGCTCATTTTTAGGAAATGAAACAACTATTTTTGTGTATTTGTTGCCTTCCTGGTGGCAGTCCTGGTCATGTTTTGTTTCTGGGTTTTGTGTTGAAGGGTCATTTGCTCTGTTGTGGTTTTGTATCACAGCTGGAGGAAATTAAGCTACCTGGTCAAATATCTCATGGGCACGTGCGTACGCACATTTGTCACTTTATTTTATCAAGGTTTTACTTTTTTTTTTAATTCTCGGCTGTGCTTGAGAAGTTAAGGCACTGAAGCTGATATTTTATTCCATGGGAAACAAAGGTTTTGGTACTGGGCTGGCAAATGACAGACCATAAATGGCACTGGAAAAGATTTGCTGGCAATAAAAGATGCTTCTCACTTACCTACTAATTTATTTTGAGTGTTCCTAGTACATTTTTACACCCGCTTTTAGGTATTTATGGTGATCACTGGGTATGTGACACTGATCAGAGCGCGATGGCTAAAAAAGTGATCCTTGTCTCTATCACCGATCTGCTCTCCACTGTCACCATGATCAAAGGAAATGAGCTGCAGGAAATCAGTTAGATCAAAGGGGCACTCGTATGCACCTAACGGTCTGGTATGTTGAGTAAATTAGTCGTTTTAACACCAAATACTTAGTCACTTTAACAGTTTTACATCATCTCTAGGTAACAACTCACCAGCTCCGTGTTGCGTGTTATTTTTAAAGTCAAACCCGTAAATGAACAATTAAAAACTACTTTTCTGTAAGCTTAAGTTCCTCTGTATGTTCTTATCTCCTCGGTATTTCAGGGTATGACAGTGCATTCATGAATGCAGCACAGATGAATTCATTAACAGTACGGGAACACAAGTCGTCACTGGTCAGTGAAAACAAAGAATGTGTTCTAATGGTAAGATAGGACCTGCAGAACAGCCTAGAAAACAGAAGGGTCCATGTTTTCATAGCATTTGAATGAACTAGCATTTTTCACATCTAATGAACTTGCGGAGTTATTTGTCTAGTGTTGTGCAAAAACATATAAATGAAGAAAAAAGCATAATTTTGGCTGGACTGGGTCCGTAATATCTTGTGAGTAAATATCACATTTGTCTGCTTCAAAATAGACATATTATTGGCACAACTTGTTGGGACGTGAATTTTAAACTGCTTAGATGTTTTGAACCTCTAAAGGGCGAATACATGGAAATGCTAGACATGCTGTAAATATTCACAAGTTACTGGTAATCTGTTAACAATAATGTTCTGGTTATTGTGTGCACACAAAACAACCTTATCTGTTTCCGGCCGAAGCAATCTATGCATCTTTTTTGAAAAGCCTGGTAATTAGCTTAGCAGGAAGTTTGGTGGCTAAAACGTATGAAATAAGGCAAGTGCTTTAATATGTTGTTATACCAGGAATTTCATGCAGTTACCACTATTGGTAGAGAGGAAGAATTACCCTCAATCTTCTATCCAGCAGCCAGGGTTATATTGCTTAACAATTTCTGTTGCCTTAGATACCAAACTTTACCAATCAATAACAGATAAGAAAATGTAGACCCTGGATTTTTATCAGTTTCATAATCAGGGAAATTGGGCTCATGTGCAAATTCAATTCAACACTTAAGCAAATGTTCAAGGAGGATTGCTATTGAGAAGGTTTTTGAGGAGAGTTGACACTATTAAATATATATATTTTCATAATTTGTACATCATTGTTAAAAAAATGACATGATTATGAAAAGAACCTTGTTAATATGATATTTTCTCCCAGGTTTCCGGGTGATGTGTTGTCTGAGGTTTTTGACAGTGTTTTTTTCTATTGTAATTATTTACACAGTAAAATGTAACAGATTACAATTGTTTTCCAGAGCTTGACCTATGTTTCTCAAAGCGGTCCTCAGGAACCCCCAGACAGTCCAAGTTTTTGCTGGGACTGAGAGGGAACAGAAATTTGGACTGTCTGGTAGGGAGCTGTGAGGAAGCAAAAATGTGGGGGTCCCCAGGGACTGGGTTGGGATACACTGGGCTAGACTGTTCCAACTAACAAAATACTGAATGGTAATTTTGAGTGGGAAAGCTTTATTGAACCCATTGTATTTGTCAGTTACATGTGTACCTTAGTAACTGGGCACTTGTAACTTGTGAGTAATGACCTAATGTTGTTACCTGACCTGCTCACCTCTCAGCTGTCACCAAAAATCTTGTTTTACTGCCTGTTAGTTTCCATAGATGGGAGATCAGCAGGTCAGTGTCTGTTCATGACATAATCTTCTCCTCAATTGCAATGTTGTAAGAAGAACAATTTCTCTGAGTGCCTCATAAACTTGTTTGCAGACTGTATACTAAATATGTGGTACAGTACATGTATTGTTCAGGTCATATTACATGTGTGTGTTCTGCACAGCTGTAGCTAACCTATGATTAAATAAGATTAGTTGAGACAGTCAACCTACAGATTAATGTATGCAGCTTTAGGGGTGCCCATTAATGGTAATTTATAAAAATTACTGGTTTGCTTCAAAAATGGTCACTGCATATATTGCTGCTCTGTGCTAACAGTCAAGTGTGTGTGTGTGTGTGTGTTTTGCAGTTATTTTTTAAATAAGGTGCAATATAATTGTGCTTGAAGTCATCACTGCGTCTACAGAGTCCTCATTTTGTGTGTGAAAAAAAAATCTGCTGTTTTTTTTATTTTAAACTATTTGTTTTTCTCATTGTATGTTCGGAGCATGGGTACCCTGTAGGTAGCTCCACTCCTCCACGATTGAGGGTTTGAATCTCACCTGGCTGTGGGCGGTGTATTCCCTTAGGTCAGGGGTGCCCAACTCCAGTCCTGGAGGGCCGGAGCCCTGTGTACCTTAGTTCTTTCCCTGTTCCACCATAAATGATTCAGCTCAAGAGCTGTGTGGTAATTAGCACAAGGTGTTGAATCAGGTGTGTTAAATGAGGGGAAACTCAAAAATGTGCAGGGCTCCGGCCCTCCGGGACTCGAGTTGGGCACCCCTGCTCTCTTCTTCCACCTCAAAAACATTTAGACAACATAGTTGGCACTTTTGAATTGCCCATGATTTAAGATGATGTGTGAGAGTCTGTGCCCCTCATCAGACTGGCATCCCAACCAAGGTTTATCTCTGTGCTGCCTTAGACTCCACACTCCGGAATGATCCTTCTCAGGGTTAGCATCTCAATGATATCCAAATCCAAACAGTATGAAGTCCTTAGGGGGGAAATCAGAAATGCTCAGTAAGGACCTATTTTATAATTACGTGGGACACTGAGAGGGATTTTTTTTTATTGTTTGAAATTTCTAGACTGAGTATCATCTTTCCGAATCCAGTATTGACCACGGAATTAAAGCGTATAATTCAAGTAATTTAATACTCGATGGCACCAGCCTCTGCAGTTTCACCGGTTGTTTATTAAAATGGTGTCGCATTTTATGTATTTTAGCCTATGAATTATATACAAACTAAAAACAACCGTCCAAAAAGTTCGAAAAATGTCTAGAACGCATACATTTTGGAGACCATTAAATTATTCATACATATGTAATAATTAAATATATATTGGGGAATTTTAACATATTACTTAAAAGTGCCAATCGGGATTTTAAAGGGGATTGTGCCAGTAATTAACAATAATTTTTTCATAACAAAATTATATTATTATTATTATTATTATTATTGTTGTTGTTGTTGTTGTTGTTGAGTGAAGAGGAATTTGCAGGGTCGCGCGACTATGCGTTGATGTCAGTCAGTCGCCCGCGGGGTCCAGCGCGACCACGTGACCACGCGCGGTTTTGACGCCGACAGCCGCAGAACAAAATAACGGGAGGAGAGCGAAGGCGGCGGAGTGCGAGGGCTGAGGAAGGGGTTCCTGGTGAAAGTAAACCACAAGCCAAGAGGTTCCCAGCTGCTGAAGGTCACAGCCTCCACCGCACATCACACGGTAAGGGGGCAGGCAGCCGAGGGAGCTGGAGTAGCGAGCTTGTGGATAACAGGAGGTTGAATTTCGCTATAGCTGTTAGTTAGCCTGTTAGCTTAGCAGTGCGAATGAAAAAAAGCAGTGGCTGTGCTCTGTAAATAGTCGGGTCTCTTGGGTTAGCTGTATCTGCGAATGCATGCATTTTTCTGTTGTTCTGCAACTTGCCAGCTATACTAAGTATGAACTTGTGTGGAAACAAAAGATGTTCCGGGCCTGCGTGTTTTGAAGCTTGTAAATACGAGCAGCTGAAGCGGCATTATAACTGACAAGGTTACCCGGAGAGAGAACTGCAGCCCGCCGGCTGACGAGGTGAAAGCGTTTCGTCGTTTTTCAATAATGCTTCACTTAAGTTTGATGAAAGAGTGCGTATCCGAAAAAAAGACAAGTGACATCATACTAAATTTAACGTTTCTCACTTTTTGATTTTTATCCACTTGTTTTTGGACATTCGCTATACTTCAGCGCAGTAATAAGCTTTAAACTAACTGTGCAGACTGCAGACTTGTAGTCGAAACGGCTGCAGAGTGAATACAGCTTAAGCTGGCTATTGAGGTAGGTAGTTTGCTTTTTAGCTGCTTAATGTAACTGATCGTATGAGGTAGGTCAGCATGGAGGTAGCACTGGAGCACATCTCCAGGGATGTGGGTTCGAGTCCCGCCTCCCCACTGTGGGTACAGTATGCCTATTCTACCCGTGTCATATGGGTTTCGTCTGTCCGGTTTCCTGTCCTAGCGGCCTTTGTTTTGTGTGCTCCAGCCCGCCGCCCCCCCAATGAACTTCACCAGAATAAACTCTTAGAAGATGGCTGAGTAGTGACAGAGGGGGTTTAAATAAGTGATCCTTCAGAAATTTGTGTCATAAAGGTTTCTTAAGGTGATTAATATTTGCAGCAGTTTTGTGGCCATTTACATATGTCATCATACATAACTGATCCTCCTTTGAAAACATCCTTCGGGTCAAATATCAAATTACGTTTCATGCGTGGTATTTACATTTCTTTAAGCGTTATGTCCCTGTAGCAAAATTAAATAACAAAATGAGTTGTTTTTAGTAAAGGAGGAAGAACTAACAAAGCATTTTTAAATAGTGTTATGAAATGTATGCATGTTCTAAAGTAAATAGTGATCAAACTGCTTAATCTTGAACTAGAGAAGAAAATGTGACTTTCAAGGGGAACTTGGCTCATTCAGCTCAGCAAAATTAGTTTCTGATGTCAGTGGTTTTTTGAGGGCTGCTGGGGTTTTCTTTATTTTTACTTTTTAAAAATGAACTACAGCTGACACTAGTGCTATCATCTGTCCCTAACTTAGTCTTTGTCAGCTAAAGGTTTGATTTTTTGCTTGTTGTTTTTATTAAAATATCTTGTTGGAGTTTTAATAATGTTTCTTTCCATTTAGCTTCCATTTCTTTCTGATGGGACTACAAGTGTTGTGCCACACCCCATTTCTTTTTCTTAACGAAAGTCGCACAGTTGACCTTCAGATATGCTTGTATGGGTGGTTGTGCCAAACCTTCACTATGAGGAACTACACTTCTTTCTTTACCAAGGTCACTGTCTGTATGGAAGTTCAGTTTTATGCAGTGACCCCTGTGTGCCTTTTTGCTTTAGAACTATGTGTGATATTGATGTTTACTTGGAGTGTAGCTTATGTGAAGTAAAATATGTGCTGGGGGAAGAATTAGTTTTCTTTTTCTCTTTGCAATGACAGGTACATTGCAGGTAACAGTGCCAGTAAAAATGTGCTTACTGTATGTTGTTAATCCTTGTATTGAACAAACATTATAAATTTCTGAAGGATCACAGTCAAATCCGACCCAGTATCTGTCAGGGGTCAGACATTGGTCTTTATCTGGAGGCCCTAGGTCTGTCTTGTCTAGTTTGGAGGTCATCTCATTGTTCTCTGCCTTGCTCTGTAGTGTCCATGTCATGCAGGTCCATTTACTTATTTACTCTGTGGCGTTCAATGCTATTTATAAACCATACCAGAAAGACTGATACCCCCATGGACTGCTGCTACTCCTAGTAAAATTTATTTTCATATACGTTTTATGCAGAAGATTAGTGTTATAAAAATATTCTACAACTAATAATTATTACTTTTTAAATTACAAATAATTTTTTTTTTGTTATTCATTACAAATGGTATTCTAGATGCCTGGAGGCTGTAAAATGCATTGACTAGTAGGAACATGAATAGGCAACACAGGAGTCCTGGCTGGGTCATTTTTAAAAAGGGAAAATTCCACTGATTTAGCTGCTTCTGCACTGCAAACATTCTTGTAATGTAGGTGGCTGGATGGGGATAGTGACTAATAACAGAGACTAATGATAAAGTAACCTAAGGGTCTTGTTAAAATCTGTCTTGTTAAAATTACATTAATCTTATTTAGGTGTATGTTTTATGGTCTGATGAAAGCACTGTATCTTTCCTTGAGGGTTGGAAGAGGAACGAAACGTAGGCAACATTTCCATCAGGTGACCCTTTCTTAACTCCTTTTCTGTTACGCATTGTAGTCTTCAGGCCTGTCCCTTTAGTCATTGAACAAACATTATAAATGGTACAGTAAACACTGAGGAGCAGGAATAACCTCTTTAGAGGTTGCAAAGACAAATGATGCAGACTGCAGCCTTTTGCAGCGTCCTCTGAACCAAAATGGCAGATTCAGCGTGCTGAAATATTAATGTTTCCTGCACTGCAAGTCGTAAGTCAACCCGGCCTCCATAACAAAAGGGATCCTGTAACCAAGACAATCATATATTCTCAAGTGCGGTCACACACTGATCTGTTCCAGCTCCTGAAATGCAATGGTAGGTACAGTATTTCTAATCCTGAAGTGGCTCAGTTCTGGTTACTTTAAGTGGTCAGATGTTGGTTATCTGAGGCACACGATTCGCTGCGATAAGTCATTAATACCATTGTTATAAATGGGTTTATGTGGTACCAGACCGGACATAGTATTTAAATCCTATGGTGGCCTACAGTTTCCAATGAGTCTTTGGTCAATAATATTAAACCTTCAGTTGTAACCTTTGAAGCTTCCGTAGCTCTGTTGCATCCCTCTTGGATGCTAGGTGTCAGTATGCAGGGGAGGCCCAAAAAGGTGGTGGGTTTTCTGCCTGTATTTCTAAGAATAACCAGGAACAACGAGTAAAAAGTAGCATGTAGCAGCCATTCAGCCACTCGTATGAAACACATTGCAGTTTTAGGTAGATTAGCCAAAGAACTGTTGTACAAAAATGATACACACACACACACACACACACACTGGAGATCAAAATTAGAGAACAACCTACAATTTCCTAAATGTCAAGGTCACTACGTAGTCCAGGGTTCTTCAAATCTGGACCTCGATTCCAAATTCAGGCCTTGTTTTCAGTTCTCCCAGGTAGTTAGTTTTTAATAATTACTGATTCTGATTGGTCAGAGGCTTCACACCTGACCGACAGGTAAAGGAAGGCTGGAAAACCAGCAGTGCTCAGACCTCGAGGACCGTGATTTGATAAACCCTGATGTAGTCCTACTTGGAAGTTATCCAAACAGGAGTAAAAGAGCGTTTTTTTAACCATATGTCATGAGTTACATAAATTCAGAAGCACAGTATAAGGAACTTAAATGAGATATTTGAAAAAGAACACTGATCATAATTAGAGAACATGTTCAGATACCTCCCAGTTATTGGAGTTAATCTGGCAGCTGGTGCTAATTTCCTTAATTATCTGACAAACCCTGTTTAACCTGTAGCCTTACGTTGCAGTTATCAATGACTTTGCAAGATGTTGGGCCGTTCTAAAGTGACTGAAACCCTGCGACAGCAGGTTGTGCAGATGAAGGCCAAAGGGATGTGACCCTATCAGCCATAGCAAGAGAAGCTGGTCATTCCAAATCTGTGATTTTTAGAATATTGCACCTTTACAATGTCACAAACTCATTCAAGTCCCCCAAGAAGGCTGGTCATCCACGAAAGACATGATAATGCGGAGAATGTCAATGGGGAATCATTTCAACACTGCAGCTGGAATTGCTCGTCAATACAGTGCTGAATGGGGTAAGGACCTGTCTCACACAGTGTCTTGATGTTTAAGAGCATTTGGACTGACAGCCTACTCTGCAGTGACTAAACCTCTCATAAGCAGAAAGAATCAGAAGGCTAGACTAGCCTTTGTGGAGGAGCATGTTGTGTGGACAGAGGAGAACTGGTCCAAAGTTCACTTTAGTGATGAAAGCAAGTTTAATTCAGTTGGGTCTGATGGGAATCATCATGTTTGTCGTCAAACTGGGGGAAAGACTGAATCCCAACTGTGTTAAGAAGTCAGTGAAAGGTGGAGGAGGAAGTGTCATGGTTTGGGGAATGTTTTCTGCAGCAGGAGTTGGGCCTCTTATACAACTACATTGCAGAGTGAATGCAAATGTTTATCAGAACCTTCTTCGACAACATGTGGTTCCTTCCCTGTGTTCATCGCCCAATCAGCCAGAAATTTTTATGCAGGATAATGTCCCCTGTCACACAGCAAACCAGCTAAAGCAGTTCCTTGAAACTGAAGACAGAAAATTTAGTTGTGATCTTTCTTCATGCTCCAGTCATTGCTGTTCTGTTCTCTACACTGTTCTAGTAGCGTGGTATAGCCACAACAGTAATTCCTTCAAATGTTGAGGAATGAATATGACATTATTAGTGAAAAAAATCAAGTGTTCATAAATTGTTCTCTAATTTTGATCTCCTGTGTGTGTTTTTATTTATATTTATATAAAAATCAAAAGCCTTTCAGAACTTAGCTGTGTGTGTGATGTTTGAGAATATTTTTCGAACATTTTGAATCTTCAGTGGTTGTCTCAAGTAGTTACTTCCTCCTTTTATGGTGTAGCAAAAAAAAAGAACACTAGTGTGTTAAAACGGAAAATTCACAACCCCCAGTATGTCTAAGAAAGTTGTCTAAATCTGTTAGCACCAGTATTTGCCCTGCAGGTGTGGACTCTGTCCATGTGATTATAAGGTTGCTGCTCGCAGAGAGATTTCAGTGTGGGATCCTTGAGCAAAGCCCAGGTGCTCCAGGGATTGACTGACCCCGCTTTCTCAATTGTATGTATAAGGTATTTATATTTATTCACAAAGGGCAGTTCCTTGTGCTTAAAACAGAAGTTTAGTGAATCCAACATATTCACACCAATTTTTGAGGTACATAATTTGGAAAAATTAGGTTTGTACTGTATTATCAGCTGTGCTCTTCTGTGTAAAGATCCATCGATTTAAGGTGGCTATTCAATGCATCGATCAACGTCCGAAATCCTTCATGATGAAGATACCATTATTTCCGAGTTGCGCGCTCCCTTGTTCACATGCTGCATGTAGAATTTCCCAAATATAGGATGGCAGGGGAGAAGTTCATTATTATTCTCACTGGATGCGCTATCTGATTATCTTTACGCTATGATGCTTTTGGGAAAATCTCAGTGGTCAAGACTCTGAAGCAGATGACTAGTGAGCCAAGTAAAAAGCTAATATTAGCCTTAGTGATGCACGATATATTGGCTATATAATATTGGTATCGGCTCACATTTGTTAAAGATCAAGATATCAGCATCGGCCCAGTGTGTCACTCTCGGCTTATATTGCTGGCCAATATTTAAATGTTCTCACTTCTCCCTATTTTATAATAATAATAAAAATCAATGTTCCTAGATTCTACTTTCTTTGTATTCCATTAATATTGTGTTAAGATTCCCGGGTAATATTTATGATTTTTTTTTTCAGCAAATTTAAAATATGTTTGAATTTATGTTAGAAAAAATAATCGATTAATCGAGTAATTGTAAAAATTGAAGATTCACAATGCATCAGATCATTCCCTCAGTAATCATAATCAACTTCAATCACCTTGTGGCCAGTGATTTTAAGCAGTGTTTCTCAACCCAGTGCTCAGGGATTCTTAGACGGTGCACATTTTTGCAGTTGTTGCTGAAGGAGATGCATGCATTGTGAGCAGTTTATGGGGTCTAGCTAAAAGCAGAAGACAACTGAGCCATAGATTCTGCAACACTGGTACTATTGTATATCTGCATATAAGCACTTGTACCGTATGCTGTGCATTTGGCTTTTTTGAGCTAACAGCAAGAAAATGCTAAGTTAGGGCATGAAGTTGTGATATGCAATATTATACTATGACCTTGTTTACAGTTACTGAAGCTACTTCCACAAGCAGAGGGTGTGGTAAAGTATAATGCAAGGTTTACACACAGACATACAGAGGGTTATCTGTAGTTATCTTTAATGTTCGACGTTAACAGTGCCAGTCTCTGTAGAGCATAAGTATTAAACATCTTTAAAAATGTTTTAAGTTTTTCTCTTTTGATGAGCTACCATTCCTAGTTCTGAATTGCATGGGACACCAGAATTTCCTAAAAATGTTGAAAAAGATGTTAGATTTGATATAGGACAGGGGCGGCCAATCTTATTTTCGAAGGGCCGGTGTGTATGCAGGTATTTGGGATAACCTTTGGGTCAGGTGTTCAAACCCAGTTGTGAGGACCCTTCAGCCAATCAGTTCTCTAATTAGTAATCTAATTATGGAGTTAGAGTGAAAACCTGCATACCCAATGGCCCTTTCCAGATATGACTAGCCACACTTGATATGAGATCTCTGTGTGTGGTTATGTATAAGTGCATTTAAAAAATTTTAAAATACTGTTTTTCCACCTGTTACATACTCTGGTCCTGTCAGCAGAGAGATGAGCCAAAAGTCTGAGCGTAGAGGGATCCACGTGGACCAGTCAGAGCTGCTGTGCAAGAAAGGATGTGGTTACTATGGCAATACATCCTGGCAAGGCCTCTGCTCCAAGTGCTGGAGGGAAGAGTACCAGCGTGCCCGGCAGAAGCAGATCCAAGAGGACTGGGCATTGGCAGAGAAGTAATCCTGGACTTTCTCTTTATTACTTCAACTAATAGAATATTCTGTTAATCTGTTTTTATCCTTTTTTATCTTTGTATCTATTTTTCGGTAACTTTTGTTCCTGGAAATGTCACACAGGCTGTTTTGCTCAGAAATGAATGGGGCTTTGTTTTCTGTGAATTATACAATACGATAACCCCTTCACATTTGCAAATTTGACATTCACGCTTTTGGTTTTTTGCAAGTTGGCCGTGAATAATTAAAAGAGAATGTTTTTGGAGTTTGAGGAAGGATCACAGAAACTCTGACTACTTGTAAGCCAAAAACACAGAAACTGATTCCGATCATACAAAATCATATATAAATATTTGTGACACACAATATATAATTAGTGTAAGTGCATACTACATCTCTAATATTAAAAGTCTTGGCTTGGGTAAGCCATGGGTCTTTGTCTCAGCAACCAGCCTCACTCATGTGTTAGCTTTCCTTTTGACCGTGGTCAATGTTGCTTGCTGGTTTAAATGTTTGCATCCACTGTTTCATCATCACATTTGCATATTGTGGTTTGCACAAAATTAATTTGGGAACTTGCACTGCTTTAAAATTAGTCGGTTGTGAGCTTTGAAGCTTTCTGCACTTCTGTAGGTTACTTTGGCTTAACATTGTGGTAAACCAGCAAATATGGTGCTCTGTTTCCTAATACTGTCACTGTCATCAGTAGTGATGTCATCAGTGGTGATGTCATCAGTGGTGATGTCATCAGTGGTGGCTGTTTATCTGCGTTTCAGGGCCAAGCCTAGCCCACCAAAGTCAAATGTGGGGCCTGAGGCTCTTTGCTGGCCTGCTTCCTTTTCTTTTGTTGAAATGTATGCTGCAGTGGCCCAGTTTCTATGGCGTTAAAGCCATAGTACTGTCCTTGACCACAACCAAAATTGCACAGCTAGAGAAATTTACAGGAATTATTCATTAATTTACAGGAAGTATTCATTAATTTACAGGAAGTATTCATTAATTGCTAAAGCAGTTCACGTAAAACAACAAAAGACCTACACTGAGCTGACAAGGTCTAACTTTAGAAAGTAGTGCAAGCGCTAATTGTTTACCCCACAAAAACAGTTGAACAGTTATGGTTAGAGGTGCATAACTTCTCCTATTGCAAAAAACTATAAACAATTGAAGGCTGCAGCCCCTGGTTGATAGATAATACTTCATAGCAGCATATAAGATGTGCTTCTTAATCTAAAAAAAAAACAGCCATTGGCAATGTGTTGAACATTTTGAATGAACATTTTGCATTATACATGGTTGCTTTGTTCGCTACATAGAATTCTTAGCTTAGCAGGAATTGTTCTGTATTTATTTGGCCAATCAGTAAAATGCATAGGGGAGGATCACCCATGCAGTGCATTTAAAAAGATCCAGATAGATATTTTTAATAGAATAAGTAAATAAATATAGCATACATGCAAGGTCATCAATGTCCATTTCCTATTCTTCTGCTCCTGTCCTCCTCTGTGCGGTCCAGGTTGCAGAGGGAGGAGGAAGCTGCCTACGCCAGCAGCCAGGGGGCGCAGTCTCACCCCCAGCCGTCCTTGGCACCCTTCTCCAAATTCGAGGAGAAGAAGACCAATGAGAAGACGCGAAAAGTCACTACAGTGAAGAAGTTCTTCAGCCCTTCGTCACGCACAGCACCTAAGAAAGGTACTGAGGACTTTAGGGGGCCTGGAGCATTTCAGAAGCCCTTCAGCATCACTGAATTAGGTATATTTACAAAGTGCACCAAACAGTTCAGGTTCCCTTAGAGAGGTACTTCCTCTGTTATGTTAGGGCAGGGGGCACTTCAGGTACATGCCATGAAGTATGATCCCGCAGCAGATTCTCTCTGGGGCAGCAGCAGTTGACTAAAGCTGTTTATGTTTGTGTGCATATGGCCTAGTGTGTGAAGTGTCATCACACTTCATTCGCATCATCCCTACTCTCTGCCACCTACATCGTTCTTGTCACTCTCCACTTGATATCAAAATGCACCATATCTCGACCAATCAGCCTATTAAAGGGGCACCTTTTGTTCCATTAGTAATGGCTGAAGGCGTCCCAGATGCCGTAATGCTCGTGTGCTGCCTGTCGGCCGGCTGCAGTTGCACGGGTGCGATTTTCGCTTGCCTTGACGTTTCTGCGGACATTCACATGCATCTCACCTTTATGCCTCTGACTGCGTCAGCTGCTGGCTCCGTCGCCCTCGATGGACACTTAATCCTGTAACTTAGTATGCTGTGGATTCCGGTGTGTCTAGTTCAGGATCAGTTGACCAGTCCTTTCAGAGCATGCAAAGTCTTTTATTTTCGTTCAGGCCAATTATAGGCTGATGTGGCCTCTCCTCACACTTCCCCTAAATGATCTCAGATGTTGTAGGAGCTGTAGAGGGTTACATCTTTATGGATCTGTTTTTGTAAACAAAACAAAAGGAAAAAAATCAGGCGGTTGCCTGCCTCATCCATTTGATCATCTGCCATCCATTTGCCGCACTTGATGCATGGCTTAACACCCACGCTTGGTGACCCCCCCCACCCTCCCCCAACGCCGCCCTGCCTTCTCCCGGAGAGCTCCCGCACCTGCTGAGAGAGCAGAGAAGATGCCGCCAGTCAGGAGGGAGCGACATGGCGAGGCGTTCCTCAGGGACCTCAGGGGCATGTTCACCCAGCCTTGGGAGATAGTGTACCCCAGTGAAGGTAACTCCTGTGTCCTCATGGTAGACGTGGGAACGCATTCCTATCCCTTCAGAGGAGATTCTCTTCCCTTCCGGGGAGCCTGCTGTTTTTCCCCCAACCGCTCTCCTTTGGAGCGGTTACTGCGGAGTGCGTGGAGGACTGAGTCACCTACGTACCCCCCCCCCCTGACCTGGGTCATGTGATTTTTTTTATTTTTTTTTGTTGTTTTCTCTTCACTGTCCCCCAAGTGGCTGCACCACTCTGATCGATCATGAGATCCATCTCTGGTTGGCCGCAGTCTGCCTTTGCGTCTGTCTGCGTGGTGGCAGCGGCCAGCCGGTGCATGCGCGTGTGTTTGTGCTCCCTGCATGGTCGCCAGCCCCGAGTGCTCTGTGCGCTCTGTTAATAGAGAGCTGCATGTGTTGCATGTGTGCTTCATTGTCGTTACTCACATAATGCCCGTTCATGCTCTCCTCCCGCCCATCCGGTCATGTGACGGCAGCACTGGCTTCCAGACTGAGAGGTGGGTTTTGACCTGCTCGCCCCGTATCTGGCCCTCGGCACACCCCGCGTGCAGACTGCCCCGTAGCGACTCTTTCTGACATTTGTAGCGTGTCAGTCGTGGGCTTTCCCCCGCCGCCCGTAGCGTGTTTTCCATTCGCACTCCTTATCTGCTGTAGGCCGTTCCTATCAGAGCAAATCTATCGATCGGACTAGGCTGAGACCCAGCATCCGCTCTGCTGCCCTGCTTTTTCGTGTAGTTGCTCTCTGTATCAACATAAAGGCCGTGTAATGGGATTAGTCCAGTCCTTTCTAAATACACTTCAGCTTTTGTTTTTCATTTGAAATAAATGTTTATCGATTTGAAGTATTAAGGGATTTGCTGAAACTAAGGCCCAATCCCAATTCTACCCCTTACCCCTACACTTACCCCTACCCCTCCGTTTGGCGCGTTCACGTGTAGGGGTAGGGGTGTCTCAATTCTCTTTTGATTGGAGGGGTAGGGGTAAGGGGAAGGGCTAGATAGCCCTCGAAACGAAGATTTTTCGGGACCTCACTTCAAACGAAGGGCTAAGAGAAATTTACAACATGGCTGCCCACTCGAGCAAGCAGACCCATAAATGTTAAGTAATTTTTGCCATTAATAAGGATTTTTATGACATTTTTTCATTACATGTATATTACCATCAATCTTGTGTTTGTGTTTACGGTGATGTTCTGTAAAGAAACGTTTGAAAAAAAATCGCTAAAGTTTGCTTGCGGATAGCACTGATTGCACAATATTAGGAAATATATTTTTATGTCATATAACGTTACCCGGTAACTGACTGCATGTTGTAACGCGTTGTTTTGTTTTGCTTACGGCCATATGTGTACATGTAAATGAACGGTGCTTACACTATTCGTACTTATTGCAACATGACAACATTTTTGTAAATTATATTCTGTATAGGGACAGCTGAGGAAACCCGAAGGCTCACGTTTTCGAGGTGAAAACGAACATTTGTTTTTAAAGTCCAAATACGGCGCAAAAAAACTTTGGGAGTGAGTAATCTTTACATGCTACGATGCTGACGGCGACATCTTGGAATTTGTGATAAACATCGGAGCATGTCCTCTGACGTAACGTTAGGAGGTAGTGACAATGGATGATGACGTATAACAGTGTAGTAGTGGTGTCCCATTTCTTAGGGGAAATTTTTTAACCCTACCCCTTTCCACTTCATTTCAAGGGGCAAGGGGAAGGGGTGAGGGGTAGGCAAAGGGGTAGAAAATAGAATTGGGATTGGGCCTTAGTCTTTTTCCCTTTGGTAGATGGTTTTGCTAAATGAAGCAAGTTTAATGTATTTAAGTGTGTGTCAGTAAATTTTATTTATAGACAGTGGCTTAGAGCCTTTGAGGCAATAACTGCAGCTGTGCTATTTGATACTGTATTGTCTTTCAGATGGCATTGTCTCCAGTGTCGAGTCTGCTGCCTTTGACTGTATGTTTTAAGTGTTTTTTTGGGTATCTTAGCAGGTTTTACTGTAATGTTTGCTTTTTGCACGTCCCTGTAACCCAGGGTTGGAGTCATGTTGGTTTTCACGCATATCTTTTCTTTGGTGTCTTTATCGACACCTAAGATAGCAGGTGAGGCATCTTGATATGCATATATTTGCTTTTAAAAAAGAATTTGCCATTGAGGCAGATAAAGGAGCAGGGCTGGGCATCTTGGTACGAGATGGAAGGAGGAAGCGATTGTTTTACATTTCAATTTATCAACAAAGCTTTTCTGTGCCTCAAAAGGTTTTTCCCTACCTAGGTGCTCATTTGCATTGACCCAACGTATGTATATGTATAATTTATATTATTGAATGTATATATAACTTTGAGTCTATTTTAGAAAGATGGTTTCTTGGTTTTCATCTGTAGACACTGGCAAAAATGAGTAGTTTACCATTTCTACACTCTATAGACTTGTTGGTACATGCCCTGCATGTCTAAAAATGACAAATCATGTGGATTATGTATCTGTAAACTTATAGCGATTTATGTAATGCAAAAAGGCACCTGAGCCACAGGGACGGAACACAGCCCCCTAACCTGTGCCCTCACCTCCCCTACTCAAATCTAGAAAACCATGAGGGAAAGACCCCAAGCCCGTCCATCAGCCGACAGGCCAGTGCCGAGACGGACCGCGTGTCCCGGGATTTCGTGGACTTCCTGAAGAACCTCCAGAAGCCGGGCCGCGATATTCACAAGCAGTGTCGAGCCTTCACTGAGAGTATGGCCAATAAGAGGGTGGGTCATCTGGGTAGCCTCATTCCGACATGGGCAGCAGAGGGCGCCATAGGGGCATAGGCCCCTGGGAGAACCATGGGGGCCCAATGCTTTATCAGGGCCCTAGAATACATAAAATTATAAAGTTATGTAATGTAAAGGGGAGGGGGGGCCAAGGTGATAATTTCTCAGGGGGCCCAGAATTTCTAGCTGCACACCTGATGGGCAGTGTTGGTCATATTGTACAACTGTGGTTTTAACCCAGTCCCCAGGGCCCCGCAGACAGTCCATGTTTTTACTCTCTTCCAGCTCCCTGCCAGACAGGGAGCAGAAATGTGTAGAGTCTGGGAGGGAGCAAAAACGTGGACCATCTGGGGGCCTCTGAGGAATGGTTTGGAAACACTTCTGTAAACATCAAATTAATGTGATTGTAATTTAAGGTACCGCTGAAGTTTGGAATACGTTTATTTTAACTATGTGAAAATCAGCTTATATGTAGCTACATGTAGTTGGATAATTGCCTCTGTTGAAGGTAAATGGGTGGTACTGGTTCAAAGGGTGATGCCGCTGGGCTGGAGCCAGCAGCGGGCAGGTTAGAAGTTCTTGTCCTCATTTGGTGTTTTGAAATAATTAGCCAGTCGCAAAGGAGTTTCTTCTGTGCAGAGGGTTCAATTGTCCTATCAGGCTGGTTGTGATCCCTTATCATGGAGCCTCTATGTACAAATATTTTTAAATTTCTGCATCCTTGGGTTACACTTAGCTTCATTTTTAAACAGTAACCATTCGTTTCTGAAGAAAGACTAAACAGCATGTTCTCAAATCATCTAAACGTAGCTAAACCAGATCAAAGATTGGATAATCTACATCCAGTATGACACCAAGCATCCACATTGTCTCCACAACATGTTAAACTCACACCCTTCATCTTAACCTCTACATTTTGATCATCCTAATTTCTTTAAGAAACACGGTATCTACCATCCTGAGCTCATGCTGACTTTCCAGGTTACTGAACTGCTTGGGTAGCGCCTCATGAGTTAATGAGGTTTTTTCCGCACTTACCAGGACCTGAGTGCTGATGAGCTTTCCGAGTGTGTGCAGGACTTCTACCAGAACATGTCTGACCGCCTGATGACCCATTTTAAAGGTAGGGTCCTGCCAGGTTGAACAGGGTGGAACTCCTGTTGAGAAGCGCAGATGGGTGAAAACGGGAATTTTTACGGTGGACCGATGGTTTTGTAGGCCGGCAAAATTTATTGTGAGGGACCCCAAAGTCCAGTTCCAGTTTAATGCCAGTCCAACATTAGGTGAAAACTAACCTGTTAGCAGACTCTGTTTGGCACTAGAAGAGACCAGTTATTGTAATGAGGTCTTTCCCGGGGAGGCTTGCCAAAAGGATATAGGATATATACACATCCACAGGTAGTTTCTTTGTTGTATACCTCTCTGTTCATCTGCTCATTTTTATTTGAGCATGGGATACAAGAAGAACTGATAGTACTGGTAAGAAGAGCCCTTTATAACTGGATCAATGTCTGTTATTGGCAGATGGGTAATCTTAGACTTGCTGAAGTCATTAAACGTAATTGGAAGTCAGTGGGAGCAGTGATTGCTCTTGTGGCTGAGCACGCTTTGTTGTAGGTGGAGGTTGTTGATGGATGTTATGTTGATGCACATCCAGGGTCTACAGACCGCGTGGAGCGTGTGATGGACCAGGTGGAGAAGTACATAATGACTCGGCTCTACAAGAATGTCTTCTGTCCCGAGACCACGGACGATGAGAAGAAAGATCTGGCAACCCAAAACCGGATCAGGTGGGGCTGTCAGCTTTGCCTCTGTATCCCTTTTGTTAGCTGCCTTTGAGTTAGTAGGTAGGTAGGCCAGCCCACATTCCCCTTTCTGATGGATGCCAATGGTAGTACAGGCCTAATCTTTCTGGGTCGGCTGCACAGATTACATCGTTATTATGCATATTTCTTATTCTATGGTCCATCTGTGTGTTTTTCTGCTAGGGCCCTTCACTGGGTCACCATTCAGATGCTGTGCGTCCCAGTCGACGAAGAGATTCCCGAAGTGTCCGATAATGTGGTGAAAGCCATCACGGGTGAGACATCCGGGCCTCATGAAATCGGTGCAGTGCTCTATGACGTGAAATTCTTTGCATGAGTGCTTATGGAGTTTGGTGTAGTTGAAGATATGCGGCGTACATGAAATAGGTTTTCCTTCCAGTGACACCCGAACATTATTTTCCATATTTGCGGTTTGTTTTGAAGCACCTGCTGTATAGCCTTAGCTAGGTTATTAAGGCTCATCGTTGCTGCAGATATCATCGAGATGGACTCCAGGCGGGTGCCCCGTGACAAGCTGGCCTGCATCACCCGCTGCAGCAAGCACATCTTCAACGCCATCAGGATCACGAAGACGGAGCCGGCCTCGGCCGACGACTTCCTGCCGACCCTCATCTACATCGTGCTGAAGGCCAACCCACCTCGCCTGCAGTCCAACATCCAGTACATCACTCGCTTCTGCAACCCCAGCCGCCTGATGACTGGAGAGGACGGCTACTATTTCACCAACCTTGTAAGATTTCTACAGAATGCACACACTATATGCAGTTTACAGACACCGTATATTAATGATACTTTCATTGATCCCCTTGGGGAAATTTTCCTACCGCCTACCCAGTCTCGCTCTCCATGAGACACAGACACAAACATAATTGAAAGCAAGCTTGGCAGTGAAGGGCAGCCACCTGCAGTGGTATACATGGAGCTGGGGGTTAAGGGCCTCATGCAAGAGACCACAGTCATGTCACCATTCTGCCAAGGCTGGGCTTGAACCAGCGACCTTCCGATCGCAGGCACAGAGGCTTAGCCCGCTGAGCCACTCATCTTACTTCATGTCTTTGGGCTGAGACAACCCAACCAAAGTACCTACATGCACACAAAAGTGGTGTGATTCGAACCGTCAGCCATGGAGGTGTGAGGCAGGAGTGCTCCAGAGTGAGCCACAGTGTGTGTGACAGCTTGGAGACCTCTCCTCCCGCTTTGTCCCACAGTGCTGCGCAGTGGCCTTCATCGAGAAGCTGGATGCCCAGTCTCTGAACCTCAGCCCAGAGGACTTCGAGCGCTACATGTCAGGCCAGGCGTCTCCCCACAAACAGGAGCCTGGGCCCCGGACCCCAGCAGGCCCCGACGGCAGCCCCGCCCTCAGCACCGCCCACCAGAACCTGGAGCTGCTGAATGGGCTCGGCGTCCGGCAAGAGCGTGTCCTGGAAGCGGCACGGAACCTGGAGAGCGACCTCATCAGCTGGCGGGAGGCCGTGGAGCGCGAGGTGCAGGAGATCCTGGCGAAATACCCCCTGGAGATCCGGCCTCCCCCCTCAGCGATCGACTCGGACAACGTGGAGAATGACCGCCTGCCGCCACCACTGCAGCCGCAGGTCTTTGCTGGCTAACCTCCATGTGGCGCCCTGCCCTCGTCCCCCGTTACGCTCGACACTGTCCCCTGCATGCTGAACATTTATGGCCACACACCCCGCTCTAATGCCCAAGCAGACTATGCTAATGGGATGAGCTAGCATGAAGCTATACCCTCCTGTTGCCCAGCTTAGCTGCTTAAGTACTGCTCTAGCCATTTTATAGTAACTATTAAAGCAACAAGAGTGCAAATCGCACTCCTCTTATTTTGGATCTGCCCTCCAGAATACACGTGCTTGAACTGATAGGTATGTTCCTCACTAATCTAACTTCCCCTTGTTGAGTTTCCTTTTCCTCTTCATTGTGACTGGACGGCAGCAGAAGCTAGGCTCTGGGTGTAGCAGTGCATTCTGGGATAGCCACTCACACGTTAGCCGTACTGTACATCAAGTTTTATGGTGAACCGCTATGATTTTACATTGGACATTATTTGTCACTGTCTTGCCTTATACCTCTGTAATCTGAGGTGTAGCGCTAAAAACGTAAAGTGAGAAATTAATAATGCAATGAAACATAAGCTGGGCAATGCTGATATAAAGTACAGCATTCAGTAATGCCAGTCGTTCGGTGACACTTCTGCAATAAGCTTTATCTTGCCGCATTGATTTTATTGAAGTGTTCAAGGATGCTTTCTATTGTCTTTTTAAAAATAGACACGTAAGTTTCAGATGGTCAATTTAATCTGTCTTTAAACTGAAGGGAGCATTTTTTTGTGATCAACAACAATTGTAAATGTATTTTTCAGAGACGTCTTGTTTCGCCCAGTACTTCAGATTCGTGAAGTGGTTGCCTAATTCTGAGTATGTTCCCCTCACGTCATGCTTGACAGAGAATATGATCTGAGGTACTAGCTTGCACTTCTAAATGAGCTTCGAAATGTTTTTGTACATCGTCTTGGTCAGAACTTGCCCATTGACACCCTCTGCTGGTGAGTATCTGAAACCACGTGTTCTAATTTTAGGGATGAGAACAATAGATGATAAATGAATCACGTTGTCAGTGGAACAGTACTGTTCTGCTATGGTTTACGTTTTTATTTATAACAAGGCTAAATACCCAAGTACAGTGATCGGTTTCTGCAGTGGGAGATATGGTTATTTAATTGTTTAGCCGTTAATGTACCAAGACATCTGGAAAATAAAAAATTTATTGTATAAATTACACAAACATACTACTGCTGTTGATTTTAAGTGTAGAAAATGGTGAGACATTGATCTATACCTGTTGTTAATGTAGTAGTTATTACTGTATAGGGACTGACAGTTCTGTGGAAAATGCTTATATAATTAAGCTCAAGTTTACTGCTGATCAATCGCTTTATAACAGCGGTAGGTAACACTGGACAGAGAACACGACACATTCTAGCATTAAAGGGTATGGCTTTGCTTTGGGATTCCCTTTAATTTAGACATGGAATCAATGGATTTTATTCCTTTAGGTAGAACATGTCTTGTTGTAAATCACATTTTTATTTCGATTTTGTTTTGTTCTGAGCTTTATGAAGGCAGAATATTGAAGGTCCCAGTATGGGTATGACTAGGTTGTTGCTGCTGGTAGGAATCTTATGGTTATATTTTAAGCCGGTGATTCTCATTCTGGTCCTCGGGGACCCACAGACATTCCATGTCCCTCACAGCTCCCAAAAAATGTGCACTGTTTGGGGGGGGGGGAGCAAAAACGCGGACCGTCTGGGGGGTATCTGGGGATCCGGGCTGAGAAATAAGCTTCCCATGAAGTGTGGAGGACTGCATTTGTTTGTAACATACTCCCAAGTGTAGTCGTTTCGAGTGACTGTCACAGGTACACTACTTTAGATGTCTTTTAAAAATGTAAAAATGTACATTTAAGTATCAAACTAATGGTCTTAATGTGACTATTTATTATGTAAAATAACTTATGAGAATAATATTGTTTTATATTGTTCATGGCTTGTAATTTAACTGCCTTTAAATAAAGACCCAGAAGACTCCGCCTTCCTTAGGCTCCGCCCATTGCTTCCATAACAATGAATGAATTTCATTTGGCATCAGGGGGATCGTATCAGTGATTTAAGGGTGCCAGATAATGCAATGCCGTCTTGGCACATGAAATGTCATTTTATTTTGCCACTGGCTTTTACATATTACTCATTAATGTTGAGAGATTTCACATCCACCCCTTTCTTGTTCATTTACTATAGTGTTCTTGGTACTACAGCTTGATTTCGAAAGCTCTTCTCATTCTGCCTTGCTTTTTTGTCATTACTGTATCCCTGTTGTGTTGATGATCCAGTTTCTCACTTACTCTGGGAGCGCAGGTGTGTTTTGCACTGGTACATCCCACTGTCAAATTTGAGAACTTCCCCAATGCTGAAGATTGGGTTTTTGTTTACTATTGTATTGTAAACACAAGTGTGTTGGTTGTAGGAGATAAACAATGATCAAATGAGCATTTACCTTCATGAAACGCTTACCCTGTGCAACACTGAAATAAATTGAAAGGCAAAAAAATAATCATAACTGAATCTTTGTTCAACACTCAGTGCTTTCAAATTTTTTATTCTGTCTTGCATCATGTTGGGCCCCACCCTCTCTGCTTTTCAGACCTCTATCTTTATGCCAAATCAGTACAGCCCGGCATGAAGGAAGTACTGTCCGGGCTTGAGCTTTGGGGCTTAAGTGCAATCCAATCCAGTTTTAGGCCCATGAAAAATATGTTTGTGGAACACATTTTTTTCCCAGTCGCAGGGTTTTAGCCATACATTAATTGATTCTTTCCTGTTGGAGGTGCTATCTGTGTGTGTGTGTGTGTGTGTGTGTGAGAGAGAGAATATATATATAAAATTAAAATGAATCACATAATTGCAGAATTGCAATATTCACTTTGTTTTCAAAGAAACATTCAATTTGTTCACATTACTAGGTTTACTTAGACTTTGACCCGTTTCATAGTAATCTGGTTTGAATACTTGTTACAGAAAGAGCATCCTTCAAATTGAGATCAGGTGTCTCGGTGGATCTAGCCTGAATGAAAGACTTCAATTTATTTGTGTTCCCCTGGGACATTAAATATGGCTCATTCATTAGGACTCCGCATGGCGAGAAGGCAATTCCGCTTCCATCCACTCTCCAGGTATATTCTGCATTTAGTATTTGGGTCATATTGTCCATGGGAGCTGTGGGAGATTTCCAGTGACTCAGAACCAGGCTTTTCAATGGGGACATCATACTGCAATAATATTTGACAATCAAGTTAAACAGTTAATTTTGTTTTTTATAGTTCCAGTGATTTTTATTCTAGTAACATCTGTATTCGTCAGAACGCTTTCTTTAAACATGTTTATTAAATAATGATTACATGCTGCGGCATACACCAAATAATACTCCTTAATGAATGTCTTCTTGATTAATTACAACTGGAATTAAAGAATCTAATGACACAATAGGTGGGTAGATATGTGTGTTTTTGCGTGTGTTATAACGCCTCGTAAGTAAGCGAAATAGTTGATCGTATAACCAGTTCTGCAGCCAACCAGATTAGTGTCCATCTGGTATAATTGGATCAGCTGGCCGGAAAGCTTGGTGGCGGATGGCGCTATTGGTTCTCGCCACCCTGAAGTCCCGCCTTCGCACCGTCTCCTCTCTTTGCTATTGGACTTCAGCACCTTTCGAAAGTCTCGCGAGAAGAGGGAGAACGGTCTCCTATGGTGACAAGCTGGGTAGCAGAAGCAGTAATAGCGGCGTGCAATTGAGTTAAAAAGAAACACTGTCTTACTAGTTAACCGGCTTGGCTAGGCCGCTCGTTACTCCGATGCAAGTGATAACGGCTTCGCTTGTATAAGTTTTGAAGTGTCGGCCATGATTCGTTAATCTTTCTCCGCGATGTGCTGTTTGTGTATATGATTTCGCAGTGCACGCTGACTGCATAGGCTGCGCTCCGCCCCTGCTCTGCAGCGCTGCGCTGCGCTCGCCCACCCGCTCGTCGCTAAGACGGACCGCACGGACACTACACTTATAATCAAATCCTGACTAGCTAGTGCTGTGAGTATTTGCTCTTGTGTGTATTTGTTTAACTGTGTCTGAATGATGGTTTAATATATTTGTGTGTATATGTATATATATATATATGTCATGTGGATGGAATGATAAATAGCAATCAAACTGGCGCTTTACAAAAAAAATTAAAAATCTGTCAACGTCAACTGGGCGCTGCGCTTAGGCTGTTTCTTGCCCTGATGGTCCAAACGAAGCCCTGGCGCTGATTACACTTGGGCGCCAGCTAGGACCCGTGCTGGGTCCTGCCCAGCTTTTGCATCGACGTGCGGCAGCTCCATTTCTCTGCAGTGTGCATCCCACGATGGCTGCATGTTATTTTAGTTCGGTATTTTAGTTGCGGCTGATCAACAGACTGTGGCGCACGGTGTGTATATGTGTGTGTGTGTATATGTGTATGTATGTATGTATATGTGTGTGTGTGTGTGTGTGTGTGTGTGTGTGTATGTGTGTATGTATGTATGTGTATATATAAATTTCCCTCGCATAATTTCTAGTCCCCTAATGTCTGCCTAATCAGATCGTCTTTCCCGATGCCCTCTTTCCTGGCTGATATAGACCTCGATTGCCTGTCCTTCGGTGCCGGATAAAGCAGCCCCCTCCCTGCACTGCCGTGTCGGATGTTTTTACCCGCCCCCCCCCCAGTTATTTGTGACTCGTGTAGCTGCTGCAAACCTGCTGTGTCGTCAGTCTCTTAAGTTGTTATACACAGAAAATCAACCAAATTACCGGTACCCTTCCACAACGGACTCAAAATGTTGTATTTAGGCGTTTTTCTACTGTAATGTAACCGCCATCACCATATTCTTTGGTGGTGGTGGTGGGGGTGGGGGGGGGGGGGGGGGTTATGAGGTAATGGCCCTATTGCCCCTAATTAGCGAAAATCCACAGCTTTGCAAACAAGCAGAACTGTCATCCACTGCACAAATGGTATCTTATAGAGCTTAATTGAAATAAAGTAACTGAATGATGGAGCCCTTGAATCTGCTCTTTCATTTGTCTTTAAATTTCTTATTCTAATTACTTTCATGTTTTTAAAGTATTAGGGGTTGGAAGATTTTACCTGCTGCTGCCGTCCCCTGGAGAGTCAAAGCCGGCTGAAATGGATGAGCAGAGTGTTGAGGTATATTTAATGAATTTCTCTCTCAGATGTAACAGGTGAATACTGTATGAGGGCCAGATAGGCTATTTCCAGACTTGCCAGATTTACCAGACTGCTGCTGTTTGTCCATTTTCTTCTGTTGTTCCAAACAATTAAGTGCCTCAGCAGTTAATATTGTACATCACTGCTACTCTAAAGTATGTATCTGAGCGTGACGTGTTTTACCATTAAAAAGCTGACGCATGTGGGTTAGGCCTCAGTGTCTGTCACCAGAAGGTCGTTGGTTCAAGCACTGCCAGCATAGCCTCACTGTCACCTGAAGAAAAGTTAGAATTTATGAAAAGAAGCATTCCAATGTACTTGTGCAAAAGGCAAATAATGGGTCATTTAATTTAAATTCCCGTCAAAATGGTAGTTACTGGAATACATACCATTCAGAGACGTTTGTAGTTATGGGTTGTGCTTCTGTGTTGAATGCATAACTACTGTTATTTATTTCCTGATAGACCCCGTGTTCCTTTAATGCAGTTTTTTTCTTCCTTCATACACACGATCCCTTACTTCTGCCCCCCCCCCCAGAGTATTGCGGAGGTGTTCAGGTGCTTTATCTGCATGGAAAAGTTGCGGGATGCCCGGCTCTGCCCACACTGCTCCAAGCTCTGCTGCTTCAGCTGCATCCGGGTGAGGATGGGTCGGGCGGGGGGGGGGGGGGGGGGGGCGGGGCTTCACTTGGCTCGTACGTCAAACGACGTAGCGTGAAAATAAGCTCATCTTCGGGGGGAATGTAGCCACTCGGCATCAGAGAAGAATGTGTTTTAAAATTGTATGCATTTGTGGTTTGTTGTTGCTTGGAAATATAACAGTCAGCCTCCACATGAGTTGATCATTCACTTTGTAATCTTCTACTAACTGATATTGGGTTAACATGCATGATTTTCCTACTGAGCACGCTGTCTGCTACTGAAGAGATATCAGGAAGGGGGGATATCAGGAAGGGGGGATATCAGGAAGGGGGGATATCAGCAGTAGTTTTTCCCTCATGTCCGATTTTATGATCCTGGATGTACATATTCAATTTGGAAATTGTGCAGAAGGCATTTGCTACTTCAACTTAACACATCTGGTAAACATGGGAGACATGAACCTGTCCCTCCCCAGCCTGCCAATCTGTGTACATGTGTTTAGTGGGAGTGTTCATTTATAGATCATTTCCCCACTCTGCGCTGGTGTGTAGGCCCACTTACACAGCTGAGCTTGATATTCTACTTAAGTGATGCTATAATTAAAATCCATTTTTATTCATCAGGCCATGATATTCTCTGCCTGCAGGTGGCAGGTGCTGGTAAGGTGTGGTGTAACTGCTGAAGGCTTCATTGTGTCTTACTGGAAATGTCTCACGGCAGTTTTGTTTTTGCTCTGGGTTGTGGTTCTGGAATACGGAGGCTGGTCGCAGTTTCTTGGAGGCAACTGTCTTGAGATGTGGGTAAACTTGTGGTAAAGAGGCTTGTCCTGTAGAACATTTTTCCCGACAGCTAATGTTCAAATTCAGTTGAGGACAATAAGCTTTAGTCCTTGAGCCAAGGCATTTGTTGATTGCCGTTCAGCTGCATTTTACCAGTGTGCTACACTGTAGAGGAACTTGTAGATGTAAATATGTCTTTCAGTGGGTGGTTTTGATCGTGCTGAGAATCACAGATGATAGAGAGAGTGAGTCTGTTCCTTTGTGGTGATATTCACAAGAGGGATATCCAGATCCCCAGGTACATGGAGCCTTTATATGGAAAAAGTGTTAAGGCCTCATTGTGAGGTCATTGCTATAATGCTTGAATCTTCTATCTCTTTTCTTAAAGCAGTGTTTCCCAGTCCGTTCCTGGGGGGACCCACAGACCGTCCTGGGAGAGAGCAAAAATTTTGGTCTGTCTGGGGCTCCCTGAGAACTGGATTGGGAAACACTCTATTAATGGACACAAGATCCTTTCTGCTTTTCTTCGTTGACCATTTTCGCACTAATAATCTGTCGATTTCCCTGTTTCTCGCCCTTTTTCCAGCGTTGGTTGACGGAGCAGAGAGCTCAGTGTCCGCACTGCCGGTGAGTGTCCCTCATTCTTTTCGCGGGAGTCTTGGTGTTTATCGCGTCTTTCTTTTGATTAGTTTTGCCAAATGGGTCTGTGGAATTAAGTATTAAGTTCACCAGAAGTTCATGCTTCTTACATGCATCGATCCGTGGCTTTAAATAGACTGTCCGACACTCCACCCAAGGGGATCCCTTTAGGTTATGTTTGTGGTCATTTTGCATGACTTGGTGAATAAATATGAGGTCTTTCAGGGCACCACTGCAACTGCGGGAGCTCGTCAACTGTCGGTGGGCGGAGGAGGTCACGCAGCAACTGGACACACTGCAGCTCTGCAACCTCTCCAAGCATGAGGAGAACGACAAGGACAAGTGAGCCTTTGCCCACCCTGGGGGGCCATTGTGCAGACACCCACACTCCACGGCTCATTCTGCAGATCTTTCTGCCAGTACTGCTCTGGACGTCGATGTTCAGTGTTGAGCAAAAACTGAGCCAGATGTTGCTTATGTGAATAAAAGCATCTTGCAGTGATTTATCCTGTGACACATCCAGGCCAACCTCAATGTGACTTCTACACCCAAAATATCTAAGCGGTGAACTCTTCACGCAAACTTCTACTCCCGTGTTAATATTATAAGTACCTGTCCATTAGGAGTTGCGATAACTAAACTCTGACAGTGTCCCACGTCTGTTCCATGGCGCTTCAGGTGTGAGAATCACCATGAGAAGCTCAGTGTCTTCTGCTGGACCTGCAAGAAGTGTATCTGTCATCAGTGTGCGCTTTGGGGCGGCATGGTAAGGGTTGGCCGCGGACACCTACTCCCTTCGTTTTTGGAAACCTTGGATTTGCTGAGGTCTAAGTGCCAGCTGATGGCTGTGGGCATAGGCCTTCAGAGTGAGCTTTTAACAGGCGTAGTGTGAGTGTTTCGTTGTGAAGGTAGCTTCACCATGATCTGTGTGTAATTGTGAGGCATGTGCTGATGCAGTAACTGATCAAATGAAGCATAAATAATGCTAATTCAGATCTACAAAGGGTTCTCTGATCTATATCTTATTTTTCTAACTGTTTATACTAAATGTCCAGATTTTGGTCATTGTAATGTATTGCATGTTTGTTGCAGTTTGGCTGTTTGTGATACAGATTCTTATGTGTTTGGTGTGTAATAGTCTAATGTAGAACCTGTATCTTTGGCCGCTGAGCAGCTTAACGTTTGGTTTGAGGGCAGATGGAAAGTGTTCACAATCAAACTGCTTAACTGCCTTGGTGGTAAGGGGTAAAACAGACTGGGTGTGCTGGGTTTGAGTCGTTCAGTCCAGCAAGAACCGAGGAGCCGTCGCTGAGAGACTTCATGGTTCTCACTGCCTGGTAGCATTTTTGTTGTAACATTACTGTACTTGGAGATCCAGTGGAATATTTAGGCATTGACATTAATATGAAAATATGCAAATTTGTCTATGCATCAAAGTTTAAAGATTTCAATATGTGCTTCACGTGACTACTGGTAGTGGCATTGGATTTAGGCGTGAGTTTGAATCCCATCGCTGCCATTTGTTTCCTAAACTTCCTTCGGGATTATTAATCTATCTATTTGCAAGTCCTTCTGGCTGAACCCTAGGTCTCATGGTGCAGAGATGTCCAGTAGCCCATTGCAGTTGTGATGTTTAGGTCTGGTGCCCGGCTGTGCCGTACGTGCCCGTCAGCATCCTGGCAAACCTAACGCACGCCTGCCTCCCCTCAGCACGGCGGACATACCTTCAAGCCCCTGGCCGAGATCTACGAGCAGCACGTGAGCAAAGTGAACGAGGAAGTGGCCAAGCTGCAGCGTCGCCTGATGGAGCTGATCAGCCTGGTGCAGGAAGTGGTCAGTGATTCGCAGAAGGCCGTCAGGCTCGCTCTGGATTGGCCAGCTCTCATTCCCTGGCATCTCTGTAGATGCGCACAATGGAAATTTTTTAGATGCAGAAGAACAGTTTGTCCACTAGATGGTGCCACTAATTCAAGATATAACGGTATTGAGTTTATGACCCTGAGATGCAACATTGTTTTGCTTTTATGACCATTTTCAGTGGTGGTCCTGTTAATTAATATATTAATGCACTTTTTTTTTTTTTTCTCTCTCTTTTCTCAGGAAAGAAATGTGGAGGCAGTCCGTGGGGCAAAAGACGAGCGCGTGAGGGAGATCCGCAACGCGGTGGAGATGATGATCGCACGTCTGGACAACCAGCTGAAGAACAAGCTCATCACCCTCATGGGTGGGCGTGGCCTTCCTCTGAACCTGCCGCGTGTCGCTGGAGGGGGTGTGGACGGTCACGCCTGACACGCATGTCTGGTCCTCCTCTTACTAGGTCAGAAGACGTCGCTTACTCAAGAGACGGAGCTGCTGGAGTCCCTGCTACAGGAAGTGGAACATCAGGTAGAGCTGCATGTTCCTGTGTGTCACGAATGGCCCTGACTTAGGGAGCCAAGCAAAGTGTAGCTTCATGTCGGAGTGGCGTGATCAGGGGTATCCAGGCTTCCCAGCACAATAAGGTCTGGATTCTTTTGCACCCTAGATGGCTAGTAATTGGAGTACAAAGTATGAAGAGAAACTGTTCACTCTTCCACTAATTTTACCAAATTCACTGATGCATTGTTGCTTCCAAATACTTAGCTTATTTTCAGTATGAGAATCACATTATTTGTACAGCTAATTTGGTACTTGCCATTACTGGTACAAGTGTAGCCGATTGAGCGTCTAATGGTTTGGACTGGCAGTGGATGCAGTAGAAGAGGACGGTACACTTTGAGGGGAGCACTTTGCAGCTAGTGGTCACGATAATGGTGTACTCATGGTCGAGTGTAGGTGTGCTAATTTTCGTAGTGGATAGCTTGAAAGCCAGCTGGCTGGATATCAGATGGCCTCTGTATCCTAGTTTCCTTGATGGCTAGATTTTTAAATTCCTCCAGCTTTAGTGCCTCCCAGTGACTTTCAACTGGGGAAAAACGATATTTGAAGATGGCCCTAGTTTGAGCTGGAATGTTATTATTAATAAACAGAATAATTGGGCCCCTGTCCAGTCAGTGGCTAATTTTACCTCATCCAGTGTTCTCTGTCCAAATGTCTTGACTTTCAGACACAAGCCGCAGACCACGTATCTCATGCAGGCCATGACTGTTCTCCTCTGGTACATTCGTTCTGTGTCTCCTGCCTCGCAGTGAGTAGCAGGAAAGTGTAGCAGGGTGTGTCATGGGGAGAGGCTTGAACATATTCTGAACCGATCGGAGGAGCCTGAGGTGGCCGAAGACTCAACTTCATTAGTCATTCAATTTCCAATTTAGTCTATCGGCTGAACTTGCCTGCCTCAGGATTTGTATTTACACTAAACTGCCTCTGACCAAAGGTTCACCAAGCTTGAGTGTTTTTTAAGGCAGGGTTCCCCCATTCCCGCCCTGGAGGGCCAGTCTGTGACACGGAGGTAGAAAGTTCAGGTCCATAAAGTCAGAATCCAGACCACGATTTTGTTTCAACCAACCCGTTGAACATAGTTACAGTCAGAGTACTCGACTGGTTCGTTGAAACAAAATCCTGGTCTGCATTTTTACTTTCTGGACCTGAACTTTCCACCTCTGCTGATTGTAGATTCCCTGCTCAGACACTCCTACTAAACCTGGCAATTGGCTGGTGAGCTGAATAAGGTGTTTCAGCAGGGAAATCTGCAAACCGTGACACAGACTGGCCCTCCAGGACCGGAACTGGGGAATCCTGCTGTAAGGGATTCTGTGCGACATGGTGCTATGAAAAGCTTCCACACTTGGTGTTATTGTGCTCTCAACATCACCAGGGATGCTTGGTGTTGGATGGCCCACGGTGACTCAGGGACAGTGGTAGCTGGTGGCGTCCGGTCAAAGGTTGTGTTTATCTCTGGAGCAGATGGTACCATCAAAGGCTTTGTGTGCCCCGTCCACAGCTTCGCTCCTGCAGCAAGAGTGAGCTGATCTCCAAGAGCCCGGAGATCCTGCTCATGTTCCAGCAGGTTCACCGCAAGCCCATGCAGTCCTTCGTCACCACACCCGTACCGCCAGACTTCACCAGGTAGGCTTCCGGGTCTTGGGGGTTGGGGCCCAAGTGCTAAAAGGTGAAGAGCCAAGCGACAGCTAGCCAGTGATGCCCTTGGATCCCGAGGGGTCTTTGGTCAATGATGCCCTTGGATGCCGAGTGGTCTTTGGTCAATGATGCCATTGGATGCCGAGTGGTCTTTGGTCAATGATGCCCTTGGATGCCGAGTGGTCTTTGGTCAATGATGCCCTTGGATGCCGAGTGGTCTTTGGTCAATGATGCCCTTGGATGCCGAGTGGTCTTTGGTCAATGATGCCCTTGGATGCCGAGTGGTCTTTGGTCAATGATGCCCTTGGATGCCTAGTGGTCTTTGGTCAACCTTCAACAGGATCCTGCCAAGCTCCCATATCGCAGCAATGGCCGCTCACCACTGCAACCTTTGTGGTGGCTCCTGATGTCCTACAGCTGCAGGTAGAAGCTCAGGGTCGACTATCTGGTCTTAAGATTGATTTCAGAGCCGCAGCTGGGATGCGATCTCCGGTCGTGTCTCAGAGGCCGGCCCAGCACCAGGAACGTGAATTGAATCTCTATGCATCGTTGCTATGGAGTAGTTTCACCGAAGAGTAAAACTAAAGCATTAATAGGCACATTTGCACTAATGAACTGGCCTGTTTCATTATCATTTGATTGCTTATTCACTGAGGAGAAAGCAGATTTTTATTATGCTTTGTGGTAGTTGGGGGCGGGGGGGTTCCCTCATCAACTGAAAGTGTGCTGGAGAGCTGCTATGTTAGAGAAATGGTCTTTGAAGCAAGGAGGGTTGTGTTCAGTTCACGTCAAGACGGGGTCAGTTCCAGAAAATGCCGTTGATATTGCCTAACAAGCAAAGCATAAAGATCTTTTTAATGGTGACCTCTAAAATTAACTCAGTTTACAGGCATTACTGGAGTAAAGCTAAGATTACTGGCCTGTCTTGCCGCTTTATCGATTCTGGTCATGCCTGCATGCTAAGACTTATTCACAGCTAAAGCTTGACCTTGCCTCTTTGCTTTCAGATGTTTGCTACTTTTTAGAGTCTGCTCTTCAGGAGAGGAGTGAATCGCTCATGCTAGCATTCAGCTTTTTATCTGTGTTAGTTGAATAGCAGCAATGCTTGCAACAGACAGCAAGAAAACTTCTATTCCTGTCTTATGTTTGACATTTATGTAAATGGTACCTCTATTGAAACTGTCCCTTTCTGCTTGATTAAAAGCTCTTCCCATATGACTTTTCAAATGAAGCAAGTTCTTCGTCCAGCCTTGTGGTATAATGTATCTCTCCCACACTACAATGCTCTCAGACATAGTGGTGCTATTGGGATCCTGTTCACTCTGCCAGGGTTAATGGTCAGTCTCGCTGGTTTTCCCTTGTGTCCTCCTGCTTCATGCAGGTGAAGGGGGGCGTGAGGTTAAATCTGTTCATCGTGATATGAGCATTCAGCAAAAGTCCCATTTTAAATTTACTGTGGTGTTGCATCGTAGAAGGGTTTGGAGAACTAAAGAAATTCTTGGCTTGTGTTGGCTACTTTGAACCAACATGGCTGGACCCAAAGAAGATATCTTTGTTGTAGGGTGTGTGTGTAATATTCAGGTCCATAATGTATATATTAGGTGATAATATGGTACATCATTGAACAAACATTTGGGAGTCTTTCTCAGGAAAGAAGCCCTGTTTCTAGTAGTACGTGTGGCTGGCTATTCTGTGGGTATATTACAGGTTACCAAGGTCTGGGAAAGTATCAATTGAGCAACTAGTTTGACACAAACACACAGTGTGTTAGCGTTCGTGCTACATTACTGTGGTGCTCACATGGGTGGGTGGGACGTGTCAAGCCCCTTTTGTCTGGGTGGGGTAGGGGATGTAGATATAACGTTACGATTTTTGGATGTTCTAGATGAACTTAAAGCGACGTTTGTGCGAAACAAAGTGCGATTGTACAAATCGGTGGCGGGCGTTGGGGTTTCTCTCCTCCAGCGTGTAGATGGTCTTTCTAAAGTTTGAAATGTTGGAATATCTGGCCCAGTTTGTATATTTAGATTGCACAGTTTCTTTTTATAAAAGCACTCTTGCAGCACTTGTGAGTCACTTCTTATGCTGTTTGTACGTCGCATGGCTCTGCCGTCCTGCAGCATTTCCCTTCCCCAGGTCTCTGCCTGTCCTTAAGCCCTGACGTTTGTTATCCAGAATGGGAATTATGTAACGCATTTGACTCACTGCTGATGACGGGAAGTGCACCATGGAAACTAGCTGGGTGGCTCGCTTGTGTCTGTACTGTGCACTGGCTTTCTGATGTCAAATATCTGAGAATTGCAGGAGAAAATAATTGATACCCTAAGCGCTGTCTATGAAAATGGTGCCAAGATGTCAATTGTCATTCTGTTCAGTATTGCAGCCTGGACAAAATTGCGTATTTGCTTGTAATTGCACCACTGGAAAGATTAAATTGAAGTGTGGGGGGAGGAAGAGGAGAATTTTTGATAGCACTTATGTAATCCTTTGATATGAAAATGTACTGTGATTTCTGCAAATTCACAGCTGACCTTTCTAATTGCTGTAGGAATGCCACGTTGCATCTGAAGTAGTGAAGTGCTTCTGATGAGACTAATTGCATCAAGCTGCAAAAATTATTTTGAAGTGGGTGTTGGTGAAAGAGTGACCCATACATCCTGTCTTCATCTAGGTGACCTAATCCACTGCATATCATTTAACCCCGTTAATATTGGCTGCTTTATGCATCGGTGTCGCTTGTTGAACACCAGAAACATGAAAGATCTGATGAGCGTTATAACATTATTTACAAGTTAAAGTCCACAAAGCAGTTGGCAGACTCCCCTGTCATGTCTCTTAACTTCCTGTCAGTACTTATGAGAAGTAACATGACTGACACCTTGGCTGTACACACAGCAATCATGGGATTGCTTGGCAAGAACGTGGTGGAGGTTTTGGAGTCCGTAACTCCAGCAGATGCGAGGTCCCTGTGGCCGTTTGTCCGGAAGATGGGAGCATTACAGCCGGCAGGGACAAGCCCGGCCAATTAGTTGTATTTAAAATCAGGGTAAATGAGGTTCATTAAGCAGGTGGAGGTGAAATGTTTGTGGGAACTGCAGGACAGCTTGCCTCTTTAGTTTTGTGGCAGAGATGTGTCATTCCAGTGACTTAATGGTGCAGGGGCTGACTGGTCAGATTTAAAGGATGGGGCGATGTGGGCTGTCCTCAAATGACCATGGGGTGCGTGGTTAAGTTATCACGTACGTCAAAAACGTAAAAATACATGCTGCAAAGGAGCTCTGTAGAAGTTTTTTTTTTTTTGCCTTAACTTAAATTTGGGCTGCGTTACGGTATCGCCTCCTTAAGGTATCACTGGTCCAGTCCAGTGTAACATTTCCCCCATCCAAATAAAGAACTAAAACAATTCTTGGAATATGCATTTTTGATTTTACTCATGAATGTATTTTGTGAGCTTTGTATCCTTCACTGCAAGCTCCTCCTGTCTGCCTGATCCACCTCTTTGCTTTTTTCAAGTATACTGTAAATTTTGTGTCTGCACTATCTGTCCTATGCAGACCAAACGATGTCGTAGGTCATTACCTATGATGTAGTAGCGAACTCTCACTAATTGTATTAACCAGAAAAGAAGTGCTGGTTACGTACTGATCCCATGTTCGTTCATTATTAATCAGTCATAACGGTTCATATATTTCTTGTAAGGTAAAATATTTGTTCATGATTTGTACTTGAGTAGTAACTGAGTTGTCACTTCAGCCCACTCAAAAGTTTTATTGAAATGTTTTCTTCGCCTGGACCTACACCAGTCACAAGCTTGTGATAAAGGAAACGTGACACTCATTGAAATACTTTCCCTACGCCGACTATAAAATGTCATGTAAATTTGGATTACTGAAGGAATGGATTCCTTCACATGCATGTAAGTGAGTTCAAGCAAATTATCTTCATCTGCTTATTCTGTGCATATAAGCACAAGAGATTTGATGTAAACAGCTACCATCACCAGTGCAGTGCAATATATTCACAATCCAACAGTAATTCAGAGGACCAAGCATGTTCGCATAAGCTTGAACTGCTCTCATCTTCTGCAGTTTGAGGACTAGATATCCGAACACACCATTACAGATGACGAAAGCAGTCAAGTAATAATGGATATAGGGAGTATGTGTTTTTATATATTTTTTTTATTATTTTTTTTTAAATACTTCCATAATTTTGTATTCGCATCGGACTCTAAAGTTTAAACAAGTGTCTTGGCTAGCCAGCTGGTGTAGCTATGCTTAAGGCAGGTTGCTCATGTTGCATAGCTTTGTTACATAATGAGGCTCGGCTGCTAGCTGATTGACCCACTATGACCGTTGTGTTTTGTGCCTACCGTCATTTATGAGCGAAGTTGCACTAACGCATATTGGCTAGCTGAGTAACATACCTTTTGACATGCTGCATCGTTACTGTGAAAAGCAGAATCGCTGTCACTGGCCCGAACTGGTCAATCAACTTGCCCGACATACAACGAGCCATTGCTCCTGTCGAACCCTGATATTGTTGTATCTGAGGGACATCTCTCTCATCTCTCTTAATTGCAATACTTGAATGCATAGTTTTGAGGCCAGTCCACTGCTGCCACTGCAGACGTTTTATCTTTAGCGTGCAAAGTCACAAAAGTATTTGATGGATCTTTTTCAGACTTTGCAGATACGCTGTATGGGTGAAGACTTGGAACTAATCAAATTTATGTCATCGTCATTCCAACAGCGTCTAGTTTTAAACTAACACTTTGCATATGCATTTAACCCATTTTGTGTCAGTTTCTTAAAGGGGCTCAGATTCTAGCTTGGTTTAAGCAGTTGACCTTTAATTCGGAAGACTCGGGTTTTGACGGACTAGTAAACCCTACAGCCAGTGAGAACTGGAGTTTGCCTCGAATCTGTTGGATGTAGGTACCAAATTGGAATACTGTGTGACTAGAGATTTCGTTAAGCTTCATTTTAAATGGACGGGAGTCTGCTTAACCCCAAAGCAGGTGGCGTATCTCTGATTACTCCAGTAAACTTTAAACAAGTTTCTTTTTCTTCTTAGCTGACCTTTGAAAATGATTTACTTTTCTGGGTTTTATAATAAGCTGGAACGAACATAAAGCCATTCAGTGACATCAAGAGCAAGTAAATAGGGTAATGCAGTTTTATTTTGGGAATTATGCAGTTTTAGTGAAGATCTGTGTACCATGGTCTTTTTGTTCTTGTAAAAATAACCTTTTAGTTGTTTGGTAGGTTTTTGTCTTTAATGTTAAATTAATGATAGGCATATTTTTTAAGAATGGATAGAATGCTGTTCCCCTCAGTACTCCGTATATTTTCAGCATTTATCGATTAAGTGACAGACGTTGAAAAATTGTTTGAAGTGCATTATGCTGGACAAATTTGTAATTAGCAGAACACTGCAATGCCATAGAAACGGATCAATTTCTAGATGGTCAGAGATCTGACGTTACGTACTGCCGCCGTGTTGGCCAGTTTGAATACTGGAGACTTTTTCCCCAGTTAATTTATCTACAGTAAATGGTTCCTATTTCACAAACCAGTATCGGTCCTTGCATTAAAATGTTTCTGTAATGTTTCATTAGGATGTATTTTTCACAAGCTAATGTGCTTCTCTCTTCCTAGTGAGCTAGTACCAGCCTACGATTCCAGCACCTTTGTTTTGGCGAACTTCAGGTATTGATTGTGTGTGCGCGCGTGTGTGTGTGTGCGTGTGTGTGCACACACAGTATTATTGAACCAAGGCATTTAGATTTGATGTTGAGCTTTGTATTGTAACTTCTACTGCAAAAGATCTTAATTCTCATTTTTTTTTATTCTCTTCCTTAATGGGGAGATCAAGTCAATGAAGAGCATACCTGCTATTTTTGCAATTCAGTCTGTTACTAGTCTCTCTGGTTCACTTGTCTTGCCGTGCTCCCCTTGTTTAACTCACAGCACCCTGAGACAAAGAGCTGACCCCATATACAGCCCCCCCCTTCAGATTTCGGGACTCTGCTGGAGATTAAAGGTTTATCCAGTGAGTGGTCGCTTAACACGTCTCTAACGACATGATTGTGTTGGCGAATGATTAGCGGTTCTTCATTATTGAAGAATCTGTTTTGGTGCCAAAATTTTTAAGGACAGATTACAGGTTGCCTGGATTACACTCCTTAAATGTGTGTTCTGCCACCAACAGGATGGAAATGGCGTCGTCCGTGGAAATTACCTCTCGGTGTTCCTCGAGCTCTCAGCTGGGCTTCCAGAAACTTCAAAGTATGTTCCTCTGTTGTCGTTTTGAAGAATGACTGTAGAACAACTTGGGTGATGTGAATGTAAGACTGCATTAAGCAGGACTTTCTAAGGCTAATGTGGGTCCGTCTGAGGTCTTAAAGCTGGCTTTGTGAGTTTCACCTCTGGAAGTTCTGCTTCTTTAAAAGAACCTCAGCTTTTGAGTTGAGATCTAACGCCGTTGCCTGTGTCCCCGGAGGTATGAGTACCGAGTGGAGATGGTGCACCAGGCCTCAAGTGACCCTACAAAGAACATCATCCGGGAGTTCGCGTCCGACTTTGAGGTCGGAGAGTGCTGGGGATACAACCGCTTCTTCCGGCTTGATCTGCTGGCCAGCGAGGGCTACCTGAACATGCAGACCGACACCCTCGTCCTCCGGTACGTCATGCTGAGCTGGGGAGACTTTGGTCAAATGTGGGGAAGCTTTCAGGCCGGGAGGTTTCCGAACGGCTGATTTGAACTCTACACAGTGGCTTTTGACCTTGATTGTATGACTCGTACAATCAGTGTCACAATCATGTCCTTCAGGGCGCCTGGTGTGTTAGCATCAAAGGGCAATTTTTCACCAGGGACTTAAAGAAGCACAATGGTCCTTTTCTGCTGTGCAGGTGGAGATTTGCTGCACCCACTGTAAGAGACGAAAGGTGCTAGATTAAAATTTATGGTACCACTTTACAATAAGATTACCCTTTTAAACGGTTTTTGAGTGGTTTATAATCATGCTATTACTTGGGTTGCAACACCTTTGCAAATAATATACAATTATACACAAGTTATAATGGTTTTTATTAATGAGTTGCTACCATTTTTAAGTGGCAAAAAGGAGCCAATTAAAATTTTATTGATTAAAATTATTTTTCCCTCTAAATCAGTGTTTCCCAGTCTGGTCCTCGGGGACCCACAGACAGTCCTGGTTTTTAGCTGGGAAGGAGCAAAAACGTGGATCATCTGAGTCCCCTGGGACCGGATTCGGAAACGCTGCTGTTAAGGAATGCTCGTGTGTTTTAGTTCACATTCACAGAAGCATTTTGAGCAGGTTTTTGGTAAATTTTATAATAGACTGTAACATAAGCTTGAGGTGTTTGTTTATTTGTGACCTCGCTGGGCAGGTACCAGGTACGATCGCCGACGTTCTTCCAGAAGTGCAGAGACCAATGCTGGTACATCAGCCAGCTTGAATCTGCACAAACCAGCTACATCCAGCAGATTAACAACCTGAAAGAGGTGCGCGCCGCGGGAAGCCCTGAAGTGCAAAGCTTTCTCTGCTCTGTTATTTATTTATTTTTTTGCGTGATTGTAATGGCTACCTTGTCGGTGTTGCCGTGGTGACAGCGGCTGGCGATCGAGCTGTTCCGCAGGCAGAAATCTCGCAGCTCGTCCCCCCCCGGCGGGCGCTCGTGCCCCTCCGCCTCGGAGCGGGACCCCCGGCCTGGGAAGGGGTCCGTGGCAGAAGGTGGCACCCAAGCTGCAGCTGCGGAGGCCAAGGACGAGGAAGAGGAGGAGAAGACGCAGCAGGACGACTCCAACGTGAGTCATCAAGCGTCCCGCTAAATTTGTCCTCCTGCAGGCAGCATCAAATTAACGTGTTTGTTTTTTTCCACTAATTATACTTTAGATAGCAGATTTGGTGGAACAAATGCCTTCAGTTTAAAGTTTAAGGGCTATTAGTTCCTGGCTTTAGAGGAGGCTGCCAGTTTCGTGATCCCAGCATGCCTTGCACCAGGAATAGTTCTATGGCTGGCTGTACTTCCTGCAGCAGTTGTTGAGTTTTATGACTTTTAAAATGCCAACTAGCAGTGAAGTTCTGCTGAGCGTGCCCGGGTAGACCTACCATCCCCCCCCCCCCCCTTCTGGTTAACCTTGTGCTCTACGCCCTGCACCGTCCCTCCCCCAGGAGTTATCGGATGGGGACCTGGAAGTGGACTGTCTGACGGGGGATGAGGAGGTCAACCCCCTGGACGGAAGCAGCACTTCGGGGAGCTCGACAGCCACCAGCAACACGGAGGAGAACGACATCGACGAGGAGACCATGTGAGCGAGCCGAGCGAGTAGGGAGCCCCCCCCCCCCGGAGTGGGGAGCTGCTGTGCATGCAGGCGAATGGAGACGCAGCCGGCACCATAGGAGCTGTTTCGATATTTGGGGGGGAGGGGGGCGCAGCTTAATATAAAAGCTAAGGTCTATTTATAGGGGGGGCGAATTGAGCCAAATTAAACCATTGGGGGTAGACGTCCTCCCCCGATTTCTATGTCCCTGAATTCGGCAGAAAATGGCTGAACCCTGTTAGCTTGTGACTCTCTGTAAAACAATAGATCAGAGTTGAGTCACTGCTGCTCGTGTGGCTCCAGAACACCCCCTCATCCTACTGTTAGACCTGATGAGGCATCAGTGAGTCACGTCAGCTTCTGCATCGCTGCAAACACATGGTCGTGCCCCCCCTTAAAGCCCCCGCAGCAGCACCCCCCCACTCCCAGTCCCTCTGTACATCCCCATCATCCTCTCACCTTTCCGGAATGTCCTTGTCTCTCGTTAGAGCGGGATCTAGTGAAGGCCGGCTGTCTCTCTCTGCAGGCTTTCTCCTGGCCTCCCGTTCTGGATTCTTCCAGATGTTCTCCTAGTTCTATAAATAGCTCCACCCAATTTCTCTGCAGTAGCATCTCTGTCACCCTGACAGCCCCTCCTCCCCCCCCCCCCCCCCCCCCCCGGGTGCCCTTTGCTGATCTATTATTCAGTGTCTGCTGCACATGTTGCCCCTGGGCTGATACACATAAACACCCATTTTAGGGTCTAAGAACACAACGGGCAAGAATAAAGGGCATTGTGGGTATTTCGGTTATTTCTGGAAATGTGGAATTTGAGAGGACAGCGCAGGACCACCTATGAGCTGAGCTGTAGATCTGAATACAGCCATAATTTAGGTCCTGCAGTCTCTGGTTCATTTTTAATTCTCGGTGTTATATACAACTTGGCTTCCATTTTCTGACTTTTATGGGTTGGACATTGTGTATTACATCAGTAAGGTGGCTTTATAATGATTTGTATGAATTTGTATGAATTCCCCCCACACATAAGAGCATAGTTCTGAATAATTTTTGGGGTTGGGGATTTTTGAAAGTAGATTGAATTTTGAACTTTTAACTTTTGAATGGATGTCTTTATAGATATTTGATCATACTCCTGCATTTTGCCGTTCCTTTTTATCTTGGCCATGTCTTGGTTGTACTTTTAATGACAGTTGCATGAAACGGTTCTGTGGACACCTGTGAAACTCAGAAGAATCAAAATTCGCTGTGATGGAGCTGTTTTAAGTAGGTATTCATAAAAATGCGGAGGAATAAAATCGGTCATGGGCTCCATCTGCTTTTCCCCTGCAGAGTTGGGAGAGATGTTGTCACAGTCTTGAAGTGCAGAGCGTGTGCAGTTGGTTGGCTATTTAAAGCTTTGCTGCTAAGTCCCGTCCAAGAGCTGCTGGTATCTTGTCACGATGTTCATCACTTTCCAGCAGTAATGGATTGGGGGTTACAGTCCTGGCACCTGCGACCGAATGGCCTGAAGCCAAGAAGCGTTTCCTCCTAATAAGACGCTTTAGAGGTTTCATCTGTCTGGTCGGTCTGTCGGCCTGTTGAAACAAAGCAGACGTTGCACCCCTTTTGTAAAATGCTCTTTATGTGGAGGGAACACTTTTTGTTGACATGATGCATCAATCTCTTTGGACTGACACTCGGCAAGTCATTTTTCAGCATCAGGAATGAGGGAAACTCAAACAGGGAAAATATTTAAACAGGCGTTCTCTCTAACTCTTAGTAATGAGTTTCTGTACTGGAAAGGTGTGTGGGTTGTAATACTTAATACCAGCTAGGTCTACATTTTTGAGTCCTGGGTTATTTGGATGGGGAAGGCTTTGAGAAATACAGATGAATTACTTATGGCAGCAAATTCACTTAGATGGGGTGGGGGGCTCAGTGTTCCCTAGAAGGCCCTCACGGTTTTTTTTTTTTTTGTTTTTTTTTTTTTTTTGCTTTTGAACTTGTGTTAAATAAGGTCTCTAGCAGAGGAAAAAAACTCTGCCTGTTTGTTGGTCTGTAGATAAGTTGTGTGGGTTAAGCCATTGGGCTTGTAGCTCCTGGCCAATTAGACTGTCACGCCACTCCAAATCTCTGAAGTTCAGTCATTTAATGACCAAAGTTTGCCTTGCCGTCCATCTCTCACTGATGGGCAGTAATTGTCTGGTACTTATGTGAGCTGAACTCTCTCCCCCCCCCCCGCTGCACCCCAGGTCTGGCGAGAATGACGTGGAGTACAGTGGGAACCTGGAGCTGGAGGAAGGGGAGCTGCCGGAGGATGTGGGCGGAGCAGCGGGTAATGCTGATCGGAAGGGACTGCATGGTCCCGGGACCGGAGCAGCGGGTAATGCTGATCGGAAGGGGCTCCGGTCCCGGCCTGCATGGTCCCGGGACTCTCCTCGCTTTCCATCAGAGCAGCATTGCATGATAAATTACCGGGTTTCTGGTGCTGGGTGTAAATATCTGGCTTTTCGGTACTATATGGATGTTTATCTATGCCCCAATATGGTAAGCTGAAAATATTAATGAGGCATATTGTGATGCCCAAAAGTTAGTAATCTGTATTAGTTCGGCATGTCATTCTGTTTAATAAACGTTTTAGACTTTAAACATCTGCTGACCAATTTGTGGGCATAAGTAAAAGTACCAAAGAGCCGGCATCCGGACAGATGCCGTGATTTGCCCTGGTCATTATGGTGCATTCGCCATATAATCGGCATGTGATGTTGTGCCACCATGAAAGCAACATTGATTCCATGTTCACTTTGTAAAGCTCTAAGCTGTAAATACACTCGCATTTTGTTGAGTGTGTTTTTCAGAGTGGTTTTGCACTGACACCAGTGTGTGCGGTCCTGGTGCTCTTTGCAGGGGGTTCGAACCCCGGCTCGCGCAGTGTACGGCGTGGGGCGTCCAGCCTGGCTTCGACCACCAGCAGCAGCCTCCTGGAGATCGACCCCGTCATCCTCATCCAGCTGCTGGACCTGAAGGATCGCAGTAGCGTCGAGTCCCTGTGGGGGCTCCAGCCTCGCCCCCCCGGGTCTCTGCTGCAAAGCGCAGGCATGACACCCACTGCCTTCTGCGGCCCACCTTTACCCTGCTGTTCTGCACATCTCAGCATTTCACATTTTGTTTTCTCTTCCCGGCCCAGTCCAAACCAACTCCAGGAAGGATCGAGACCGGCGTCCGCAGGCAGTGCGGCGGTCAGCCCCCGATTCCGGGGTCCTGATCCGACTCAAGGCCCAGATGGCAGAGGTGCGCAGCAAAATGTCGGATGTGAAGTGCCACCTAGAAGCACAGGGCGCTGGGGAGTCCAGAGCCAACCCGTCCGGCGCGCCCTGCTCTATGGCGCCCCCAGTGGATGCTGAGGGCGGGCGAGGGAAACCCAACGGCCAGGAGCTCCTGAGCAAGGGGACGGCCGCTGCCAGACACTGCCGGGCTGGTGAGTGTGGCTGCTGGCCCTCTGCCCAAACGTTTTGGGTTTTAACCGGAGGTGGAAAGTTCAGGTCCAGAAAGTACAAATCCACACCAAGGTTTTGTTTTAACCAACCAGTTGAATACACTGACTCTGTGCTCAGGTCTTTGGTTGCAACAAAATCGTGGTCTGGATTTGTACTTTCTGGACCTGACCTATCCACCTCTGGTTTTAACTGCCACCTGTATTACTTGTTCATTTACTTGTGCTGAAGCATGACTTCAATCAAAATTACAAAATTCTCTAACAACATAAATCAGTGTCACCTTTGAATTTTGCTTCTCTTTGGTATTTAGTGCTGCCCTGTAATTGGATGGGGGAAAGTGCACAGCTGCCAGGAGTTGGTTAAGGAAATATCGCTATATTAAGATCTTGGGTCTTTGGTGACACCAAAACAAAGCTCAGTGGGATGATGGTCTGCTTAGTGTGACTGGGATAACCGGCTGTTTGTTTGGCTCCCGTCGGGCGCTGCAGGCTGGTATCGGTAGCACCTTACGATGAGCCCTGTATGTTTGCCACAGGTGCCAAGAAGGTGCCCCCACCCAAGCAGGAAGTCGGGGGGGCTGCTGGCGGCCTGTCCCTGCGCAGGGCAGCGGAGGGGGCTGATAAGGAGCCCCGGGGCCAAGCCGGAGACACCGCTACTGAAGGCGGGAGGGGGGAGCTGTCCTGTGCGGTAGAAGGTCTGTGTTTGGGGAAACACCCCTGTGAAAGCAGCCTCTAGCTCAGGACTTGCATGTCAGATTAATGATGAATCAGAATCGCAGCACTTTTATTACCCTGAAGGTAATTCTTTGTAATTACAGGCTGCACAGTACACACACAGAAGATATTATACAGTACCAGCTACAATAATCTCAATACAAAAATAAATTGTAAATGTATGAAGCCTGTAATGGATGATAAATGTGCAGCCCCTAATTCTACCCTCACTTTGGAGCTTCTTAGTGACGTCTTACAATTAAGTTTTAATTTTTAGTTGGCTCTTTGCGAGGCTCCACCTTATTCTGCCCCACACCTGTGGGATGATTTGCTGTCATGCCCCAAGAGGACACTAGAGGGCTCCTGTCTGCTGCAGGGGCCCCAAAGGCGCGCGGCGGGATCCATGCCTCTGCTCCCCCCGTGGCCGGCTCCGGCTGCACATCCCGCGACAAGCCATCAAGCTCCAAGCACGAGGAGCAGCACTACGGGACTGCCAGCGCTGACCTCTTCAGCATGGCCGGCCTCAATGGGGTCCTGCCGGCCGCCAAGAACCGCCGGCCCCCCGCCTTGGGGTACGAGTGAGCACTGAACCCAGAGGCCCTTCAGGCACCAGAGGTGGGCAGTTCAGGTCCAGAAAGTAAAAACTCCAGACCAAGATTTTGTTTCAGCCAACCTGTTGAGCTCTGTGTGACTGACCCTTTATACTCAACTGGTTGGTTGAAGCAAAATCTTGGTCTGGACTTTTACTTTCTGGACCTGAAATCTCCACCTCTGGTGTCAAGTGTATACCTCCAATGTGCAGCTGTGATTTTTGTCTTGCCTTTCACTCCACAGAGGGTCATTATCATACTGAGTCAGTGTCTAGTCCTTACAGCACTTGCCTTGATTCTGCGGATGTGGATTTTTGGTCTTGAGGATGCTGTGAACTGAGTGTCGATCCCCCCCCCGCCCCCCCCCCCCCCTTACATTTCCTGTCTGCAGGGCTGGCCTGACTGACAGCTCCTTGGACGGGGACCTGGAGGGCCCCAGCGAGATCCGGGAGTCCCTACTGGCGCTGTCGGAGGGAGCCTCGACTCACCCCGAAGGAGGTGACTCCGTCCTGCATGAGGCTTTCGCTTTGGTTCTCTCCTTTTTATTCTGCTGATATTTGTGACATGAATGTGAGCCTAATAATGCATCACAAGCATATCAGTGTCACGGAGCCAGCTTGGGTTCTTCTGCCAGGTTAGTTGTCCAGTGAGTGACCAGTAATAAGCACTTGGGAACAGGAGCTATACAAAACATTACAACGTAGTATCCTAGAAGCAGGTCAAATAATGCCAAGAGAGACAAGGAGATTTGCTGGGCAGGGCATCTAGAAGTACTAAGTGACACCATATCAATGGAACAGCAGATGGAGACGGCTTGGGAGAATCATGGTATTTCCTGGAGAGAGGTCTTAAGGCATTTCTCAAAGATCATGTGGAACTCTGCAGACAGGATGTAGTTTGGCAGCTCATTCCCCCAACTAGGAACCAATATGTCGTACCGGACCGATTTCCACGAGGTTAATCACCAGGTGACGTTCAATTGCTGATCGTAAAGAGAGAGATGGAACATTAGTTCCTGATGAGTGACTCGTAGGGCTGCTGCTATTGTGTTAACGGCTCTGAAAGGCAGCACCAAGGACAAGAGCTTGATGTGAGGACATACAGGGAGTCAGTGGAGAGAGAGGAGCAGGGGTGTAACGCAGGAGCGTTTCAGCTGGCTGCGTGCCGTTCAGGCTTGCTGTGACACTAACTCAGGTTTACCAGCCACTGGGAACTTGGTCCATGCAAGTTGCTAGGGTACAACCGAGGAACATCTCCCTCTTCCATCAGCATTTTGTGCAAATCCCAGTATCCGTAGATCTCGTATGTTTCGTGCGTTCGGCCTGAGAGCACCAGCCTTGGTAGAGCCCGTCTGTGGCGCTATGACATAGCCGTTTTCGGACGTTCCTGTCACCCTCTCCACAGGGCTGCCTTGCCCGAAGCAGCCTCTGCATCTCCTGCCAGGCATGAGCAGCGACAGCGAGATCGAGTGCGACACGGAAAACGAGGACGAGGCCGTGGCCCTGGAAGCCGGCGACTGCCGCTACGACGCGCGGGCGCTGCCTTGTCCAGGTCGGTACAGGGCCGCACTCCCAACACTAACTGTAATCTGTGCGGCACAGGTGTGACGTGAGCCAGCCAGTGTTTTAGCACACTTATAAAAATGGCTGGTGGGATTCTGTCTTTCCAGGTGACCCGCTGAGCTCTGAGGACCTGAGCTTTACGGCAGGGGAGTCCAGCGAGAGGTGACTCGTCTCGCAGCATCTGCGGCAGCACTTGTGCGGATGGCCTTGTGCACTACTGTACAGAACTAACCACATTCTCCCCAAAGTTCACCTTGCACTCGTAGTTATTCATATTCTCTCTAGTGTGTCATCTTTTTTTTATTACTATTTTATTTTTGTATAAATTTGTTGGATTTTTGGCCAGAACAATGCAAGATATTTGGGAGACAATTTCCACTGCCCCCTCTTGGAAATGGATGTGCTGTACTCTGCTGTATGATCCTGAACAGGGTCATTGAGGCGAAACTAATTTCTTTGTGCTCTTACACTGCATTCCCTCCTCCGGCACCTTCGAAGTCAAACCAGGAGAGCTGTCGTTAAAGTAGACGCTCCTATTGCTAAAGCGCTAATGAGCAGTGATGGTGTTTGTCAACAGTCATTGACTGGAGGCTCGGTGTCAGAGGACAGTTTACTGTGTTTGGGCGTAAAGGCACATTCTGCCACTAGCCTGCTGCTAGTCTCCCCCCGCCCCCCCCCCCGGCTTCTGTTGAGAGGGAAACGAACTCGCTGCTGGTCAGTCTTTGTGATCGATGCCTGCAGGCTGCGCACTTAATGTACTGGATGGGATTGTGCCGCTTGGCTGCATGTTTTTGTTCTTGTTATTGAACTACCACCCCCTCGCTCCCTGCTTTTATCAGAGTTTTGAACTTATGGTTGGGGGACGGTGAGGGGGGGGGGCTTGTTTTGCCTTGCCTTTTAATAGTGGAAGGCCATTCCTGGGGGATCTTGGACTGAATTATTGCTGTGCATTTTAGGCTGGCTCCTTTTTAGACCAATTTGCTGGGAGCATTCCTTGATTCCTTGTTCATTCCCTGCACTTTCCGTCCAGCAATTTCACGTTTAGCACTTACAATCAGCCTATGGGATGGAAGCTGGAGCTGCTTCCATCTTGCATTGATATTGGTCAATGTGTTCGTTTTGTTTTTGTCAGTCAGCTTTGCAGTACTTGGCACTACGCTGCAGCTCACCACTACAGTGTTTATGGGCTGTTTCTCATTCTGACTGGATAGTTGGGACAATTGGAGGTGGTCAGATATATTAATTTCCTTTTTTTATTTTTTTTTTTTGTAAATTTTTATCTAACATCTTGTCAGTGGTGGCAGTGGTTTTAAAATTTCATTTAATGTCGGCTCTACGGTGTTTCTCTAGAACTTGTGAATGCTGGATATGTTTACTGTCGAGATTCCTCGTTGTTAATGTCAGGAGATGTCAGGTCAACTGGGTTTTGGAGACACGTTGTGTAAATGCATTTCCCAGTGTTAAATATTCATACTGTACTGCATGTTACGGCTTCATCTCATTCATCTGCACCACAGTTAAGAATGAGAGAATATGATTGGCTCGTTATCTTCCCTACCTGCTGCGCTGAATGATTGCAGTTTTGATGTCCGTTTAAAAGACCATTTCAGAACTCTGGTCTTGGTGCGTGTTCAATGCTCTGTGTTATGAATTTATGAAACTACTTCCTGTTATGAATATTCAAATACTAAGTCGTCCGCCGAATCTGTGGACCATCTGCTTAGTAATGTGGTATGTTTCATCTACACTGAGAGCGTGTGTCTGTGTGTGACTGGACCAAACTGGGTGAAATCTCACTGAATGGTCTTTACCTTTTGACTGTGTACTATCATTGACTGTTCAGGATTTTAATTTTGAAAATGCGACATCTGAATTTTGTTGGAAATGAACGTTAAGTCCACAAGAGTAATGAACAAATTTAAATATTTTGTCCTTGAAATAAAAGTTTATTTGGGTTGTAAATGAACAGACCAGCTTCGTTTTAATGAAACAAACTGACCCCTCCCTCCAGATTAATTCAATTATACAAGAAATGTCCACAATGCATATGAAATATGCTTCCTCTGCTCAAAGTGGTGGGCTTCTTGGATATAAACAGATTAAAGCCAATTGAATGGGTTGGGATTAAAAAGCAGCATATATAATGTTTTCTGGGAGTTTGACGTGCCTGATTTAAAGATGCAGAGTTCCCCCATCTTCCATAATCACTTAGGTGAAAGGCTGGAATCCAGCCCGGGGCACAGAGGACACAAGCCGTGGAACAGCATGGGTAGCGTGCTAGTCCGCCGTGGAACAGCATGGGTAGCGTGCTAGTCCGCCGTGGAACAGCATGGGTAGCGTGCTAGTCCGCCGTGGAACAGCATGGGTAGCGTGCTAGTCCGCCGTGGAACAGCATGGGTAGCGTGCTAGTCCGCCGTGGAACAGCATGGGTAGCGTGCTAGTCCGCCGTGGAACAGCATGGGTAGCGTGCTAGTCTGCTGAAGAGTACAGAATTGTTGGCACCCTCAATGTGAGCGAATAAATATTAGGAAATTACTGGGGGGGGCGGGGGGGGACACAACAATATTATGTTTAACATTTTTTTTTTTTAAATAAAAATTTCTTAGCTATTGATGGTGAGGATATTTATTATTATTATTATTATTATTATTATTATTATTATTATTATTAATATTTATTTGTGCCCCTGTATGTGTTACTTGTGCTCCCACTCGTAACCAGGATTATAACACTCTTGTAATGCTTAATGTGGTGGAACACAGCAAGGGATCAGAGACCTTTCCTCCATAGAGATTTTTCTTGAGATCCTTCAGAGACTTCAGTCCTTATTTGTGGACAGTCCAGCTCGCTCCATCGTTTGTCAGTTGGGTTCCGGTCAGGGAGCTGTGTTCGCCATCGCAGAAGCTTCATTCTGCTGTCAATGAACCTTTTTTTTTTTCCTGTGGACTGGGAGGTATGCCTTGGATCGCTGTCCTGCTGGAAAATCCACCCATGACCCAGTTTTAGCCTTCTGTCAGCGGCATCCAGATTATGAACTAAAATTTCCTGCTATTAGATGGAGTTTATTCTAAAATTGTTCTCCGGGCCTTCGGAGGGAAAACGGCACCAAAACATCACAGCCTCCCCGCACCAGCACCGTCATATTACACAGTGCGGAGAAGGTGCTTTTCTGCATGAACACCCTTCTTTACACTGAACCAACCTGTGGTATTTGTTCCCAAAAAATTCTCTTTAAGAAATGACTGCTTATGTACTCCGTGACAGATGCCAGGCGATTTTCATGGCACTTTGTCTGGTAAGCCTTCCACGTAACGTGCTGGCATGGAGCGGCTGTCTCATTGCCATTTTGGAGACCCCCGGATGCATCCAAATTCAGCCGTTCTCAAAATGTGATCCTTGATCTCCATTTCCCATCTTGCTGGTTTATACTAAGAGAATACACAGTTTGGCTGAGGTTTGTTGATCTTTAACCATCTTGATGGATGATTAAGGCAGTTGGGTCTGTCCATCACCACATATTTATTTCCCAGTGGTACCTGAAGGCATGGATGACCATTCCTAAAGATTCAGGGGTGCTTAAAATTGAAGTTATGTTATTCAGTTATATTATATTATGAACAAAATTTCTGGGTGTGCCAATAATTGTGGCATGTTGGATTTTTTTCTTCCCTTTGAATCATACCTGAATTTATGGTTAAAATTCTTCATTTTGTGTGCAAGATCAAGCTTATCAAGAATTTTTCTAAAGCCTATAGCATTTTTCTTGTTCATTTTATACCATGGGTGCTGGTTGATTCTGGAGGGTACCTTTGCCCGCATACATTGAGTAATAATTATAACAAGTGGAGTTGTTGAATGTTCGCATTTGTACTTTTCCCTTCACGAGGCCCAGCTGCTCCAGAGCAGCCGGCCCCCACACACCCCCTCAGCTCAATTATATTTCCCCTTTACTCCACACCCGACACTGGCTCCCTGTGAAATTTCACATTTGCTTCATGGCTCCTGCAGGCTCGCTGCATTCGAGCTCCCTCCTATCTCTTTGGTATCATCCTGTCCACCCTCCTGTAATCTCCAATCCTCCACGACTGTTATCTTCACTGTTCCTCCATCTCACCCCTGTTGCTTTGGTGACGGAGCCTACTCCAGAGCCTGGGTGCTACCTATAACCCCAACTGTGCAACCATTTTACGTTTCTCCTATTTACATCCCTAATGTGATTCTGATATTGAACCCGAGTTCTGTGAGGCCATATACAAAGGCTCGGAATAGACCAAAAACACAGCACAGGAAGGTTTGCCTCCACTGTCGAGCAGTAGTTAACCTTTTTTCCAGGAGCTGCAAGTTCTTTGGCCTAGTTATACCGCCTCCTGCTGGCTGTTGACGGGTCACGCAGGATCCCTGCCAGTATTCCATGTAATGCTGTCCTGTGTGCCGTCTGAGAGCAGCTGGTCTTGGGGGAGGCAGTGAGGGGCTCTGCCAGGCTTTTGCTGGAAGGGACAGCACTCCACAGTAATTATATGGGTGAATGACTGTTGGCACTGGACATTGTCCTGCTCATATCCTGTCTCTGCTGTGTCTCCACACTGGAGGAACAGGAGGACGCAGTGGGGGACCAGTGCCTTCTATAGGGGAGAGGAGGTAAAGGACATGTTGCACATTTAGTCTGTCGTCCTACAGTTTTAATATCCATCTGGCCTTAATCCAGCAGAAATCAAAATAGTTGTAGTTGGCAAGCAACGACTCATGAGGCACTTACTGTGATGTGCTTGTGTGCCAAGATGTATCAATTGGGTAAAAGCAGCCCTTAATGAATCCTGCTCTGAATCTGGTTTGATCAAGTATTTTTGAATACATTGTGAAGGAGCGCTGACTGAAGAGGACACTTTGTTTTTATTCACGGGCAATGTGATCATGGTTCCATTTCTAAGAGAATTCCCCTGATATAAGAGAGATGCTGATGACGCTATGTTGTCAGCTTCAGCACTTACACAATTGGTACATCTGAAATTGCATACTTATTCAGTAGGTACTAAATATGGTCAGAAGCCTGTCGACTGTTAATGCAGTGCATACTGTATGTGTGAATGTGTGGTCGCCATCTTGCATATTGCCTGACCCAGATGTTTACCAATGACGTAGCTTGACCCCAGAGGAAGTTTATAGCCATTAAAGACCATTAAAGAAATATATATTTGAGTCAAGTTATGTAACTGAGGATTGTTTTCCACTTAAACCTATACAAAAACAGCACTTCCTCTGCCACCTTGCCACAGCTCCAATGGCCTTGTGGGATAGCGTAGCATCCGTTGGTTGCACTCTTCAGAATTTTCACAGAATGTTGTATGTCATTTGGGGTACTGTTTGCATACTGTCTCATCCACAGTAAGGATTCGGACATACTGCTCGCATCGCATACTACGCCTACTACATAGCAATCAAGTATGTGATTTCACATGCACCCAGTAACTCCAAGTGTGGAGTTAAGGACATGTGATATCCTTATGATTTTTGGTAGACGGTGGCAGTGAACTGAACATTTCAGCTGTGACCTTTTGTCTCATTACTGGAGATGTAATGCTTACCTCAGTCTCATTCTGCTTGGTAGATTTAGTCCACTCCTCCTAATTCTAGGCTTCCTCATGTTTGAAATGACACAAAAGTCTGGCCTAAGTGGTATCTGGTGTGATTAAAACTTGCATAAATGGACCATCTAAGATTCCAGGGCCTTGACTGGTACTCGGCATGACCGTTACATAGGTATTCAGTTTCAAAAGTTTCTTGGCCAGTCAAATGCTTATCTATATAAATGCAACCCCATAAGGTGTCCATGGAGTTTAACGACAAAGGGACTTAAATTGTGTGTCTACATGTATAAATGGTTTCAACAACAAATGTTTTGAAGGACGGTGGATAACTGGGGGAATCAGAATGGAACATCTAAGCTGGAAGCGTCTAGTCATGGAACAGGTATTCATTTGGCTGGACCGTAACATCAGCTGTAAGATGGGGCCCAAATCGCACATTCTTCAGCACCGACGTCGCCAGGAGATACTTCTTTCTACCTACATGAGACTGCTGGGCTCTTGGCACTCTGCACCTGGCACAGGGGGTGGCTGTTCTTTTGATGGAATGTCTTCAAGACTCCATTACTACATGGTGCAGACTTCTGTAAGAGTCCCCATATTAAAAAGCGGAGTGTGTCAGAATGCCCTGACCCACTTAAAGCAGGGCTCCTCAGTCCCTTCCCTTCCGGGCATCGGGTGTTTCTCTGTTTTGTGTCCCCATGCCCTTGGTTGAACTGAGCCATTAATCACTACCTCTACCCGAAGCCAGAGGACCAGAGACGTCAACGTTCCCTCTTCCCGGCTGGCATGGATACAGACAAAAGGTGTGAACGACATACTGTCTGTGGCCGTTTGTTGTTGGGAAAATGAAAAGTGGGTGATGACTTTCCTAAGTGTCATGGGAACATGGGAAGTCTTTAGAGAAATGCAGATTCGGTAGAAAGTCCCCTTTCGAGATGCTCGTGTTCTTTCTGCCACTCGACCTGCCATAAATATTTATTTTTTTGGGACCAGCATCTCCTTGTTCTCGTGTGGCTGCGCCCAGTGTAGTCGCTACACCCTTAAATGCAGGCATGGACGTCGGCACTGTTTTTAAAGCGCCTGAAAGCTCTTTCCAGGAGTCGCTCGGACGCAGTAGTTTCTAAAAATGTATTGTTGAATAACTAATGATAATGAATGTTTTATGGCGAGCCCTGAAAACGGTTAAAATGATCTGTCCCCCGTATAAGCACCTGGGGAGAGAGGGTGAGGGAGAAAGAGGACAAAATGGAAAAAGCCACATTTCTCTGCTTGCTAATAGCCCCACTCTAACACTTACTGTTATGCGTCCCTGGTTTGGCGCCATTCAGAGTCACACTCGTGCTATTAAGTGGACTTGGGGGTCTTTGCACTCAGTTAAATCAAAGCGTAAGCAAAGCTCAGCCCTCACCCCCTACCCCAGACGCCCGTGATGCCACGCCACGTCTCCACAAGAGATGTGCCAGCCTTGATTAAGAGCCACCTCTGCTAATTTAATAATTCAGTATCATAGGTAGGGCTTGGCGGGTGGAGACTGGAGCTGTGCTAATGAAATCACCGGGTGGCGCTGTTGGGGCGCTGCGGACAGATCAAAGTGCACCTGGGGATGGCCTCAGTGCTTGGCTAGCTTCACCACTGGGGGGGGGCGCATAGGAGGGAGTGGAAATAAAGCACAGCAGACCTAGTTCATCTAACCTTTATACAAGATAATAGTCACCAGATAAGATATGCACACATGTATTCTACATAAACACAGAGGATACGGATACAGAGACGATTATTGGTTAGCTAACCTGCAGACTGGGGAAGAGCACATTGTGGGTTTGTCTTTAGCGCCCTGGGGGTTCCGCTGTGTACACAGGCTCCAGATCCAGCCAAACTCTCAATCACCGAGCCACTGCAGAATACTGACCCGTGCGCGGCCCCCAGAGGCTGCGGGGAGCCCATCTGGCACTTTCTGCGGTTCTAATACATCTCAATTCAATCAATATATCTCGGCTTTCAACGAACGGCCCTTTTTAATTCACGTCGGCTTGAGACCATTGGGTGACCATTATTAGATTATTGTTATGACTAGTGCTTTATTAAGAACGTACAGACAAAAAAAAAAATGTGTCCCTCATGAAGTCGATGTTCCAAAAGGCCATGCAGAGACTGGCAGCAGTAAGAGGTATGACAGAACATGACAGAACCTCAGTCCTAATTAAGAGTTGAGCTGGAATAAGACCATCATACACAGAAAGCGGGTCCCCAAGTCTGATTAAAAAAAATAAAAATAAGAAAGTGTCTGTCAGTCTGTCATGTGACTTGGCAAAAGGCCGGGATGAGTGTTTCTGAGCACCTGCTCGGTCTCAGATGGTCGGCACGCTGCAGCCCACAGGTTTCCGTACCTGTGGGAGTCCTAGGGCCCCATCCAGGGTGGTAAGGGGTCGCCGTCTCTCTGCACTGCCCTTCCCCACATCCCCAGCTCCGGAATATACCGTGAGGTTCCTGTTCTAGCTAAACGCGGGTTACCTCGTCGCTACCGCGCTCGGACCGGGTCAGGGGCTCGCCGGCAATGAAGGTGAGCTGGAAGACCTTCAGGTGAATCAGCCCCCGGCGGCACTGGGAACACGGGACCCGTGTGCTAAACAGCGGCGTCCCCCCTCCCCCCCCTGGGCTTCTGCTGGGAGGGGACAGCAAACCCACAGAGCGAGCCTTCCCCCGCGCGGCTCATAAAGTTTCATTATTATTGCTTACAGGAACAAGCGGCAGTTACTGGACGCAAGTATGGAGTAATGGAAAGGTGGGGTGGGGGGGGGGGGGGTACAGGGGGGAAGGAGAACAAACCTGAACTACATGTACATATTATATCACCAAGCGGGGGCAAGTGGCACGACCAAGCTTCTCTGACAAAGCTTCTGGAGGGAGGGGAAAGCCGTTCTGTTGGGGGGGGGGGGGCTGGATCGTGGAGAGTTTGAAGGTACAGGAGCAAAAGGCAGCATTGGGCAGGCAGGGTTACCGGCGACAGCTGCTCAGTGGTTTTTTAACATAGTGTCTCTCAACCCGCTCCTCAGGGACCCCCAAATGGTCCACGTTTTTGCTCCATGTCTGGCAGGGGCTGGGAGCAAAAACATGAATTGTCCGGGAGGTCCCCAAGGACAGAGTTCGGAACCCAAGGCTACACAGTTCCGCTACGATCTTTGGCGGAAACCCTTGTTTAGGGACTCGGAAACGTGCCTCTCGTGGGCTCAGCGTAACGTCACAGAAGCTGGCTTTTGTTGGCCGAGCACAAAAGTGTCACAGCTGTCCTCCGGAGGGGTCATGTGATTGCGAGGACGGCGAGGACAGCACAGTGCAGCGGTGCGAATCTACACGGGCCGAATGTGCTGTCGTCTTGCTAAATTTACAGTCGATTTCGATATTCTACTACGGAACAGACTACATGCCCAGAACTCGATTTCTCACACGCTCACATGTGCACGCACACACACACACACGAACACACGCACATATATATTCATATTTATATAAATATGTGATATTCTCTTTTAGAATTCCAGTATATATTATGTGCCCTGGGTGTGAAGATTTTGGGATCAGGTTTGCTTTAGAAGCTGGTGGTAGGATTTTAGGGGCTCTGGGGTTTGGGGAAACCACCTTCATGTAGGTTACAACTTCTCCGCACAGAAGACACAGGGCAGGGTTTGGGAGTCTGATGCAGTACAATGTCCCAGAGACAGTCAGTCCAGACCCTAGGGGGCGCTGGTGCCTTCATCCCTTGCAGACAGACCAGCCAGCGCCTACAGCGTCCGTGCCTCCAGGGTCTCGGTGCAGGGTGGCATGGTTGTGCAGAGGGAGCGATAGCTGGCTGTACGTATGTCCATCTCGCGACCAGGCGACGGTCGCCCCTACTGCGTCCTGCCCAACGTGGCAGATTCTCTCCAGTCTCTGAAGAATGAACACAGGTGCGTTCCCCATGTCTGCCTCATGTAGACGTCCACGTCTGGGCAGACGGAGGTCCCGGGGGCGTCTCTGAGCATCCCCTGCAAGTCGGGCATAGTGGTCCGGTGGAGCGCCGGCCGGGGTGAGCTGCGGTTCTCATGTTCCTATGCCGTCTCCAGCAGGGAGGCGGGTAAATGTTTTCCCCTTGGCCAGGAACTACACCAGCCTAGCAGGGACACCCGGGTTCAAATGGCACAATGTGATGGTTAGTGTGAGAATATGGAGGGGAAGGTGATTTCGTACATCTACATTACTAAACTTCCTCATCTAATTTTGGGAGATGGAGCAAATATCGTGAGATGGGGGAGCGTGGGGACCTTCAGCCCAGCTGTGGTGACGATTGCTTAGATTCTTCAGACACTTGGCTACTAAAACAAAAAAAAAAAGTTTTGACTCGTTAAAGAAAAGCTTCCCATTGTCTTGCGATACGATCAAAAATAAGAAAAACGAACATAAAAAAGAGCGATGGCGACAGAGACTGCTGTCCAGTATGGCGTCTGGCTGCCTGGTGTGTGTGTGTGTATATGGCTGTCAGCTCTGGGCTCACCCGCTCCCCGTCCACGGCTGAGGCACCCCAGCGCCTCTCTGCCTCTGGTGCCGCTGGCTGGTCTTGGTTGCGGTCTGGGTGAAAAGGCACATGTTCCCTCCGGACAGCCCCCCCCCCCCCCACACCCCTCGGAGGCTTGCAGGCCGCCACGGGCATTGCTCTGGGCGCCAGCCTTTATCCCTCAGGCTGGGTCTCCAAACTGATAATGGCCTCGTATTAGTTGATATTAATGGCTGATAATACAGTCTCCACAATGCTAGTACGTCTATATATATATATATATATAATCATAGTGTTATGTGATCTGACTTTTACATTTTGAGCTCCAATGTAAAAGTGTTCGCTGTAATGGACCGACCTCGTGTATGCCAGTATGCCAGTATGTGTTTATAAGACACTGAGGGAATGTCTGGCTCTTCAGAGCTCATCCTAGGATTCTGGTTAGCTGGGGGTGGGCGATAATGTGGGTTGGGGTGGGGTGGGGTGGGGTGGGGATGGGGGGTGGCATCCCGGGCTCAGTGCCAGTGTGCCATGAAGTGAGTGGTCAGTCCTGGTCGGAGGAATAGGGGGGGTGGAGAGAGCGAGAGACGAGGAGATGACTGCGTCAGAAGCAGCCGCCCAGCGGCACGCGGGGTAGGGCGACGCCGGGCCGGTTTCTCAGGCAGCGCCGGGGACAGGGGGTGGCCCGTAAGGGGCGCAGGGGGCCACAGGCCTCTCTCAGCCCTCCTGTACGGGGCACCCGCCTGGAGGAGGTGCTCTCCATCCACCTCCTGGGCCTCCATTCACGGGGGAAGAGGGACTCCATCTGCAGCCATCGTCTGGACCGTTGAGGAGATGGGCGGCCCTCTAGCTTGTAGGGACGCCAGGCCGCACCGGGTCCTGCCGGCGATGTCAGGTCCAGGGTGACGGTTCTGGTGGGAGGTGCAGACGGAGCGCCAGGGTAGAGGAGTCGGCTCCCCTCAGAAGGCAGTTCGGGTCCGATCAGACTCAGGCTAGTTCTGTCAGTAAATGAGTCCATGCGGTCTTCGTAGCCCAGGTCTGCCGGTGCCGAGCACTGCTGTAGTGGCCAGGTGCCCATGTTTTTGCCCCGGATGTCTGTACCTCCATCCTGGCACCCGAGCTCACCCTGTAGCACCTCCTCTTGCTCCTGTTCCTCTTCCTCTTCAGCCGGCGCCTCTTCCTCTTCCTCGTTCACCTCGGGGGGGGCCGGGCAGCGGGGGTCCCTGAGGAAGACGACGATGACGGTGATGTTGTCGCTGGAGCCGGCGTCGCGGGCCGAGGCCACCAGCTTGTGGGCCACCATGCTGGTGTCGCCGGCGTTCTCCTGCAGGTGGTCGCTGACCACGCGCACCGCCTCGTCGGGGCTCACGGTGTCGTAGAAGCCGTCGCAGGCCAGGATCAGGTAGTCCTCTGAGCCGTCCAGCTGGAAGGTGCTGTGGTCGGCGTCTCCGCAGATGTACGGCTTGTGCTCCGAGTCGCCTGCGGACGGGAGCGGGCCGTGAGGGTCATGGCAGAGCCTTGGCCCACGAGGGCTGGCCTAGCAAATACAACCACTCCAAGTTTAGCGGCCGAATAGCAACTTATATCATTGGACCCATTCAGTTGCACGGTTCCAACTATGTAAGTTAGCAACTATGCTACGTAGTTGCTACACAGTTAGCAACTATGCTTTTGGGAAACGCACCCCAGGTCGATAAGCGAAGCAGTCGCCAAGTGAAAATCATGCTAGCTAAGGCATGACCGCGACTGTGCTTACGACTTTATTTTAGCTTTCTATACTCAAGTTCTTGTATACATCAACATGTGGACATCTCTAACGTAATTTTGTACATTCCAATTCAAACGCCTCTTTAAGTCAACGAAATGAGGTCGTAAATGCACGCATCGATTGGAAAAGTTATTTCTTTTATTACTCTCGTATTTCTGAATGGTTGCTAACCGCGGTAGTCGCTAAACAAGGACTGGTTGCAGTCAATTTAAACAACAGCAAAATCACTTTTACTGGCTTCTTAAGGCTAAACAGGTTTCTCTGTGGGCATGTCGGCATCTAGTTTAATTGCTGAAAAGCTAGGTGCTGATATTTCCACCCAGTTGTTGGCCTTCATCAGCCAAACGGAAGCCACAAGACCTCTGGCCATCTAATGGCAGGACTGGGCACTGCTAATGCCCTGCTGGGATCTGAAGCTGTTATGTCATATTGCATTTTTTACCTCACACATTCATATTCTGTTGCTGAGTCACGCCATGCCTGTTATAATGCACTATAGCAAAGGTCAGGATAAATCTGGGTGCTTTCAGATAATGGCTCAGTCACAGTGAATGCTTTATCTGTTGAAGGCGCCAGGTGCAGATGTGAGGACTCGTTCAGACCCATCACAGCGCACACTGACACGCAGAGCTATGGGCGATTTGGCAACTCCAATTCATCACAGCGTGTTTCATCACATCACAGCGGACTGTGGGGGAAACCGGAAGAAACCCCACAACAACACGGGGAGAACATGCAAACTCCACACATATGGAGTCATGGCGGAGACTCGAACCCTGCCAACCACTGCACCACCCTAAATAGGGTCTACATGTGTTTAGTAAACCTTGTCGAATCGGACTCTATACCCGGTGACACAAAGTCCGTTACTAAGCCGGAAAATAAACGTCTGGCTCCTTTGTGGCAGATAATATCTCAAGCCAGGTGCAAGGACTGGGGGGGCACAACAGCGACTCAATTAATGGCAACTGTGTGCGATACTGAAGCCACAGAATTTCCGGCAGATGGGCGACGGCAGTGTAGCGGGAGCCCTAACGCGGTGACGGTGGAAAATAGGCGCGTTTATAAATAGGGACGTGGTGGAGATGCAGGTCACCACTCGCGCTGTTTGTCCTTCTTTCCAGAATCATCCCGCAGGAATTTATTGCGTAGATCTGGCCCTGCTGAGGTCACAGAAAATGCTCCACTTTTTCAGTCGTCCATTCCAGTGCAGCAAAAAGTTTCTCCGCATCTGTGCGCCGTGGCAGAAGCCCCCGGAGGGACGGTATCTGCTGGATTTTCCCCCAGTAAACTTCTCTACGGCGGCACGGTCTCGTATAGCCACATATTTCTGACGTCCCACGCTAGACGCACCATTTCTAACGGTGTCTGCACTGGCGATGTGAAAATGACCCAGATGTGAAAGTCATTCTCGTTTGCAGAGGACAGGGAGTCCGCAGTGTGTTTGTTCATGAGTGAAGCCTCACCTCCATTCACCATTTCCTTCCAGAAGCCTCTGTCCTTCCCCCACACAATCCCCAGACCCAAATGCCCCCCCCCCCCCACCCCACCCCCTGGCCTATTGCCTTCCGTACCGATGGCCCTGGAGACGGACAGGCTCCCGTTCACCCTCCACGTGCCGAACCAGATGACGCAGCCGCCCAGAGCTTCGATACGCTGCTTCTCGTCCTGTGGGGGTGGGGGGTGAGGATCTGGTTATAGGCAGGTCATGACCAATACCAGGTACGAGCTGAATTCTTCTCTGCAGAAAGTATGTCCTTTGAAACAAGACAGTGAGCGAGCACATTTTACCCTAACCCTAACCCTCAGAGGATGGAACGTACTGTATTTAACCTTGTGTCAATTGTATATGAAGTATATCTAAAACATATGCACTCATGTTATTATTAATATTCATTTTTAACATATCAAACCCATTTGTTCCAATTTACAAATGAAACAACGTGCCGTTCGCCTCTTTACAAAACTGAATGAACGTGTTAATTCAGGGCTCGTCACGAACGAACGGCACATTCACACTCATCGTCAAACCGTTCTCTGACACTTTACAAACACATCCTGTAATTATAGATAAAACAGCTTTCATTAACACAGTAACTCATGCTAATATATCGATGGTTAACACACAGACGACGGATTGGTAAATGGTTTATAAGTGAGCCTTAAGTGGTTGTTGTAAATGATCATCAGTGAACGTGGAGATGGGGGCACATACATGGCTGTGCCACTCCCCAGGCATGCGGTCCGGACAGGCCCAGACGGGGCCCTGACTCTGAGCGGCTGAATCCACACGTTCACACTCTGACATCACATCTAGCATTAAGTTTTGCACCCCTGCAGTCCAGGGTCTTTCCTGTGCCGCGGGTGATGCAGGAGAAGGAATGCGGAATCCTGACCACACGCATGTGCCAGGAGATAATCACGGGAGACTCATCTCCGTGACCCTGAGCTGTTTCGTCCAGTGAGGCTGGTGTACAAAAGTATCATTTACCTTCATTTCAGGGATGAGGATGCAGGTTTAGACAAGATAAATTTGACTCCTAAATGCTATCTAAGTTAATGCCAGTTTCAAAATAACAAAAATGCCATTAGGATCCAATGACACCGGCTTCACAGATGGATTTGAGGTTTTAATATACATTTTAATTTCTGTAACCACTCATCCTATGCAGGTCTAAACCCTTGGGGGGGCTAGTTATCTGTGCCCATGATCAGAAGATTGCTGGTTTGAGCCCCAGCCTCAGCATAATGGTCACATGCCCATGGACCCTTGAGTAAGGCCCTTAACCCCCCTGTTCCAGGGTCACCACACAACGGCTGACGCTGCACTGTGAACCCATAGCTATGGAAAGCCAGACTGGGCAGGTGAAGAGATGGATTCCAGTGTACCTGTATTCATTGTTGTGCAATTGGCCAATAAAGGATTTGTCAAAAGAAATATCCCAGAAGCTATGAGTGCAGGTAATAAGCCGCAGTTGGACCCCTCCTCATCGTAGGGCACACACACAATTTGGCAGCTCCAATTCACCATGGCATGTTTCTGGACTGTGGAAGGGTGGATTCTTCAGTAGAGACCCTATGACAACACAGGGAGGGTATGCAAACTGACACACACTGCAGATTCAAACCCTGGTCTCTACAAGTAAGAGACAACAGTGTTAAGCACTACACCAGCCTCTGTATCTACTAAACAAATGTAATCCTCTTTTAGACTGTAAGGTTCTGCAGGTATCCTATGGGTGGATGCAGGTTTAGACAAGATCAATTAAAAACTCCTAAATGTTACTTTAAATTTAAAGCCAGTTTCACAATAACAAAAATGCCACTAGGATCCACTGACACAAGCTTCTCAGATGGACTTGAGAAATTTGTAAGGTCATAGAGGGAAGGAGGAGGTGAGGGTTGGTGAGTGGCTCAGTGGGCTAAGTCACCATGTCCATGATCCAAGAATCACAGGCTCAAGCCCCAGGCTCAGCACAACAGCCACAGGCCCTTGAGCAAGGTCCTTAGTAACCAGCCCCATAGTGCCACACAATGGCTGACCCTGTGCTGTGACACCCCCCCCCCCCCCCCCCCCAAGACCACAGACAACAAGATGGGGTAGACAAAGATCAGCTCTAACATATTTTTATAAAAAAATATATATCCCAAAACCTGAGCACACATCAGGGAATAACCCAAAACAGAACACTCACACCACCTGACCATACAAACACTCCTTACAGTACAGATTCAAACCCTGGTCTTCAGAGGCACAAGGCAACAGTGTTAACCACCATGCCACCCTCCAACCATACAACACAAATGTAACACTCTTTTAGACCAAGTAAGGATCTGCAGGTATCCTATGGATGGATGCAGGTTTAGAAACAATAAATTTAAGATTCTTTAAGACTCCTCAGCATGTTTTTGGGCTGAGGGCAGCTGTTGTTTCACACCTCTGGGACCAGGGCTTGAGTCTCTGCCATGGCTCCATCTGTGTGGAGTTTGCATGATCTCCCGTGTCATCGTGGGGTTTCCTCCGCGTAACTCCGGTTTCCCCTGACAGTCCAAAAACACGCTGAGGTTAATTGGAGTTACCAAATTGCCCGTAGATGTACTTATGTGCGTAAATGGTGTGTGAGTGTGCCCTGTAATGAGTTTGGCGCCCCATCCTAATGCCTTATTCCCATAGCCTCTGGGATGGGTTCCGGACTCCCAGCAACTCTGAATAGGATAAGCAGTTTCAGAAAATGGATGGATGTTTTTGGACTGTGGGGAGAAACCAGAATACCCATAATGACATAATGAGAAACCAGAATACCCATAATGACAATGAGAGAACATGCAAACTCTATACATGGAGCCACCTTGGACACTCGAACCTTGGTCCCAGAGGTGTAAGGCAATAGTGCAAATCACTAGACCAGTATGCTGCCCTCCAATTACAATAAACAAATGCAATACTCTTTCAGACTGTATAAGGATCTGCAGTCTGACGGATGGATGGATGGACAGACGGATGGATGGACAGACAGACGGATGGATAGATGGACAGACAGACGGATGGATGGATGGATGGACGGTCATACGGATGGATAGATCGATGGATGGACAGACGGACGGATGGATGGATGGATGGACAGACGGATGGATGGATGGACGGACAGACGGATGGATAGATCGATGGATGGACAGACGGATGGATGGATGGACGGACAGACGGATGGATAGATCGATGGATGGACAGACGGATGGATGGATGGATGGACAGACGGATGGATGGATGGACGAACAGACGGATGGATAGATCGATGGATGGATGGACGGACCGACGGATGGATAGATCGATGGATGGCCAGACGGATGGATGGACAGACAGACGGATGGATGGATGGACATGAGCAAGGCTGCCTCACCTCTCTATCTGGCTTGTGTGGCTTCATCAGCTCCACGGCCTGCCCTCGCCTGACCAGCATCACCTGCGAGTCGCCGAGCCAGGCCACGTGCAGGGTGCGTCCCCTCAGGAAGGTCACCACCCCAGTGGTGCCGCATCGCAGGCGCTGCCAAGCAGAGACGCATCGCAAGGCTCAGGGCTCCACTCTGCCAGCCACTAGCAACTCCACTCCTACACCTTAATGCCGCTTTATTCATATACTCGCAAACTAAACCACAGCACGCATTTCGACAAGGGTGACCGCTTTTACTTTTGCATAAATAGCTGCTTTTTGGCATTTCATCAAACCACCGACCCTCACCACAAGGGGGCGACCTGCAGCCCTGACCCACATACAGGCCGGAAGCTGGAAGGCAGAGGACAGCCTGCCCTTACCTCGCGTGAGGCTTTCTGCACGAAGCGCTCGTCCGTCAGCTTGAAGGCACGGCACAGGGCCTCAGTAGGGTCCTGGCTGAACATCTCCTGCCGCACCAGGTTCACATGCAGGTGGTTGGATGCGTAGGTAGCGGCGTCCACTCCCCCGTGGCCGTCGAACACGGCGAAGTAGGCCTGGTCCTCCTGGTCCTGTCCCGGTGGAGGAGAAGCATGTCAGGGAGACACGACCTTCTGGTGGCCAGTGCTCCGGCACGCAGCCCGTAAAGATATTCCACATGTTCCAACCACTTAGCTGCATGTGGCCCTTTGCGTACACCATGGGGGCCCACGGGGGGGCTGAGAAACAGGGTTTCCTTCCTGGAATAACAGGAAGGTAACGCTTTCCACTGATGCTATTAATTATGTCATATGCTGCAACTGAAGCTCTCGCACCTCAGCCAGTCAAAGGCAGAGCAGCAGAAACCCTATCGGCCTGCCAGCTGCCTTCATTACGTCGGGTGGTAGATTTCCTGCTGCGCTTCTGGATTTGCACCTTGGGGGGGTGGGGGGGTGGCGGAGCGCAATTAATTAGCCAACGCGGAGGGCTGAAAAAAGTGCCCTTAATTACCCGAGATTGGCGATGCCCAGCTGAGGTCTGGCAAACACACTATATTGTACACATCTAAACATGTGCACAGTCCGGACTCAGTTTGTAAGTTCTGTCTTTATTTATTTACTTCTTTATTGAATTTTCCTGCTGCATGTCGAATTGACTGACTTCCGTCTGACCTGACTTTGAGACCCTGAGCAGCCAGAAGAGGTGATCTAATGTGATTGGAGTCTATGGAGAGGTGGAATTTCTGCGTCAGTGTGCATGTCGATTCGCTCGAAGGCGCTATCTGTACAAACACTGCACAATGGCAGCAAGTGCACTCACACCTCCGCAATGTGTGTATGTGTGTGTCTGTGGGTCATGTACAGATTACACTGAGGAGTCCAAACGTCCCTACAATGTGATAAAAATCTGTCATTTTGACATTGAGGGACCAGAAATGTGGAGCAAACGTGTAGACCATCTGGCAGTGAGCTCGGAGGGAGCAAAAGCATGGACTGACTGTGGGTCCCCGAGGACCAGATTGGGAAAAGATATAATAAATCATGGAATTATAAATTATACATAAATGATCGTATTCACAACTAATCGCTACTACATATCAGCCGATTAAAGATGTCCGCCCTGCCTTGTCTTATGTTCTGCTCCCTCTGAGGAGGCAGGGATCCCTGTGGTCACCTGCAGGCTGAACAGCGCGTTGAATTCCGGGATGACGACGTGCTTGTCCTCCATCTTCCGCCGCATGTTCTTGATTGCGTGGATGGACGTCTCGTAGTAGGCCTGAGAGCGGCGCCGCTGCGGGAAGTCCTTGAGCCAGAGGCAGCAGATCTCGCACAGCTTGTTGAAGATGAGCCGGGCCAGCTTCACCGAGTCGAGCTCTGTGTGAGAAAGCATGCGCCCACACGGCCATTATTCCTCACCGCTGCCGAGCCTGTGAGTCTGACACACCCCCATTTCTCTCGGATAGTGGGAATTTTTCTTACACAAAAATGTTCTTAGGGCAGAAGAAAAAAATGATTGGTTCGGAGAGATAACTAATCAGATTGTAGAGGAGGTGGGAGCAAGCAACGAAAGGAGACTGGACCAAGATATCTGATTGGTTGGTCCTGCCTCCTCTACAATCTAAGTGGTCATCTCTCTGAACCAATCGTTTTTCCTTCTGCCCTCAGAACATTTTTGCATAAGTAAAATTCCCATGAGCCCTTGCTCAGGGGGCGGAGGCTGACCATAATAACTAAACGGCCCTGTGAGCCAGTGACAGTGGTCTCATTCTGCCACCAATCCGTGTGACGGCGCCCCCCAGGGTGCATGCTTGGCTAAACACACAAGCGCAACCACGACGCCCCTACAGTCATGGCACTCCGTACGTGATAAAGATGATTAGAACCAATTGAATTTAATTAGTAATAATTAAAAAATGCATTATTAATCTATGATTAACGGGGGGAGGGGGGTAATTGTTTTTGACCCTCAAAACATCTTACCTCGTACGTAACACGATATTAAATAGTGTGAGATGGGTACAGCTTGGAGAGTGACTGACACCACCGGCCCAGAGAGCGGCCCAGAGAGCGGCTCCGCTTTACACCTTGCAGCCCGTCCTCATTCCGGGACCCACTTAAGGGGACCGGGGCCGCCAGCGCACAGCAGGGGGATGAGAGGCACCTCTTTCCCTTTCGAGAGGCTCGCTAAATGTTACCTTTACATGGTACCTGCTGTGGTCTGTCTCAGTCTGACTGCTTCACTAACGATGTTCCTGCAGTGGCTGTCTAAATGAGATCCCCCCCCCCGGATACTGGCTGTGTAAATGAGAGCCCCCCCCCCGGATAGTGGCTGTGCAAGTGAGATCCCACCCCCCCCGGATAGTGGCTGTCTAAATGAGATCTCCCCCCCCGGATAGTGGCTGTGTAAATGAGATCCCTCCCCCCCTGGATACAGGCTGTGTAAATTAGATCCCCCCCCCTGGATACTGGCTGTGTAAATGAGAGTCCCCCCCCCCCCAGATAGTGGCTGTGTAAATGAGATCCCCCCCTGTATAGTGGCTGTGTAAATGAGAGTCCCCCCCCGGATAGTGGCTGTGTAAATGAGAGACCCCCGCCGGATAGTGGCTGTGTAAATGAGATCCCCCCCCCCGGATAGTGGCTGTGTAAATGAGAGTCCCCCCTCGGATAGTGGCTGTGTAAATGAGAGTCCTCCCTCGGATAGTGGCTGTGTAAATGAGAGTCCCCCCCCCCCCGGATAGTGGCTGTGTAAATGAGAGTCCCCCCCCGGATAGTGGCTGTGTAAATGAGAGTCCCCCCCCGGATAGTGGCTGTGTAAATGAGAGGAATATGCAATGACATCGGTGCTCGCCTTATTGGGACTGGCCTGCTGTGATAGGCGGAGCCCAAAGGACTGGGGGACAGCCTTCAAGGCCTCTCAGACCACCTGGGTCTCCCCCATGTCCTCCCTTCCCATTGGGGTGGCAGCATACTTTCGTGTCCCTCACCCTGAGTGGAATCTGGAAGGTCGTTTGCTTTACTCGGCCAGTCAGTGTATTTCAGCACCACACATTTCCAAAAGCTGTAAAGCTCTATTTCCGTAGGCTGAATGTGGAATTCCAACAATAACTTAGTGACCCTGTGAAATAAAGCAATCAACCACTACACTTGTGTCTATTCCAGTACCTTCCATTGCATCACTGTGCCACATGTTCACTAAAAGATGGCACCAGGAAATCGGGCCAGAGCCAGATCTGGGCCCAGCAGCCCCATTCTCCCTCATTCCTGCCACCCAGCAATCCCTCCTGGTCCGTATCCCCACCATGGCCGAGAGGCTACTCAGAATCCTGGTCATTATCAAAATCCTTCCGGACACCAAAGAACGCAAACCAAAGGAGGACGATTTTGTGAAAAAAAAAGGAGGCAGAAATGTCCCAGACACCCTGACTCAGACTCCTCGCCGTTCCTGTAATGTTCCTTCGCGAGATTTCACACTTGAATATGCTGTATTTATAAGGCCACTTGGTACATAGTTAGGTCACCATGTGACCTGATTTTTGAGTCAATACTTCAAAACACCACACATAACGTCCTACTTCCTGTGTCTATTGAGATACAAGATTCAGTATCCTTTCATCTTCATAGCCAACATTTTTCACATCTTCCGTGATATTCTCTGCTTGTACCTTGCCTTATACTTAAATATTTTGATTTGTCATGTGCTAATTGCAGCGTGAGTATCACATGCACAGATCCCAGTCTGATTCACGAATGTGGACTATGACTATGAGTGAGCAGCATAAATTTTACACTAATCATGCTTCACCACTCAACACTGAGCAGTGAAGCATATCCGGTGGCATAATATTTAAGAGTGGGGGTTCCTGATCTGTGTGATAGCACAGATGAGCAATTTTGGATGTACCCAGTAGTGATTGCAAAATGAAGCCTCATGAACCATTTGCTGTATTTTTTTTCCCCTCTAGATGGCAATCTTGGTTTGCTTTGGGGCATGCATTGAACCCTTTTTTTGAGCAGAGAGCACCACCTAGTGGGGTCAGAAAATACAGCAAGTGGTTCATGAAGCTTCATTTGGCCATCAATAGTACCCGGTACATTTCTGCAGAGGGTCTTAGATGATTATGTTTACAAACTGATTGCTGCTACATATCAGCCAATTAAAGATGGTCGTCCTGTCCTGTGCTGAGATCCGAATCCCTGTGGTCATTGGTTTACGCTCCAGGAGGTATCGTGCACTGAAACTGCCTTCCAATTCTTGGCATACCGCTACACTGTACCACATGAATTCTGCTGCATGACAGACTGTCACGTTGCTGGTACCACATCATGTTGTGAAAGTGAGGGCCCGCCAGTGAGAGGGGGATACTCACGGGGGAGGGACTCTGTGTTGTCCTCCACTGCCTTGTTTTGGTGGTAGACGGAGAGGTCGCTCTGGAGGACATCGTTGGCTGTGGCTCGGGCAAGGGCTGCTGCCAGGGTGAATGGGCAGTTACTGTAGGAAGACAGGAAGAGCAAGGGGGTCCTGTTTACCTCAATCCCTCTTACTGGCCTTTACATCCAACAGCCAATCATAGCAGGGTTTTCCACGCCCTCCTACCTAAAGACTCAGGAATATAATATGACTGCTTTCACAATCATTCTTCCCTTCAAAGTTCTACGTCCCTCCCCCCCTTAACAGGCAATTTCTGGACACAAAGCCAACTGGTAGCCATGATTAGTGAACTTGAGGGCCGATGAGCAGCCAAGCATGGACTCCAGCGTGAGAAATCGTGTCAAACACCTTTTTAATAATTAGCCTCCAGAAAAACCGCAGGATAAGGCAGTCGTATGGTCAAGGTCGCTCTTCTTCCTGTGATTATCCTCGGCTCTTCACGAACGGTTTCTTATCGGTGTTCCATTATTAATCAGATCAGCTGTGGAAAGAAGCTGTCATGGTGAACTTATTGTTTCTTAATGTGTTGTGCATGCGTGCGAGCGGGTTTACCTATCCTTATGGGGACACAATGTCCCCATAACGTGATAAATATCCGTTTTTTTTTCCCTTATGGGGACCGGTTTCCTGGTCCCCATAAGGGAAAACTCTATTTTATAAAGAACGGTGACTGCTATGAAAAAACTAAAAATAAAAAAAATAATAAAAATAACTCTTGTATTTTGTTAGGTTACTTATGGTTATGGTTAGGGCAGGGTAGGGGTTAAGGTTGTCATAGTTAGCGTTAGCATTTTTCCCATTGAAATGAATGAGCGGTCCCAATAAGGATATGTTTACCCTACATGTGCGTGTGTGTGTGTGTGTGTGTGTGTGTGTGACAGCCTAGAAATCTATCAGCAACAGCATGTAGGAGAGCCGTTCTTGCCACAAGCCACAGTGCCTCATCCCGCTATCCTGCGACTCCTGGCAGACGCAGGAAATACAGGCTGTCCACATCCCCACTTCTGGTGCAGAGTTCCATCTTTCCCATTTCACAGACAGCACACACACGCGCGCACACGCGCACGCACCCCTCTGTAGAGTGCGTAGAGAGTACAAGCGAGGGCCACTGCTGTCCAATAATGGGGCACTCTGAAACGCAACATGCAAAGGACATTCTGAGAACAGCTGAGCAGCTTGGGCCAAAAGCGACCCATGGACGCGTCGTCTTCAATTAAACTGAGCAGACCCTTCCCTTCCCCCCTGCGAGCGAGATTTCCGCACAGCTGTTGAGGTCACACATGGAACGCAGACAGGCAGCTCATCGGTCGCTCCCGACTTTAAGTGACCGCTGAATACGGCTCTGCTGGTTTACTTAATTCTCTCGTTTTTATTTATCCCTCAACTGTTATTGTTACTACTATTATGTATGGGACTCTGGGGTAATTAGCTCACACTTTACACATTTAGAATTGAGGTTAAACAATTCAGGTTAAGCAACTTGCTCAAGGATATGACAGCTCTGCATGAGATTTTAAGCAGGAAACCTTGAGATCACTAGTTCCCCAACCACAATACTGCTCATCCAGGTCTTGGGTCGTGGAAGTAGATTTGGTCTGGGTTCACGAAGACATATGAGCAGCTCTGTATTGCTGTGTATTCCTACCTGGGACATGCATCCTCAATAGTCTAATGCAGATGGGATTACATTTCCAGATCACCGAGGTCTCCTGCCAAACGCTCGGTGGGGGGGTAGGACTGTTGAAGCAATGTGATGCTTTATCCTAGAGACCGTACCCATGGTAACACGAGGTGCCTCATGTTGACAGCCGATCGGGTAACCATGGTGACACATACACCCTGGCTTCCGTGGCGAGCGCCGTAGGTATGGTAACGTGCAAAGCCTGGATGTGACCACAGGACGCCACGGCGACTGGCCCGATCACGTGCTGAGAGATGGCTGTCGGAGGCAAACAGCGACTAAAGCTCCTCAGGCGACGTGGGATTTGGATATTAAAATTAGAGCAGATCTCCGTCTTCATTTGCCGCGTTTCTGAAGAGCTGGAATAGCAGTCCGCAGACATGAAGGGAAAGTGGAACAGACTCCTGCAAGGGCAGCCCAATGACAGCTCATCCTCACACCTGAGGCTCGGTCCGGTACGCACGCCGCATCCAGTTTAGTGGTTCTGCGCCACGATATATTCCTGAGGCCTTGAGCACACAATCGCGGTGACTAATGAAGCCTTCTGATAGGGCCTGTTTTATTACAGGTTTATCAGGAATCGATAATGAACAATGAGCTCACTGAGGTCTGCATTCAGAGAACCCCTCCATGCTAAGACTGGACCTTTTGGTCTCATGGACAATTTGACAAGTTCTCCCACAGCGTGGTCATGAGGTTCAGCCCCTTTGTGTGCTGATAACGGTCTGGGAACGTTCACCTGAAGCTTGTGAGTCAGGCACAGCACAGACTGGCACCCGCTCACAGGAAAACAAATGCTTCCTCCACCCCATCAATCGTGAGCTCATCACACACACACACACACACACACACACACACACACAGAGTCATGAGTCACACTGAAATACATTCTGATTTGGCTGCATGAAGACACGCCCATCCTTTCATCCCGCTTGTGTTTTTGTTCGATCACACTGTGGTGTGCTTAGTCGTTAACGATCCTGCTGATCAATATCCATCAGGGGACCAAAACAAACCTTAATGCAGTTAGAAAGGAAAGCAAGCAAAAGGGGGTAAAGGAAGTCCGGGAAATGTAAAGTGAGTGGATGAATTTCAATGGTCAGGAGGAAATCCGGGCGTTTTTATGCTATGCGTGCGCTTGGGCACCGACTGCACCAATCAGAGCCCCCCCCCCCCCCAAATAGGACATCCTAATGGGCAAAGGAGGAGGCGCTAGAAGAGGGCGGGGGGGGGGGGATGCTGTCGTGAGCTAACATGCAATTTGGGGGGTGTGAGGGCTATTTATAGTCAACTGATTAGCAAGAAGCCATTCAAGCACTACCTTCTGTAATATACCCAGAATATCCGAGTCGGCTGTTTCAGCAGTCGATGTCATTATTCCGTGGGAGAAGGAGCGGCGCAGGGAAGTGAATTTAATCGCAGTAATTCAACCAGAGTAATGAGCGGGCGTGAGACCGGGATGCTGGGCGACAAGGGAAGCTGTGTGTGGGCGAGGAGGAGGGCCTGGGGGTGGACAGACAGAGAGGCAGGCCATGCCGGGTTTGGAAGAGGGAGACCTCACAAGCGGTGAGATCCGCAACGCGTGCGGGAGGATGCGGCGCCGCAAAGAGAGCCCCGAACATCCCCAGCTGTCACGCCACCGCCTGAAAGCCACCTCCTCCACATTTCCATTCATAGAAATCCAGCTCTCTCACTCGCCGAGCCGGGTGCCGTCACACCTCGCGCATGGTGGGTGGGGAAGCCGGTAAACACCTGATTTGCCGGAGGCACTTCTGCATACCCGCTCATGCCCAATCACGGCTCCCCGTTGCTTTTGCGACACAGGCGAGTCAGAGGAGGCTACGTTAGTAATGCGACGGTCCAGGCTGGAGATGCGTAGCTTTTGTTTTTTTTTTTGGAAACATAACAGAAAATGTAGGGATTCTATTTAAAGGCACCGCGTCTTGCTTGCGTGCAGCTTTTTAACTCCTCTGCAGCCTGCCATCTTCCTCGCTCCTCCTCTCCCTCACTGTGCTGCCGACACGGATCGGAGCGAGTCACACGCACACTGCAGAGCTTCGTTCTTTTTTTTCCTTTTTTGTTTCCCACCCCCTCCCGATCGAGGGGAGGATTAGGGAGTCTCTTCTTCACGTCACAGCAAGCGGGTAGAGACGCAGGATGAATGAGGAGAGTCTCCAGCCCCCCCCGACCGCCTCCTCCCTTCAGGGGATGCTGAGTTCAGGGCTGCCGTCATTGGGCTGCCGTACCTAACCCCCCCTCCCACCCGCATGCCGGCCTGTGCCCCCACCCCCCGCTAACTGAGACGGGGGCCAAGGTTCCTATGACACTAAGCATGAGCTGTGTCACCACGGTGCTGGCATTTCATTTTATTTTTAATTAGAGGAGTGTGCTGCTTAACTCCCGTCATGTAAAGCCGCCATCCAATCAGCGTGTCAGGTTCCAGACTCACATCCCGGGGTGGGCCATCCCTGTGCGCTCACGATTCCCTGCACCTGCAAGCGTGTGCGTGTGTGCGTGTGCGCATGTGAGTGCTGCTGCTTCGGGGACGCAGTGACAGCTGCTGACGTCAGACTGCTGTGCGCCAGCCGCAGAGGCAGCGCGTCACACACACACACACACACACACACACACATGCGCACGCCTGCCTGCCTTCCAAGGGGGGAAACCTCACAGCCACATTAACTTTCAAGCGTCCTTGGCCAAGATCCTACATGCTGGCTTTAGATACACGCTTATGCACCGAGAATATGCACGTATGTCACACGAGTGTCAGGACAGTGGCTCAGTCATCAGGGAGCAGATGCCTGTCTATGAGTCGGCCCCCACTCTGGATCGCACACGCCGGTTTAAGGCTTCCCCTTAATAACACAACATTTTCACCGACAGATTACAGCGGTAAAAGAAACGTACTGCAGCTGTATCGCTCACAAGCGTGCGGGGGCTGTGTGAGGGGGTGACCCTCAGACTGCGGGAATACAGGTAATCTCTGCTTTGCGTGACTCAGCCGAATGCTAGATTAATGTGCCCCCTCTCTGTCCATCAAGCTGTCTTTTTTTACCCTGGATAATTAGATGTGGAAGGGGTCTAAATATAAGGTCTTCCTTGGGGTGTCTCTCTTTCTCTTTCCGTGCGGCATATTTCGGCTGCAGCATCCCACCCCCATTTTCAAGCCGAGCTCCGCGCGTCACAGCATCACGACGCCCACGCCTCTCCGTCCTTGTGTTTCTCATCCTCTTTTAATTATTCATCCCTGTCCGTGTCACAGGAATGCGAAAATCCCTCCCAACCCCCCCCCCCCTCACCCAGCCCCGACTAACTGCAGGATCTCATCTCCGACAGGGTTTCCCCGCTCTGTCCGCTGCCTCACATCGGTCACACGGGGACGGACACGGCTCTATACGGCCGGAAATGGAATCGATCGCACAGTTTAAAGGGGAATTCCCCCAGTCTGGTCATTCTGCATATATTACTCGTTTACTGCGGTAAGAATATGCATAACCTATTATAACCTATTCTAGTAATCAAAACAAATCTAGTTTTCATAAGCACTAATTTGCCATTTCTGAGCGTCACAGTTACAGTTATTACTTGACAGTTCCATGGACTTCTTTTTTTACATTTTCAAATAACCAAGGCGTCATGGAAAGTGAAAACTGGACTAGCAAAGGGCTGTAAACATCCTGTGTTTTATCACAGACAACAGAATTTGGGATATATATTGGGAATTCTGACAGAAGAATGTCTAATTTTGCCATGTATTCATACCTTCCCAATAGATATACAGAAATAACATAAGAGAGTGAAATTCCTTATACAACAAAATAGCAACTCATGGTACATATGATACAGTTTCCGTTCATTAAAATTCAAAAATCATCTGATGCTTAATATGCCTTTGAGGTGGAGGAACCATCCTTAATGTTTTTTTAGTTCAGTTGCTCATTCTGGCAGCTACTGTGAGGGTTACGGAGACTCGCACACTGTACTGAACCCAAGTGATAATATACACAGCACACAGGAACACATATGTGCGAAAGTAATATTCAAAAACATTTCGGCTGCCTGAATTAATTTGTATAACTAAATGAAAAGAAACATCACCCACCGCCAGTGCGGCGACATCCAAAGCACGCACCTGGGAAGCTCTATTAGCAACAGTGTCTCCAGTTTCCGGAGAACGATCAGAAAACGCAGAGATTAAGTTGATAGTCGGCACATGGAGTTACAGGATACTCCAAAGTTAGAATGTACTTTACGCAATGACAATACCAACTGATCACTTTTCTGGAAGTCTGTGTTGCACCATATTGTGGTAAGGAGGCTATTAAATGTCTTACATCATTGTTCCTTATGTAATTAATTAATGCGCTCAGGTTGATGCTGCCAGCAGGCACAGACGAGCACCGATGTGTGCATCAGGAGTGGGCAATCGCCTCTCTGATGATGGCCCCAACTCGGCCTCTGCCTCTCAGCTAGGACAACCTCTGAGCGATTTCGTCCTGTATCGACGGGGACTTCAGGGACACACGGCTTAGCCCATTAACGGGAGCTCAGAGAACCGAAGGCACGGCTTTCCGAGAGACCCGAGGTGGCACTCCGGCGTTCCCAAAAACCTGGACTGGGTGGGCTGCGTTAAAGTCTGACTCAGAAGTGCGAGTGGAGGGCGACGGCACAGGCTGCTGCAGGCCGCCAGGCAGCCCCGCGGACAGATGGAGCCTTGCGCGGTGGCCGTCTCCGCTAGAAAACCCCAGAGAAATCCCAGGGTGCTTCATTTGCCCTTTGGATTGCCCGGGGAAAGCGCTCGCGCTGTCCCAGTGTGCTGGGCTATCTCCGACTTCAAAGAGCAGAGCCCCAGCTGCAGCTTCCGGAGTCTCTCTCTCTCTCTGACACATATGCTATAACAGTGGGGGCTTCGGCAACTGCAGGTGTAGCTGCTCTGAGAAATCCCACGCTGGGCATGCAAGGACTATGGGCCGCCAATCACCAGCGACTGCTGCTCTTCCAGAAGACAATGAGAGGGGGCGGCTGTGCCAAAAGCACCGCCATGATCTCTGGGTGGGTGAGTGGGGGGTAAAAGCACTGGGCCTTCTCCAGTGAGGAGGGCCACACCAGCTGTCTCTCTCGCTCTCTCTCCTGCAGCCTCCAGTACTACTGCTTCCCAGTTCCCGATTTCCGCAGCATTGTTTTGCTCATCGAAAATCACTCATCTGTTCGGCTGATTCTCCACGTTCAAATCTGTCCTAAAATACCAGCCACTTCTTTATCTTATGGATAAAACCACTTATCCAATTAAGGTACCATGACCTTTGCAAGTGTAGCATTTCAGCATCGATGAAGATCAAAATGATTGAGAAACAATGTCCATTAGTAAATCAGTGGTCTAGGACTGCAGGTTTTGGAGAAAAGTCTGGCCTTAGGATCTTGACCTTGTTTGACCTTCTTCAGGATAAGAATATGTCTCCTTAACTACAGAGAGAGTTAATATCCCAAAAGATTAAGAAGTTCAGATGATCTGTGAGAAGGAAAGATTTTGAAATGAATCCACCACAAAGCTGTCACTATATCCCCAAAGAATGCAGGGTTCTTTTGCATACGGAGAAGAGCTCTGTGGTTTATATATATATATTGCATGTTCCTTTATTGAGCTCTTTAACGGCATATTGCGAGCAGAGATCCCCTACAATCTGATTGGTTATCTCTCTGAACCAATAATTTTTCCTTCTGCATTTTTGTGTAATTATAATTCCCATGCGCTATTGGGAGCGAGATCCCCAAGAACGTTTTCCTTGGCTAAGATAAGAAAAGCTGAAAGTTGTAGGGCTGTTAATCGAGTGCGATAGGTCTCCTACACTTAGACAGGCATAATGTGCCTCTGTATACAAGTCCTGGTTTGTTTTCTGGGGCTCAATAAGTGAACGTTTCACGATTGGTTATGTTTATCGTGACTATGGTAATGGAGTTTAGCGACCTCAGTCAGTGCTGCTTACGATGTCACCTTGGCCCATCGACTGACGGACTCCCCTCGTCTTCCTCTGCCTTGACAGAGGTGCACCCACGGCCCGCCTGTGGCATCATCTCTGAATGTTCCACAGCAGCGGCGCGTCGCTCCCCAGCCACGTGTAAATGAACCATCACCAGAACTAATTACTCTTCAAGGCAGGGAGCTATTTTTACACTCTGCGGCTTTCCCCTTCTTTTCTCTTCCCTTCCTCCACTGATGCTTTGCGGTGACACCGAGCTCTTCAGCCGAGCCCAAGCACTTCCCTGTGCTGGATGATGAGCAAATGTGGAAGACTCTGCGCGGCCGGATCCTACGTGGGCTGGCTGCTGCGGCTCTCTGAATGCCAGCCGTGTGCGATTTAGCCGCACCGCTGATATCCATAAGCGGGGAAGACGGCAAGTAGACCTACAAAGGCAGCTCTTTTTGGAAAACCATGCCACTACTCCCCCCCCCCCATCCCCATCCACAAAACATGCACAGGGACCACAGGTGCACAAGAGCATGCCCGAGAGTGCTGGACTGCCCAAGTGTATGAGACAAGTATCCCGGGGGCATTACTCATGCTACAGGTATGTCCCACTTTACTCAAGCCCGCATTTTGCGATCGACAGTTCTGCCGGGGACTGCGATTGGCTGGCTTACTGCGGCGAGCCTGCTGCCACAACCGGGCTCTGAACAGCCATCCTCCCCGTTGGTGAAAATTAAGAAATCTGGCTCCGAAGGAAAATGTGTGAAAAACACTCTCCCTCTCTCTCACTCTCTCTCTCTCTCTATTCCGACTGAAAGATGAGGGAGCCCACTGATCGAAATGCAGTTAAAAGACAGGGTGCTTGAAGCGAGAACGGTCAACCGTCCCTGGCATTTCGGAGAAGGAAGAAGCACGTGGCCGTAGGGGAAGCGTGTCATTGACATGGCCGCCGGCATCGCTGTTGCGCTGTCTGTCCTGCCGGGGAAAGCGTGGGCAGAGGCGGCACCCATTTTACATCCCATAATCCCCCGTGCATTTGTTTGACCCAGCAGCGAATTTGCCAAACAAATCCTGTTCCAATTATTAAAAGAACCATTTAGTGCCAAGGAGACGACGGGTAACCCGGGGGGACTGGTGTGCTGTGCTCAGGGACTTGCGGCTTGGGGGTATGGCAGACAGAGAGCGCTGGCCTGACAAAGGGTGTTTGTTCAGCTGGGGACTCGGCCACATTACAGCCTCACCGGGTCGTTCGTCACTCATCCATCACGACTGATAACGTGGCTCCGGCTCCCCGACAAACCCCATTTAAACGACGTCCCCCGTTTTGTCGCTCTCTGATTTCCGAGGCGCTCTCTGCCTTTTTATAAGGCTCTTCGGTTGGTTCCATATGATATCGCAAGTTTTCTATTTATACTTTTGCAAGTGTGTGGGCTTCTACTGTGTTTGTGCCAGAGCGTGGATAGGAGGGGTGTCTCGCTGTGGAAACTGCAGGTGTGTGACTCACTATGCAGGGCAAACGTAGCCAGTTAGTGGTGGGTGACCTACATGAGCCAAGCAGTGCTAAGGCCATTCTCTGCCTCTGAAGTCACAGATGGGTAAGAGTGACACGTACCATCACACCCCTCCCCCATCCGCACACAAGTATCCATCTGTTGCAGAACACAAGAGTAAAGATGTCTAGAAGATGAAGACTTTTTGATTCGTTTTGGCACTTGAGGTCTGGAGAATGAAGTCCCAGCAGTAGCTGCAGGTAAACCTCGGCGTACTCATGGGGGGGGGAACCCAAAAACGAAACCCCCCTACAGCCGTATCCTGCTGTTTGTGGCGGAAATGCCAGTCAGCCCATTTCCATTTGAACCATAGAAAATAGAGCCCTTTTGTCATAGTAATGCACGCAATCCAAGAAGCTGGCAAAATGCTTCTACACAGTGATTACAATCCACTCCGCTATAAAAGCCTTAATTCCATTTTCGGTAACTTCAAATCCAGGAAGCGTCAGGTGAAGCCACGACAGTCACGGGGCACTCAGACTGGAAACCTGCACCCGCGTGTCATCGGCACCGAGTCTTTGTTCTGTGGGCGGAAAGCGGTACATAGAGGAAGCCATCCCAGTCTCCCGACCCACAGAACTGGGTCAGACTCGAACCAGAGGCCCTGGAGGTGGGAGGCGAAATGCTACATCGAGCCACGCAAGCCTTCCGTCCCTGCTGAAAGCCCAGAATATTGTGTGTGATTTAATGTATTTATGGAGGAAAACGGAGGGAAATCCACCGTGGGTGGAATTACTGTCAGTGACCGTCTGGATTAACCTGGTCAGAACCAAAACAACTAGTTAAAGTGATATGATAATCCCACTCACAGTGAGTTTTACACCCATCAGAAAGTTACGCTTCAGTTACATCTATAACCAGTGAGAGTAGCTGATTTTATTGCATAAGTAATCAGGAATTTAAAAAAATGGATTTCCTTGTTTTGAAATCAGTATTATTTTGTATTTCACCATTATAGCTGGTGTAAGATTCCACATCCCTCCTGCGGTCCATTTGAGTGTTTATAGAAACCTAGCACTTTGAAAGGTCCTTTGTATAATACCACTCGAGGGGTCGTGCACGACTACCGAAAGCGCCTGGCTGAGCAGGCTGGCGCTCGCTGTAAATCAGTGTTTCCAGTAAATCGCACTGTGACCTATAGTGACCAAAAGCTTTCGATCAAAGTATCGACTACTCATGTCTCACTATTTACAAATGACTGCAAATAGCGCGATTCTACTGGAAAGGTGAGGAAAAGTCTGGAATCATAACACTGGTGTTTGAATGAATGAAGTGTGTTTATGCGTTCAGCTTATAACAGTTACAGACTGGTATTTCCATCACTGCAGGCTGGCTGAGTGAGATACAAGCATCATCTGCCTCATGCAGCATAAACAGAGTCCCCCATGCTTTGAATAACACACGCAACATTGGAAAAATAATTAATGAAACAGCAGTTAACAGTTTTGAGTGCCTGCAATATTTGTACAGTCTTACGTGTTATGTCATACAGAGTAAGTGGGTACACTTTATGTTAAGGACATCAACTGCTTCCAAGGAGGTGGTCAGTTCATGGTCCAAAAGTGACCCTGCTGCGGCACTTAAACTGAATTGCACCAGGAAAAATATCCAGCTTGGGAACAGTATGTGGCTTCAGATGAAGCGTTTGCTAAACAGCTACGCTGCAACAATTTTCTGAGAACGGTTTGCATGGGAAATCGGTATAACTCACTGAAACTTTACACCACTAAGGCCTCTCATTCGCATGTCACGTTCCTGATCATATGTTGTCGGCTGGCTGAGGAGCCTCACTTCTGTCCAGTCGGTAGGCCAGGGGCATCCATTAGGGCCTCCAAACTTCCAAGGCTTCAGAGACCTTGAAAAAAATGCCAGTCTATCCAAAATGGCTTCCTTGGGTTGGGACGGCTGTCTGGGGTCTCGCTCAAGGTTACACGAAGAACTGCCAAACACGAAATGGAACACCAGGCATGTGAGGGACAGTCTGTCATCAACGAATGGGCAGTGGCTCCAGGAACAGGGCCACACCCACCACTTCTTTAATACTTCTTAACATTATTAAAAGGCTACCTGACAGATTTCATACTGCCAGTGATCAAAAAGTCTTCCGAGGTCAGATTTCGTTTATTTATTTCCCCTGTTACTTTCCCGCAGCTGTAGTTGAATACATACCCCTCATAAAGTACTTCCACCTCTCGCAGTATAGAGAACAGAAAAGCCTCGAAAGCTTTTAGCGATTGTTTATACAGATGCAATTAGAAGAAATCGCTCCGGTAGAACACAAGTTCTCGGAAAGAGTGCCTGGACAACGTCATTCATGGCCGTTACTGTCAGTTTTCAGGTAGATACTGAGTTAGATCACCATCATCCCGTTCTGCAGTAGTAGTTATATGGTACACATGTTATTTCCACAGCAACATCGATGCTCAGGGTCTATTTTTGTCTTTAGCTTTTTGACCGTGTCACACGCACAAAAAAGCAGCAGCACAGTCGGATATTCCTTTCCAGCTACGATAGATCATTCACAACGATGTTGGTTCTGACTCACCCGCAAATCACTGACGTGCAAACTTGTGTATAATGACTTGAATGTTTCAACCTTTCTTCAGGGGCAAAGGTACTTTTGAGTGCTTGCACTTCTTGAAAAAAAAAAATCCCAGCGGCCCACCTCTAATCTCAAGCAACCGAACAGGAAAACAGCGCAGACCACCGATTTCTGATGAAAGAGAACTGGGAAGGATGTAAGTCAATCGATTCGCGATTCACATTTATAAAAGATGGTTTCTGGAGTGTCTTCATCCTGACTTCAGAGCACTGGAACCTACACAATAGAAACTGCATTACGCCACTGACAAAATGCGGAAGTCTGAATCCCATCCGTTCCCCCTGGATGACAGTTAATCGGCCACTGAGTTAGAGGTGCTGAAAATGCGGCATTAATTATTAGATCTAGAGTATATAACTAGTACATAACGATGTTACAACACTGTCTAAGTGGCATCCACAGCAGGCCTGTAAAATGACAACACCGGTAGCAGTTTGGTGTCACAGAAGCTTCCGGTGAACGTTCCAAAATTAAATGGGAACACTGGAGAGATGCACTTGTGCTACTCAATGTGAGAATTCTCCAGGGGAGCAAAAAACTTTGAGCATAACCCAAATCACTTAGGACTGTCCTTTGTGTGTCAAACCAGACCACAAGCAGGGCAGTGACACTGACTTTTCACTCAGCAAGGTTACGTCTGTATCTCAGCAGCTAAAATTAGGTTTGATAAAAATAGACCTGGCTGTCATCTCTAAATACTATACAGATTTGATTTAGACAATCATGTGGTTACACATATTCAGCTGACTGTTAGTAATTTCTACCTACAATATATTTATAATTCACAAACTTTAAGGTGATAATAGTGGAATGAAAACAATTACTATTCTGTCCACTGGCAAGTTAAGTACAAACTAAAACTCTTGATGCAAATCCCTCATCAAAGCTCACTATACAATCTGTGAAGCTCAGACTACATACATATACATCACACTACATTCATTTTTCATAAACTACTTATCCAGAAGAGGGTTGTGGAGTCTGACATGAGGGCAGGGGACACCCAGGACTGCATGCCAGTCCATCATCGGACTAGTGATGTAACAGTTCTGAAACCGAGAACAAAACCGCGATACAAAACTTCATGATCTTGTGTCGCGGTTCTGGAAGACGCAGGTACAGCCTGTTTGGCTCTCAATTATGTTACTAATGTCACAAAACTTATTTTTCATTGCACAATTAACACTAAAACATGTACATCAAGAAATATTACAACACATGTAAATCACAAAATTATTATTCTATTTAAGTTTTGGCCAAGCTGTATATTTCGTAAATATTACACATTGCACCTATTTTATGGTCTCCCAGCTGCGTGTGTCTTGTGACTATTTTGGCCCAATCGCAACTGAGCGATCACACCTGCACTAAAAGCTAGGCTGGTTTCATTAGCTCATTAGAGTTTAGTATTTTATTTTTTATTTTATTCGTGATTAATATAACCCAGATTTCCCCCCCTATTTTTTCTTATTAAACCTACCTACAGTTGACTCTTTATGTCAACTGGTTGGTTGCAGCAAAGTCTTAGTCTGGACTTTTACTCTCTGGACTTGTATTATGTACCTGACTCTGGTCACCCAGCATCCCATCCAGGGCACCTCCTGCCTTAAGCTCTATGGTGCCTGTGATAAGCTTCACGTTACCCAGAACCCTGTGCTGCAAAAGCAGTTATATTATAATAAATACAAACTCAATATTGATTTATTAATAATGCAACAAAACCTTATAAATATTGATTTTGTCATGATGAATTCCCTTAAAATAAACCTTGCGGTGAATGCACTGCTTTGCAAAGGATATTTATTAATGGTTATAGAATGTTATTTATATGAGCAGGCAGCGGAACAATCTATGAGCATAAATCCACTTCAGAGAGCTAAGCTTCTTGTGACCCATAACAAGCTGCAGCAGGGCCTCCCGACAGGTCGTTATTCTGGATTGGGGCTATGTTTTTCCCCGCCCCCGAGACAAAGGCAGCTCCCTTATTGGCTCAAAGTTCATGACATCATCACTGCAAGCAAGCAAGGAAAGTAGTGAAAGGCCAAAGGGTAAAAAAAAAAACATATACAAAAAAAAAACATACAGCAGAAAAAGGGTTTTGCTTTAGCCACGAAACAGAAGCTGTAGGGATGTGACTCTTTAGTCAACGAAAATAGTGAATCGAGAGTGACATCGGTGGCAGATGAACAAACAGTGGAACTACGAGGAAGGATTGCTTGATGGCCTCGGTTTTGGAGGTGCTTGGGTTAGAGCCGACTCCCTGTGCGACGTCAGGGAGAGCACTGTGATTCTACGACACACGCCACCTTTCTTTTATTATCTTGCCCGGAGCTGCAAGGCTGTCCGGCAGCTGCTCAGCAGACAGTGAGGTGGGTTGGGACATTTGTCAAAAGCTGCCTCTGACTTTGTCAAATGTGTTGCTGAACAATTATGTGGTGGATATTAATTCAATTAATATTATTTTGCTGGATTGCAAGCTAATGTATATTGTCAATTTATCATGAAAAATATAGGCCTTTTGCCTTTGTTGCACAGTAAATCCATCCACTGATGGATAGGGGAGTGGGGGAGAGCTTACTACATATTACTAATATTACTACATCTTACTATATGCTACATACTACTAAGTAATTTTTAAATACAATGGTTTAAGATTTTAACATAATTAAACTGATGAGTAGTTTAACTAACTCAACTTAATTACAACACATCTATATGACATCTAGGAATGTAAAGTTTTACTCTTATCATCGGAACTCTCAATATGTCCCAATATGTACATGTTTAAGGCACTGAAATGGAGTGAAAAACTACTTTAATGGTGGAATCTTGGGAGCCCATGGTTGTGATACAGCTGTATCTGATTATGCAGAATCACCATGGACACACACTGATGTGGCAACTTAGTGGCTGGAGACTAAACTTAACTGGGGAAAAATATCTAAAAAGAGGAGCATTTCCACATGCCTTCCTCAGGGTGAATTCTGGGCCAGTTTTAAGCACCATAATGCTGTGTCTAGGGCTAGATCTCAGTTCTCTGACATGGATCACAATGAAGACTGCATTGAGTCTTAATGACTTTTTTCAGATGCAGGCCCACTTCCGAGGAGCGAGCCAGACAAACAAAGGGCCCCCAAAACTTCCCCCGTCGCCCAGGATCACGATCCTAATCCCAAGATTACCGTAGCTGCCATTTTCCACCGCTGTGCCGCTCGCCGATGTGGGCCGAGGCTCAGCGTGCCCAGGAAACGCTGCCGCATGCCATTGCGATCCGGCCCGGCATGGGCAGAGTGCGACCCGGAACGGTGACAATGCGATCATATTCTGGCGAGCTACCTGTGAGTTACGTAAGATGTCTGGATCCGGCATGAGGAACCGGCTGGGTTACGGAGGCGTTCGCCGGTGGGGCTGTACAGCAAGGGCGGCTATCCGCAGCTAACGTCATTTTGGCATCGGACTGGGATTGAGAAACAGCAGGTGCTGTTCTTCTGGAGCTCCGGGAATGTCCTCTGCTCCTTCCGAGGTTGGCGCGCCTCAGACCTCTGTGGCCCTGCAGCGGTTGACATGGTGAACTCTCTAATGTTCTCAAGCTTCCTGCTAATGCCGCCATTTGCACAGAGAGTCAAAGGGGAACGTCCCAAACACAGCTATGCATGGCCACTCAGCGTGCCCACCTGACGGGGAACCTCTCCGTCCTGCTTACACCCCAACCAATAACCAGCCTGCTGCAGTTTCCCGCCAAACCTCCACCAATAGCATACAAGAGACCGCTAATTTGTCCAAAACCAGGATCCATTTGTTGGTCACATGAATGCTGATTAGGAAATTTGCTCAGAAAGTAAAAAGCGACACTTAATGGTTTGTTGCCTTACCTCAGTTGGGATCTGAGAAATGAAAACCTTTCAAAGACATGCAGCATAGGACCACTTGTCGTAATCGGCTTACAGCATCCACAATTTAATTCACTCCTTGCTGAGATGGCACAATAATAAAGGGTCACTGCCGCCCAGTAGCAATTTACTGAATTTATGAGAAAGATGTAACAAAGCCACCAGCCAATCCCACCTTTTGAAAGGGGTCACGTGATTTAAATGCATTCTTTCCACAATAAACATAACATTGCATGCAATGTAATGGGTAAACAAACAGCATGTCAGCAATGACATAGAAAGAATGCTAATCAGCCCATTTGCTGAAAGCTGGCTAGTCACTGTCTGCTGTTCTTAAAGTTAATTTACAGGTTATACACATTAAGTTGGCAAGGACATTTAGTCAATTATCGCGGTATTCTTGCTCCGTTAACATAATCCTACATTAGACAGTTCACATTAAAGCAGTTCTGTTTTTCCTGTCTAATTTTATTATAACAGGGCAGATTTTGAATTAGAAAATAGTTCAGGAATAATTCTAAAACAATGTTAATTTCAGCCACTTTTTCCCGAAACCAATTATTGGCAAAATGAAAACAGCGGGGCAGGAAGGTGGGACAGTAGGGGCTCGTGAGGAGATCGGGGGGAGATTGGGCTGAAATCGAGGCTGCGGGGTCACGCCGATTCAGACCGGCGGCGTATTTCATTAGCGCCGAGCGGCGAGGTTGTGTGCTGGGATTCACTGGGGTGAGCATGGAGAAAAAAAAACATAGTAACAAAGCAGAAAAGCTGCGTACATCCCGCGGACTGCGCTGGTCCTCCATCCGCTTGAGGTGTCATGAAATACGCGAGCCGAGACTCTAGGTAATTACTCAACGCCGCCCGTGTAAACCCCCAGGAACGTGCCTGATCAGTACCGATGCCCTCAATCCCATTCATCGGACCAACTGTAATAAACGCAAACTCAGCACTTGAATTTTAAATACAATTCTTTTGATGCAGGAACGTGAGGCTTTTGATTAAGCTAGCCTAGCGCGGCTTCTGTCAGCGTGTCCCCCCCCGCAAACGTGAGCCCATGAGCACAGTGCTGACGCAAGTCTGCCCACCGCGCAGGGAATCGTGTTGTGTTCATCTTGGCTCACCCCTGAAGCCAGGAAAAGCCCAACCGGCGAGGGGTTCTGAGGCCCCCCCTCATCAGGGGGGAACAGGATGACGGCAAGCCGGAAAGGCGGATCCCCCCCCCCCCGGAAAGAGCCTACCCTCCGGCACGTTTCACCCCTTCACATGATGATAGCCCATTGATGGTTCTGTTTACATTTCATAATAACATGTAATTATTATGCGGGAGTGGGGGTTCCCAAAGGCAGTAAAGGCTGTTCAAACATATGCAGGCCCACCCCTCAAGTCACACCTGGGATCGGCATACAAAGGTCAGGTACATGTGGCGAGCGGCCGCCAAGTTCAGCCCCAGGGCTGCTGGGCTGGCTCGAGTCCACCTCCTTCTCTGGACCCGACCGGACCGGGCCACGAGATATACGAGCAGCACACCGCTGATAGAGGCTCAGGAGACAGTGTTACGTAACTGACCAGCTGGCAGTGCCACGGCCTGGACCGCCTTAGCCCTTTCAGTGCTTGTTGTACCTGCGTAGTTATACCTTAAGGTCATGTGACTGTCTCGACACGCCCCAGCCTAAGAGGAGGGTCTGGAACATAATTCGATTGGTCTGGGTTGGAGGCCCAATATGAAACGTTTTCAAAGGGCCCAAAATACCTAAGGGGCTCCCCTGACTTCTACTACTGATCACAACCTAGAAGTAAAACGCTCACTGGGCACACTGGGTGAAGATGTCATTAAAATTAACAGTAATGCTCTTAATTTGTTTTCCCTGCTGTTCAGAGCCGATAGAAACACAGTGGATATTCCTGATGGCTATAACTTATTTAGCCATTCCGAGAAACTCAAAGGAGGGGGGTTATTTTATTAGGAGGTAGCTAAGCAGACCCCTGGGGGGGCCCTTTCTCTTCCTAATGGGGGCTGGGTGAGCACATGAGCCGATCAGCCAAATGCTCTATCGACAAGGAGAGCGCAGAAGTAGGAGCGATTACCGTAGAGAAAGAGCCCCTGCTGCCAACAGCACTGGAGCGGCCGAGCTGGGAGCTGGGAGCTGGGAGTTGGGAGTTGGGAGCTGGGAGCTGGGAGTTGGGAGCTGGGAGCTGGGAGTTGGGAGCTGGGAGCTGAGCTTTATCACGCCATCAGCACCGGAGCGGGCGAGCTGGGAGCTGGGAGCTGGGCTTTCTCCCGCCATAAACCGATTGGTGGAATTAATCACATTGAGGCAACCAAAGTCAGGCACTTGAAAGTCCTTTGAGAGGGACCCGACTAGATTCACCAGCCAACTTGTGTAGGGTCCAGAGGGCGCTCCTGTGCAGCAAATCTCTAACAGCACTGCATTTACACTCAAATCTTAATATTTTAACTGTATAAATTAGGATTTTTGTAAATTTTCTGGGGGCAGGCATGGTGGTGCAGTGGTTAGCTCCCCCTTTGGGTCTGGTTAGGGTTAGGGCTTCCTCTGCTACCCCCTGGAAGACGGGCTCCCCCTTTGGGTCTGGTTAGAGTTAGGGCTTCCTCTGCCACCCCCTGGAGAATGGGCTCCCCCTTTGAGTCTGGTTCCTCCTAAGGTTTCTTCCTTCTAGGAAATTTTTCCTTGCCACTGTCACCTCTGGCTTGCTCACTGGGGGCTTGGGCAGGGACAATGTAAAGTGGTTTGGACAGAACAGACCTGTTTTGAACTGAATTGAATTGATCTGAACTGAACTGTGTGAGTGAGTGTGTTTTGTGGTGCTAATTGCTGCGGTTACTTCAGCGCCTTTTATGGCCTGGCTGAACCAAGGTGGCTCATAAATGATGCCCTGATGAGCCACACATCCAGTGGGAGGAGCCAGTGGGAGAGATTGGGCCTTCTGCTGGCGAGACAGCAAGTAAATGAGTAGCTCTTACAGTATTAAATATGTAGACAACAGACTCCGGTTCAATAATGCAAACTTTCTCCACAGAATTGCATGGCGTAATGCAACCCCACACAAAGGCAGAGCCGATCTGCTCCATTGCTAGGGGGGCAGGGGGGAGGGATTAAATGCCGCTTACAAAGCATGGCCTGACCAAGCCCACTCCCTCTTCCCATTTCCTTAATGAACCCGGGCATGGCACTCGATCCAGGAGGAATTATGTGGATCGCTATCCGGCAAGGAGCTCAGAAATACCGGGATAAACACAAAGCAAGATGCAATACCCTCTCATCAAATTCCGGCGTAGCCGGAGGCTTGTTTCGTGAAAATGAATCACCTGAATGAGATTAACCTACACGTGGCTTATGTGACAGCTAGTCCTCACACAAAACTGGTAACAAAAGCCTGCACAACTGGCTTTCCAAGGCTGCTGCACTAGGACAGTATGACCTGTAGCTGGGAGGGTGCACAGGCTGGCGCCCCCTTTGTCTCCCCGTGGTACTGCAGGCTTTGATCTTAAAGCAAGCAGGCTAAACATTTTAACAAGACATTCCTTGGGTTGAGAGTATACTTTGACCAAATGGTTTGCCTTTAGTTATGGACCCTAAGTCCAGGGCTTCCTTTAATACCTGTCTGGAATTCATGCATGCATTAATGAGCCTGTTCCAGAAACGTGTATTCCTTTTGTATTTCATTCAGTGGGCTTCATTTGCATTACACCATGGCAGACTGTCCGGCGTATGAGAAGACAAGGGATTGGGCCCTGGCACTCAGGGCAGCTGCTTTGCATTGCCCTGGCTTTGGAAGGGAGGCGACATTTGCTTACAAGCTGCTGATAAACAAACAGCCCCTCGCTGCGGACCGGATCGCCGGAGGCGGTGTGTGGGATTCACAGGACCATCGCAGAAGTGGCACTTCCTCTCTGCCACGGTGTGCTTTTTTTTTCAGATTCCCAGAAGGCCGCTGTGCTGCTGTGGTCATTGCCGAACACCTATTGGCTCTTCAAACATTATGAAGTGAGAGGATCATAAAACATTGCCTGAGGAAACAGCGTAGCAGGATAGGATAGGACTTTATTGATCCCACAGTGGGGAAATTTGTGCGTTACCACAGCTCTAGACAGATAGCCTGAAAGAGTACAAGAGTAATACAAGAATAAGAATACAAGAAAAAAAATAAATAATCAAAAATAAAATAAGATAAAACACTAAATACAGCAGTAGTGCCTATGTACACCCATACACAGTATGTAATATATGGATAGTGGGTTGTGGGAAAAAGTGCAAGTAATAATAAATAACAACTATTTCACTACTACAGCTGCATTTACCTCTATAAGGTGCGTTATGTATGAAGTGGTAAGTAGTGGTGACCGTAGAGGTACGTATCAGCACCCATGTTCCATAACATCTTATCAAGCGATGAGTCTGGAATCCATCCCAGGAAGCACAGGGACGAGGCAGCGGGCACATCAGAGGCTAGGGCTACTATCTCGCACACAAAATCATAGTATGGGCAATTTCGAGACCCCGATTCACGTAAACGCATGTTTTTTTGGATGGAATGTAGGCTATTGTGGGCAGAATATGCAATCTCCACAATCTCAAAACTGAAATCAAACTGAATGTCGGTGCCACCCTTCTGCATCACCATACCTATTAGTAATCAGATGACTGTCCATGAATATGTAAGATCAACACTTTGAAGAACCACACGCAGCCGCAAAGGCGCCATGGCATGAATAACCCTCCCCGCGGTCCGTCCGCTCCCGCTCTGCTTTCTGCGCTCAGCACCAGCAGCTTACGGGCTGCAGATGAGTCATAAGCCCCCAAAGGAACACTGTGGCCATGCACCGGGAACCAAGCACCGGGAGCCAGGCACAAGGTCAGGCCGGCACATCGGGCGGAACTCAGGCCACAGGCCCTCCAGTGTGCTCAGCGTCACCAGCACAGCCCAGAGCACAGAGGTCACCGCTGAGGTGACGAGAGTCACTGAACCATACGGTACAGGAGAGCTTCGTCAGAGTCAGCGGACTGAGAGAATCTGATCTGACGCTCGCAAATGCCAAATGCTGTAAAGTCCATCCATAAGGTTCTTGTAATGTTCTAAGGCAGATTCATAAGATTGTTGTAATGTTCTAATGCATATCCATAAGGCTGGTGTCATGTTCCAAGGCATACCCATAAGGTTGTTGTACTGTTCTAAGGCATATCCATAAGATTGTTGTAATGTCCTAAGGTATATCCTTAAAATTGTTGTTAGGTTCTAAGGGATGCCCATAAGATTGTTCTAATGTTCTAAGGTCTACCCATAAGATTGTTGCTATGTTCTAAGGCATAGCCAGAAGTTTGTGTAGACCACAGCGGCAGGCAGAAGGCCATTTTGTGGCACTTCTCCAGAGCCTTACCTTTCCCTTGCTACATGAGCGTTCCAAGGAGTTTGCACACCTGCCAGAAAAGGTTGCCTTCATAACACAATCAAACAAATAACCAGATGAACCATCTCGCAGTCCTGCTGAAACACCTGTCAATTCACGAAGGAACTGGCTCGGTCCTAGTTTGCAGCCCAGATAGCCGAACGTTATTATCACATTAAATAACCCTAACCCTCCCTCGACACCATCTCAAGGCAATGGCGAATTTCCCAGGGTGCGCCCGTCACAGGGCCATCGGCACCCAGCAAGTCGAAGGGAGAGACCCAGCGATGACGTTTCATCTGTGGCAAAAAAAGTATCAGTGCCCTGTCAGGGGGCGTGAGCTCCACTTTCAGGCCCTGCCAGAGACAGCAGCCACTTAAAAGCAGTCAAGAGGAGGCAATTAGTTTCTGTTTTGTGAGGGGAGCAACACAAGCCTCCCTGTCAGGCGTTCAATGGTCGGGACTAAAAAAAGAAAGTCTTTTTAAACTCTGAGCCTGTTAAAGCTGGAGCGGCCATGAGCAGCAGCCCCCAGGAAGCAATAGCTGCTTTAGAATATAGGCCAGTCATCTCCTCCTTCATACAGCCCCAGTTTCACAGCCTGAGGAATGGAGGCGCTGTACTGTGGCCTGGGAAGAGCATTTGCATATGAGAGCAGGTCGCCCGTTCGCTCTGACCACGGCTGCCTCCAACGTCCTTGAAAAGTCCACTCCTACAGGTTAATGGCCGGAATTCTGGAAGACCAGGTGACGCGCTCCTTATGGGACGGCCCAGTCTGCTGCCGTCACGTTCAGAAACACACATTTAAAAAAAGACAAGTGGCCCAAACCGGGCCCGTTGTTTTCAAGGCCACTGCAAATTCATGGTTCCGTATTAGCAGCACCGGCGCTACCTTTTCAGGGGCCCTAGGCAAAGCTTTATTTGGGAGGCCCCCCTACCAAGAAAACTGATGATCATTTCACTTCCTTTGCAGCGCAGGTAATTCGGGGCCCTTAGGCAACTTCCTACTCTCTGAGCTAAATTAAGACGTTGAAAGATTTAACCCTAAATAAACAGCTTTTGCCCTGACCATTAGACTGGCATCGTGTCATTACTTGCATGCTTGCCACTTATTGATCTGAATGGAGGGAAAATCGTTACAGGACCTGAGCATAGGCTGAGGTTTTATGACACAGAACCAAGAAAATAACAAAGAAACGGGGTCTGACTGACCCCAGAGTGCAAAGAGTGACCTTAATGTGCTAGCCCAGAGACTGAATCAGGCCAAGGGTTCTCAGTGCTAGCCCAGAGACTGAATCAGGCCAAGGGTTCTCAGTGCTAGCCCAGAGACTGAATCAGGCCAAGGGTTCTCAGTGCTAGCCCAGAGACTGAATCAGGCCAAGGGTTCTCAGTGCTAGCCCAGAGACTGAATCAGGCAAAGGGTTCTCAGTGCTAGCCCAGAGACTGAATCAGGCAAAGGGTTCTCAGTGCTAGCCCAGAGACTGAATCAGGCCAAGGGTTCTCAGTGCTAGCCCAGAGACTGAATCAGGCCAAGGGTTCTCAGTGCTAGCCCAGAGACTGAATCAGGCCAAGGGTTCTCAGTGCTAGCCCAGAGACTGAATCAGGCCAAGGGTTCTCAGTGCTAGCCCAGAGACAGAATCAGGCAAAGGGTTCTCAGTGCTAGCCCAGAGACTGAATCAGGCCAAGGGTTCTCAGTGCTAGCCCAGAGACTGAATCAGGCCAAGGGTTCTCAGTGCTAGCCCAGAGACTGAATCAGGCCAAGGGTTCTCAGTGCTAGCCCAGAGACTGAATCAGGCCAAGGGTTCTCAGTGCTAGCCCAGAGACTGAATCAGGCCAAGGGTTCTCAGTGCTAGCCCAGAGACTGAATCAGGCCAAGGGTTCTCAGTGCTAGCCCAGAGACTGAATCAGGCCAAGGGTTCTCAGTGCTAGCCCAGAGACAGAATCAGGCAAAGGGTTCTCAGTGCTAGCCCAGAGACTGAATCAGGCCAAGGGTTCTCAGTGCTAGCCCAGAGACTGAATCAGGCCAAGGGTTCTCAGTAATAGCCCAGAGACTGAATCAGGCCAAGGGTTCTCAGTGCTAGCCCAGAGACTGAATCAGGCCAAGGGTTCTCAGTGCTAGCCCAGAGACTGAATCAGGCCAAGGGTTCTCAGTGCTAGCCCAGAGACTGAATCAGGCCAAGGGTTCTCAGTGCTAGCCCAGAGACTGAATCAGGCCAAGGGTTCTCAGTGCTAGCCCAGAGACTGAATCAGGCCAAGGGTTCTCAGTGCTAGCCCAGAGACTGAATCAGGCCAAGGGTTCTCAGTGCTAGCCCAGAGACAGAATCAGGCAAAGGGTTCTCAGTGCTAGCCCAGAGACTGAATCAGGCCAAGGGTTCTCAGTGCTAGCCCAGAGACTGAATCAGGCCAAGGGTTCTCAGTAATAGCCCAGAGACTGAATCAGGCCAAGGGTTCTCAGTGCTAGCCCAGAGACTGAATCAGGCCAAGGGTTCTCAGTGCTAGCCCAGAGACTGAATCAGGCCAAGGGTTCTCAGTGCTAGCCCAGAGACTGAATCAGGCCAAGGGTTCTCAGTGCTAGCCCAGAGACTGAATCAGGCCAAGGGTTCTCAGTGCTAGCCCAGAGACTGAATCAGGCCAAGGGTTCTCAGTGCTAGCCCAGAGACTGAATCATGCCAAGGGTTCTCAGTCTAAGCGCATGCTAGTTAAAATATCTGAGCCAAACAAATCATTCGGAGCTCGTCCAGATTCATTCGGGGCTTCCGGATTCTGACATGTTTGGGAAAACTGACGAGCTCCTCTGGCTGTTTTATTGGTTTTAATGGAGTGTGGTGGAAAAGCGAGGCCAAGACTCTGACTGGGGGAGTAGAAGGGAGATCTGACAGGGGCGGCATGGGGCGGAGTCACACCCGCACCGGCGGCAAACCACTTGTTTTCCACAGTTCCACCACCTGCGTTTGGCATCGCAGACGGCAGCAGCGAACATGAACAAACATGAAGATTCCTCCGCCGGGAAACTTTCTGCCTCCTCAGACTCAACTGGGCAATTTCACTTCTTGGCTGGTCTGCTTGCGACAAAATTCAGAGGAAAATAAAAAACAACTCAATCTGTACATACGGACTGTTAGTGCCAAGTTTGGATCTTAGCAGAGACTATCTGCACTTTTGGCACTCGTCTGTGCGATCCTGACATTTCACAGAGTTGGAGAAAATGTGGCTGTATGCAGATATACCACCAATCTCTTCAGTCCTCAAGCACTCAAAATGCAACAAAATTCACATGTGGAAAGGAAGTATAAAGCTTCAAATTATCCATCCATCCATCTTCTGTAAATCACAGAAAGTGACGCCACAGCCTCCGGCTCCAGCAGGTCTTGGTGGATGGTTTGCAGGAGTAACTCCTCCCTGACCGGAGTAAACATGCTCTGTGTTTAACGTAGTCTCAGATGCCCCCCCACACCCCACCCCACCCCACCACGCATGAATAGTGACAGAACCAAGCAATGGCTGCCGTAGGTTGCAGGAGGGGGGGGAGGTAAAGGAGAAAGCAGTTCTGAGGAGGTGTGGACCAATGCTAAAGAGGAGCTATGTTGACGACCACACAACCAAGAAGGGTTTTAAGCGGATAGTGGGCTTGGCGATGGTCAGGGCTGCCCCGGTACGCTAATCCCAGGACCAGGGTGATTAAGGGATTACCCTTGGAAGTAATTTGCCAGGCCAGGAAAGCCCGGCCAAAGAGCGCGCAGTGCAGGAGTCAGGACAGGGAGGCGCGGAGGTGCGCTCCCTCGGCCACATCTGGGACGGAGGCGAGGTGGCGGCCGTCCTGGAGCAGCTTATCCAGGATTTCGTGCCGGTGCTCCGCCCTGATTCAGACTGAGGCGGCACTAACTGTGTCAGACGGTGTGAGTTGGGCCGCCAGGCCCGAACGCTATTAGGATACAAGCGCTCCGGGGGGACTCGGCCGCCGGGGGGCCGGCTGCCTTCATTTGCGGCAGCCTGCTCCAGAACTCACCGGTCTCGACATCCACAGGAAGGGGCGGGGACTCGGCAAGCTGGGGCTGTCCCAGTATATTTCCCCCCAGGCATTTTGCATTATTTCACTGGAATTGACGGTGCCGCTGGGCATACAGCAATACTGTCAGCGGTAAAAAATGCGACAACGAGGCCTGTGACGTGTGACAGCTGAGCCTGTAGGTCGCAAACAGCTGCTACGCTGTCTGTCGCTGACGTGAGATCGTGTTCATTTTCACGTCTCTTCACGCCGCTGTACGCCCACCATACACGTCGTGTAGTTTGCATTCTGGGCGACTCAAGGTCAGGATCCTCACATATTTTGGGAAAATGACTTTCAGGCAGCATACGGATTTGTTTGTTTAAATGACACGTTCCTGAGGCAAAAGGAATTCCGGCAACATCTTTGTTTCTGTAGGGGTCCAACAATTCACCTTCTTGATATATGACATGAAAGAGTCTCTGATTCTTAAGGTATTCATGCTGATTTCATTAAAATTATGCATTACTCAGCATAAAACTAGGTCAACTGCATCAAGAAATTTCAATGGACTACAGTATAAAGAAACACAACTTTTTGCTAAATGACTTCAGCTTCATTTATTGACAATGTACACAGATTCCTTCCAATACCTGATATTGACCCACTCATTCTGCTGCTTGGAGCTGTCCTTGAAAATGTAGCTTAATCTTTAAGGCCATGTGCCCTTCGAGCTGACAGCCACGACCTTGGTGAGGAGAGCCAGTGACGGACGTGTTATGAATCTGCCACAAGCACACTTAGCGCAACTGCTCATCAATCGGCAATAGTCAGTTAATCAATCACATCTCCACTGAATTATTAAGATGGTGGTTTTAACAAGAGGTGACAGACCTCTTTTACACAAATGAAATTCAGGAAGACAGCCTCAGAAGACCCTTCGGAATGGTGGCTTGGTTTATGCAGAACCTGAAAATGATCTGGGATGAGTATAAAATGCTAGACAGTAGATCATAATATATTTCCCCTGGGATGGATGGTTGGATGGATGGATGTATGGATCTATCTATCTATCTATCCATCCATCTATCTATCTATCTATCTATCTCACCCCTTGCTATCAGATCATTTTCACGACTGACACTCAGTCGCCAGGGGGAACAAATGAATCAACATTTGCATGTAAATGCAGATGCTTCAGAGTCCAACATGACTGTTAAATGAAACCCCTGCACAGCACCCACATGTCAATGAACATTCTAGAGAATCACACTAGCAGTAGATCCCAAAGAAGTTCAGCATTTAACACAGGTTTTGAGTACACCCTGTAAAGAGGAAAACGTATTACAGATGATGCAAGAAAATGTCTCTGACCTTCATATTCATTCATGTCCCCTAATAAAATGTCCTAATTGAAGCCAAGGATGGAAAAAAAGCATGTTTCTGGTGCTGCAACACAACAGGAGACGATGGAGAAAATGAACTGAGAATGACTGCAGGCCCCAGAAAATGACTTCTGCTCCATGACCAAAGAGCACAGAAAGACAGGCCTTGCTCTCAGAGTCAAGTGTATATTTATCTGTATGTATTTTTGATGGTTTACTGTGGTGGGATCCACCAGATATCCAAACAATGAAGCGCTGTTCTCATCACAGCACTGTGGAGGTTTTGACTTCTGCACGTATCGTCCTCAAGTCTTCAATATGGTGCTTTCCCATCCTTCAGCTCAAACCTAGAAATACATTTATTATTGTACATGGAAATTCAGCACAGCTCTCAAGGTTACTGAAATGCTAGTTTAGCATTGTCGTTACACACCGACCATCGCCCTGCCAACACATTGCGCCCATGGGCATCGCTCAGGCACTCGCACGCCGGCCTGGATGGCACCGTAGGCTCAGAGCATGCCACGTCTATGCCGGCCGTGGATCTATGTTTTGGCTGGCCTTGCCTTCTCTGTTAAATCCCACCACGGCTCAATTGGCAAAGTTTCAGCTGGATCCAACCTGCCTGAAAGGTGTCCCCAATACACCGTTGGAAAAGACTCTTCTTCCAACACCATGCAGGCAGAACAAGATGGCTGCTTTTTTTTTTTTTTAGCCTTGCAACGATATTTAGCCATTTTAAGCCACGCGCTGCACAAAGGATTCAGCCAGGATCTGGGTTGGATCAGGACGTTTGAACAGTGGAGGTTTTATCAAACAGAAGCACGATGCAGCCAGTTGCTTCTCCGCTGCCACCTGAATCAGGCAAAGGTCGCCTTTGTCCTCAGGATCATTTTCGTGTTGACTTTTGATCTGTGGTGGAGGTGCAAATGAGCTCACCTGCCGTTTCTCTGGGACCCGCTCTACGTTGGTGGACCAAATCCCAATCTGACTATGTCCCTCCTAAAGGGGATGGGGGGAGTTGGACTGTTCAGCTGGGGAGCAGCTGCTATCAATGTTACTGAAGACGAGTTGTGCTGTAATACGTCGCCAAAAATGCTCTTGGCAGAGAGATCTGGCTACATGTGAGAGAAATATGACAATTTAATTTCTATGCTATTGTGCACTTTTTTTCTTTACATCAAAACACTGTGACCAGAGGTTAAATCAAGTAGCATTGATTTGTATATGTATATATAAACATATGTGTGTGTGTGTGTATATATATATATATATATGTGTGTGTGTGTGTGTGTGTGTGTATATATATATATATATATAAATATATATATAATGTGTGAATGTATGAATAAAATAGACTGTCAAAATTATATTCCTTTTGGACAGAACCACACCTCCATCTCACTTATGAACCTGTAATTTGACTGAAGTCTTTCGACGCCATCTGCTTTGGTCATCTGACATTAAAAATGTATTAGCAAAAGGTACTTTTGAATATGCATAATTACCTTGTCATATCATTGCTTAAAAATCTTAACAAGAATTACTCAACCCTCTTCATCTGACCGTTCCGTGGGGCTGGATCAAATGGATTTCAAAAATCAGTTCCACACTTAATCCACATTCACATTTATGTATAACTGGTCATTATTTATTTTTATACAGCTACCTCTAATAAAAACGCTACCAGAATATTTGGATTATTTCCTCCTCCAAGCCAGCCAGTGATTCCATACCCTTGTTTCAAACCCTTTCCTTCTTGCAGTTCTTGTTGGATGGCACAGCACCACCAAACTTACAGCTCAGAGTATCTCTCCTGCACAACCAACCCATTACATAAATATGTTGTTCAGATCACATTCTCATATTGTGGACGGCCATCCCCAGAAAATGAATGAATTTCATGTCACTGAAGTGTGTGCTAAATTTGGCTTCAAAAACACGTTACAAATTTTCACTAAAATGTGACGGTTGGTTTTGCAGAGTTAAACTGATTCCCCATTTCTCCTAACCTTGCTGCAAAGTTAAACCGTCAAGCTTGGGTCACAGTAACCGGCGATGCGAGTGCTTGCTGCTCTCAAAAAGGTCACATGCAGCTACGCACATCCAAGGCGTTAATATCAAACCTGATGCTCTCGGTTGGCATGGCGTTTGGGACATTCATGTTGTCGAGGGCTACGGAGTTCCCCATTTGGGGCGTCTACACAGGACTCCTCGTTCAGATAACCATGGGACCAAACATACCAAACATGTTTGGTAAACATGGGAGTTTACCAAAATAAAGGATGCTATTTATATTGACTTGTCAAGGATATTGCCATGTAAGCTATATAAGAGACTACCAATGGCAGGAACATGTGCCGTCATACATGTAACCTAGTAAGACATCATGCTGATTAAATTAAATTCAAACAGACATAATCCTCCTGACACATAGCCAAAATAATTCAACTACCATCATAATCACATCATAATTACACTACTTAAGTGTCACCACAACTGAATATCCGGCAACTTCAAGGAAGAAACCAGCAAACAAGGCTATTTTTAATTACACCAACTAATAATAAAACACTAAAGGCATGTGGCTCCCGCACTGACTCCTTAAGAGCTGGTTTGCTATTTTCGATCACATTATCTGTATGTACATTATCTGTATGTACATTATCTGTATGTACATTATCTTTATGCATTCCACATCAGTGTGCTCATTAGTGTTCACCCTTCGCTTTGCAGGCCACGGAACTGAGACACTATTTAGCAACCAGTTAAAGGTGAACTTCATCCATAACTCCACGCAATTGATCCATAAAGTGAACAGGGTCATCTCAGTACTCAAGAAGACCCACTGGTCATCCTGACCCACGTTCTGCCTAGCATGCTCTGGATGTTAATATTGGTACTCAAACCACATATAAAACTGGTAATTTCACTGGTACTGGTTTTCCTTATTATTTTTATTGACTTGAAAATCAAACATCCACAGATTTTTTTTTCCCATTTGACATTTTTTTCATTTCAATTTTAAGAAGTCTTCAGTAGTTACAGATTAAAGAAATGATCTGAAATGATATCTGTGACATGACTAAGTGAGAAGACAACCTTAATTGTTATATTTGATGTGAAATTCAGCTTATTATGATAGTGCTAGATATTTACTGGAACAATATTGGGGTTAAGAGTATCTGACTCCCGCACTCTTGTCTAATTATGTCTCTCTGTGCTTCTATGAAACACAATTTAGCATCAGGATTTGAACAGTTTGCAGAAGAGTGAGAAATTTTCCCTTGGTGCCACATATGCGCAGTCCAATGCAAGAGTGTCTTTCACTCATTAGCCGAAAACGACATTTGTGTATTGCTGAATTCCCTATTGTGCAAGAACCATCTACATTTAAAAGTATCACTTTGGCCAGTTGCAATAATTATCTGTTACTTCACCATTTCAAAGTGGGAATTAACTGTGAGACAACGTGAGGTGTGAGTGCTGGGACTGAGATACGCCATCTCTCTTTGCCCTGGGAACAAACTGTGGGAATACTGCTGAAGAACAGACAAACCCCTCTCTGCCTCAAGCCTGGAATTCCTCTCACCGCACCCCCACTCCCAGCCTAGTCGAAACCTGTAATATTGAGGCATGCTCAGATCAGCAGGTCTGAAAGTGTGCCCGGGTATTAAAAAAAAAAAAAGCTTGCGATGTCATTGCCACGGCAACCCCTCCCTAGCACGGACGTCCCCCTCTTTCATGCGCACACACACTTCAACCCCTCCCAACACCCACGCAGACCCACACATGGAGACGAGAAGCGAACAAAGGGGATTTCTCCATCTCCTCCTGAACTATGATTAGATCTTCATCCCGGAGACACAATAATCACGCATTCGAGCTGAATCACCACAGAGGCAGCTGAACTCCAACATCGGAATCCAAGTCACTACATGGAAATAAGTACTGTTTGTGTCCACCAGGTTTGATTAATCTGGCAATAAAATTAGGTTCATGCAGCAGCAGAATACAAGTTCAAAGCTATCTGCATAACAGGCAACCGACAGTTAACAATCTGATCTTTGTGCACGGTTTGTACCCTTGTTACAGGGAGACCCATAATTAAACATCTCCAATGTTATCTAATCGGAAATAGCACGGATGGTCTGTCCTCTGTCACCTACCCATACGTGACCTTAATGTAAAAGACCTTCCTCTGACTTCTGCTGGAACTAGGTAAGGACATATTGTAGGCGGGTGGGGTACACTGACGATCGTCGATTCATACAACTGCAATGCATGATGCCTTCTGTACCATGCTCAGATCTCTAGAGGAAATCAATCAAAGAATACTGAAATCCAATAAATGGTATAAATTATCTTAAAAGCTTGGCTGAACCATTTATTTGTTTTATTTTATTAAAAAATGTATTACACCTGAGCAGCGTTGATTTTATTAATATATTATTAACATCATCCTTTTTAAATAACTACCAGCAATATCAGAACCTAACATGGTATATTTAGCACGACGGCAATTTTATAGGACCCTGACGAGGGTGAGCGGTTAAAAGATAGGTGGATGGAAACTTAAATTTTACAACCTTCTCCTCATACTCAGGTTAAACTTTTTAATCAGCTGCCTACAGGCTCTTAGTTTTTCCTCCTTGCGTCTACAGCCCGGGAGACTGAGCTCTGACCGCCACACTTGGGCTATTTGTAGAAACGCCAATGACGTGATTTCTACAAAGCAGAAACCATCCTACACAACTCGCCGGTGCCGGCTGACGCGTAAAAAGCGATGTAACACGCTTCCTGAGAATAAAAAATCGTTCAGGCAGCCTCATCTGGACTGACACAGGTACAGGAGAACCGATGTGCACTGGATGACTGAGACATCATAGACGATTTATATAAAATACTACACCTCTAAATGATATGACGTGGTACAGTCTGCCGGCACTGTGGGTCTTTCAACGAAAAGTATGATTTCAGTGCACGGTCAAAATGAAGGATATAATAGGCGCTGACGTCTAAACGCTAATTCACTGTAAAAAAAAAATCATTACCGATCCTTCAGCGTCATAAACCAAGTCCACGAGGAACATGTTATAACGCACAGAAACCGGTAACAAGCTGCTGGGTACACGCTTCTTTCATTCATCTCTGCACTCTTTCATTCATTCTTCCCTCCACATTCCCCGGGTTCGCAAGCACTGTAATTCTAGACCCCGTAAACGTGAACCCCTTTCAAAGCAGACCAGATTCCTGAATAATAATAAAATAATAATAATAATAATAATAATAATAATAATAATATAATGCATTCGTAATGTATTATTATTTATATGCGACTGATATTAATTTCCATATATATAGGTCTATATTATTCATACAAGTGAAACATAAACATGCACGGTAGCGCTTAAATTGAAATAAAGTCGCTCGTTTTGATCAAGTGTAGACAGCAGTGATGAAGGATGCATATGCATGGTGCTCAAAATCTCAAGTCGCGGTGCTCAAGCAGAAACTGGTGGTACAGACCGCAAAACTACACTGAAACGCCTGGCGAGGCGACTGACAGCGAGGCAGCCGGCGTGCACGATGCCATATAACGATGAAATAAAAGTGACATTATTTGCAAAGCGGAACTTAAGTGAATTTGAGTAAGTATACTGTAAGTTGTCTCGCTCGGTACTTTTCGCCGTTGTTATTAACGGCTCCGGAGCACTTGCCAATATACCATTTAAAAGCCACTGGGAGCTGAAAATATGTGTGAGCGATACGGCGGACCGGGACTTAACTATTTGCACAGATGCTGGAGACACAAGTCGAGACATTCCCCTTCCACTTCGTCCTCGGAGATGAGGTCCGTCAACGGGCGCAGGGGCAGAGGCTCATCGTCCTGGAGCGGTGTCCTCATCTCTCGGAGGAAGAGCTCCAGGAACCTTCGGAAGGTTTTCTCCTCGTTGGCGGAGCCGGCCATCACTTCTCATTCCTGGAGAGACGAGAGACAGCACTGGCCGGGGAAGGAGACTACTTCGGAGCGCTTTGCTGGATAGCTCCCCACTCGCTGGGAGGGAGGGGGTGAGAGGAGGGGGAGGTGGGAGGGGGCGGGGGCGCGCGAGCGCGCGTGACCAGCAACTCGCGCAATTACAGGAGGAGGCGGCCTGACGGACGAGCGTGACGTTAGAGGAGCGAGCGAGACGCCGCCGCGAGGCAGCCGTATCTTCGTCAGGGTCGGGGGCGCGCACGCCTGACAGGTATGTGTTCGCAATTGGCCGAGCCTTACACCTGTTCTGCGTGCGCGCTCTGTTTGGTGACGAAGGGAACCTTCCTTTTTTCAGCTGCTGACGGACGAAAGGACGCGAAGATGCTAAAAATGACTCATATTGTATATGAAAAAAGCACCGCCCGTTGTACATATTAATCTTATACACAATATTCCAAGTAATTATTAACATTATTGTTATTATTATTAATACATTATAATAATAAGATATTCAGCTTTATAATGTCTAAAGTGTGTGCTTTTAGAACAGAAATATTTAATTTACGAAGGTAATCGGTAAAATATTACTGGTGTAATTTTGTTGTCATTTAAAGTTTCATTATAGTATTGATTGCTGGGCCCGACAAGGTGAAATGGCGATATCTCGCTGTTTAAATGTGTATATAGGACATCAAGCTCTTGTCGCTAAAAATACCGACTGTAGTAGATTCACTCTCAGTGTGGATTAACCACTTTATTGCCTGGCCGTGTGGTTCAAACATTAGATATGCGGCCGCACTGTGGACAGTGTTAGAAAGAAATGTACTAAAATCGAACCAAGTTTTGTTGAATAAAAATAATGGGAAATTTGTCCGTTGTATTTTTTAAAATATAAAGTGACCAGTAATTATCCATAAATATTCAAAGAAATACAATGTTAATGTATTAAATCAATCTATAATATATTTTGTTTTATAATTTAAAGAGCATTTTAAAAGTGAAGGAATTGAGTTCTGCACAATTGCTTCTTTAAATCCACGACTCTTTAGGGAAACCTGGACTTCTAGTATAGGGAATTGCAGCCCTCGCCTGTTTTCTCATGCTGTTTATCGGACTGGAATCGTGGTAGAGAGAGAAAAAGCAGGGCAGGACTTGCCGCATACAAATAGTTGACCGCCGGAGGAAAGAGTTGTACATAATTTACTAGAATTACTTGTCTTTGAACATATATCTTTGTTATGGATGATGGCTCCTCTTTAGTGCAAACGACGTCACAACAAATTAAGCATGTGAACGCACTGCACAACTCAAATTAGTTTCCACTGAATAATGGTATACGGTTTCTTTTAATTAAGGTTTGTATTAATGGAGCCGACAGGTTTTTCAAGGATGTCTCCAGAAAACCGTAAATGCAAAAACCAGGGGAGGGGGCCAGACATACAGTATATACGCCTGTTTGCAGTGCCAGTGAAACACTCGCGGTTTAACTGAGTGCCACCTCTGGCAGTCAGTTCATTCGTTTATAAACTTGACGTCATTCATTTATAAACTTGATGGCAAAAGCAATAGCTGAAGAATGCGGGTCTCTGGATGAAATATGGCAGTTTGAGATATTTCATGATTTGTGAGATCCATAAGTAACACATTTCTGTCACCTGGAAAGAGACTTTCACAAAGGGGCTCGCTTCCTCATAATTGCCAAAATGAACCAATAATCTTTTCTAATTCAAGATATTCAAGTAAGCATGCAGGGCAAAGGTCAAAGTTGAAATGTCTGTATTTGTAAATATTGCTGCTACATGCCCTCATAACTACCATTCAGCCATCAGCCTTACGTTTATGAAATCAAGACCATGAAAACACAAATCTATGCTGTTGTTAGTGACAGCTCATAGTGACGCCTGGTAATTTGTGAAAAGGCGCATGGGCAGTCATCCTTGCGGAGAATGCTGGCTGAGGTTGCAGCCTCCCAGTTCCGGGCCAAGTTTACCATGCAGCTACACAGGCTTCAGGATGTGGGTTTTGCACATGGTGTCGTTATCACCAGAATCCACTCTGAGGCTGAGAAGATCCGTCTGCCAGCTGCTTTCCAGTGCAGGATGGACCTGGGAGATTTCCACAGAGGGCGTACCCTAGATGACATGCTAATCCATCACAGCGTACACACAATCACACAATAAGGTAAGTTAAAAGTCACCGATTTACCTCAACAACATTTTTGGATTATGAGACGAAACCCTGTGAAATACATGAAGAACATGAAACCTGCAACCCTGAAAATGTGAGATTGCTAAGCCTGGAGTCACGTCTGCTGCCTTCTGAGGTCTGCCCACTAAATAGTGACACATTTTCCAATACCCGTCGCTACACAAACAAGCTAGTCTTCAGAGATGAAGGGTATTGATAAGGAAGTCATCCACTCTATCTCTCAGACCTCCCCGCCATGCCAGAAAATATTAGCCCAAGTGCTCGTATTTCACTTGCTTGCCCACTGCAGCAGCTGAAGCCAGCATTTTTGTGTGGAATTTAATTAGAGAGATGAATCAACAAGGGCTCTTGCACTGGGGACCACAGTGAAGGCTATATGAAATATCCTTGACTCTGCAGCGATTGACTTGCATCTAAATTGTCCCAAGGATGCCCAGGTCACTCTGTCAAGGACTAACACAGCTTGTGAACCAACTCTGATCCTGGATGGGGAAGTCATTTTGATATTCCTTCAAGCTTGATGCTTTATCAAGCAGTTGTAACAGCAATAAAGTAATTGAGTCCATGTTTTGTATCCCCGCAATAGTTTGTAGGGTCTTCTAACAGGGTTGGGGCCATTCCTGAATGAATTCATTGATTCCAATCCAAATCATGAAATGGAACTGGAGTTGGATTTTAAATTTCCCTGAAATTCTAATTCAATTCCAGTTCTGTTCCACATAGTTTGTTTTCCAATTCCAACTCCAGTTCCAATTCCTGATTTAGACTGGAATTAATGAATGCATTCCGGAATGGCCCCAACCCTGCCTTTTAATAACCTGGGGATTATTGCTTGTTAGGGTCCAGATGCCTCTTGTTGCTTCCAAAAGAGATTTTAATGATCTACCACTGTCAAAGCACAGAGACAATAGTATTACGCAGAAAACTCAAAGTCATTCTTTAAGTACTTGGTGAACGTTTTGTACAGAGCACTGCCCCCTGTCAAAATGGCCAGCTGCCTTCCAATCAATATAGAACAAGTCCATCATGAGAGCTTCGAACCTTCACGGTCAACCCCATCTTTGTTTCGTCAAGTAAAAATGAAGATTAAAGCAGCATACTGCAGCTGTGTGTGATATTGCCTTCATGTAAACAATGCAGTACATCACATCCAGACCCCTTCTTATTGTCAGAGTGTCATCAGAATCATCAAACAGTTTTAGAACAGCTGAATGTTGTTTTTGAGCCAGATGTCTTCAAGTCTGGTGGTCGTCTGCTTCGGTGCGGAGGCGCTTAGGAGCGTTTCCTGATGGAATCACAGATGAGTCAGCCGAAACGTGGTCAGAAGAGAGCACATCTCTGAAGCCAGCGCCCTGAGAAAGAGAGGGCCGTCGTTCAGCACCAGAAACTCAGTGAAGCCCCGTCGTGGCACCCGGGCGGCACAGGAAAGCCCCGTTTGCGTTTACCCCCACTTCGCGGCCAAAGAGGAGAAAAGCCAGGCCTTATAGTGATGCGGAGGACTTTAATCTCCAGACACCATATCGAGACGACACACCTAGTTATTCTAGGCTCCCAAAACCCAGCAAACTATTTACTCTGTTCTCAATTAACTTAATTTGTCCGATTTCACCAGCTCCAAAGGGCAAATTGTCTTTGCCAAAGGAACAAGGGTAGGGGAAAAAAATATTTTCAAAATGCTTCAAATGCAATAAGCAATTGCAACCCAGTTGATACAATAGTTATGACAGCTAATGCTTAGCAAAAAAGACAAGTCTCCACAGTTCTGTTTTACTGCAGGCCGCTTTGTCGGCCAAATCCTCTTTACCAGCAAGAGCAAATAAGGTAAAATGAGAGTGTGTAAGCCTGTCCCTAGTCCCGTCTCGCCATGGCTGCTAATGTACAGCTTGCAGCCACGCCACTCCCGCCCTGACACTGAAACTCCCTCTGCTGTGTGACCAGGCGGTTTTTCCCCATAGTACCTTTGCCATTACGCTACAGTCTCGGCTCATTTGTCTAGACGTGGGGGGGGAAAAAAGCCTCGTCACGAACATGTTAATTACAGAGGCAAAAAAATAAATAAATAAAACTGCTCCCGCTGCAGTGTGTAGTAGCACGGTTACATAACCGCCAGGTGCCAGCTAACGTTACCCATAATTCCAACGTCGCCCAGAGATGTCTTACGCAATAGGCCAACTTACGTGAATCCTATGTAATAAACGTGGATAAGGGAGTGAGGAAAATACTTAAGTGGTCAACATTATACGGAAAGGCTTTCTTTTTCATAGATCGGACTGATAGATTTGATACATAAAGCATTTTTGAATAAACAGCCCTGGTGTAAAATGAAAATGAAAGGCGTCTGTGAGATTTGGACAGCTGCTTGCTCATCAGATTAGGCTTACGCTCTGGCAATCAGCTGAGCGGCGGGACAGGGAGGTATGCATACTCACAGTGATCTGGTACAGAACCGTAGCCTCCCTCTGGCTTGGAGACTTATACAGAGACGCCAGTCTGCGGAGAGAACGGCAGATCTTCACGAAAGCTGTGGAAACCTCGGTTAAACTGGCCACAACTGATGATCTGGCTGTAATTCACACTTACACTGTATGACCAAAGGCATGAGGATGCCCCTATTATTTAATTGTCTAATTAGGCTACACCCATTGCTGGCACTGGTGCATAACTAAGCACATAGTTACGCAATGTTTACGCAGCAAACATCTGCAGTGGAATTGATGGTTGTACAGAACCACAGCATAGCACGCCATCTTTCTAAGAAATGAGTTTGCCCTGGTCAACAGCAGCTGAAATGTGATGGTCATAATGTCCAGAAGCAAGTTCAGCTGTGAGGTGAGGGGCCACACAAGCTCACAGACAGGAACCTGATCACCCAACATTAATACCCAACCTGAATGGCAGCAAATCCCACCAGCAATGTTCTAGCATGTAATGGAAAGCCTTCCCAGAAGAGTTACAGCAACAATGGGGCAACAGAGTTCATATTTAATATCCTTGAATTTGGAATTAAATGTCAGACAAGCTTGAGTCTGCATACTTTTGGCCATATAGTGCATGTCAGGGGTGACCAACCTTATCCGCAAAGGGCCGGTGTGTTCCCAAAAACCTGCAGGTCAGCTGTTCAAACCCAGGTGTGAGGACTCTTCAGCCAATCAGTCCTCTAATTAGTAATGTAATTATGGAGTTGCGGCAAAAACCCGCAAACACAGCAGCCCTGTCCGGATAAGACTGACCAGCCATGGTATATGTGGATGTCCAGCTTAACTGCCACAATTAACCTTACAGAAACGTATCACAGGACAGCTTCTGTCTGGACGACCTTGAGCTTCAGAGAAACTTTCTTCAGCTTGTTTTTCTGCCGCCAATGAGCGGTCAGGCGAAAGTTATTATAAATAAGGACCAGCCACCAAATGCAGGCCAGCTCTCTGTGCTGCATGAGTCATTCTCGCAGCAACGCAGAACAAAATGTTTAGGCAGCACATTCTGGAATAAACAGGCGCGGCATAACGAGTGCTTCTCCAGGTGCTCCCTCCCAGCGGCGATTCGTTTTGCTTTTTATTTAGTTGGTACACTCCTCCCAGGACCCAGCCCAGAAGCTTCCATTTGCCTAATGCACAGACTCGGTGCTCCCGGTTCGGGGGCTGCGTAGAGTGCGTGACCCCTGCACAAAGTCGCTTGGATAATGGAACATCTCACCTCGCTGTTCCCCATCAGGGACTTAGCCAAGAGCAACACTCTTAGCTGCATGTGAATAAACAAGCATGTGTGTCCTGCGCATGTGTCCTTTGCAAAATGATGGACACAAACAAAATCAAATATTTATTTATGCGAAATAGAAATCATTTTTGTAAAACTACACATTAATGGGCAGCACTGTCACTTCCATACCTGTAAGTTTTGGGGATCAAAGTCTGTCCCGAGATCTGTCTGAATGGACTGTGAGTTGAAAGCGTTGGACATTCCATAAACATGCAGTTGGATAAACTAGCATCTCTTAATTCATACAGTATGCCCCTTTTGGCGCTTTTCCACTGCCACCAAGAACCGAAATAGTGGTTTTCCATTTCAGTTACCTGAGCCATAACTATAGTTACTCGACTAAGGCTGCCACTAACAACTATTTTTCTATGGATTAATCAATAGACTATTTCACCGATTGGTCGATTAATCTAAGCGATTAATTTTACTCCAGAAAATCAAACTGACAGTTTCTGCACGTCATTGCAGTGCTTTAGATAATGGACGCCGGCTTTCCGATGCTATACGGACATTATTTTCGCCCACAATTCAATAAGTGGATTAGTAGTATGTCTAAAACATTAAGTGCGTGTTGTGATGCACAAATCCGGCGTACCTTTTTGTTTATTAAACTCATGCATGACGTTAGTGCCGCTGAGGTATGCCACTGAACTTTGCACTGTGTAAAAAACGCCGTTACCAAGCGGACTCTTCTGCAGTGGTTAACCGAAGTGAGCTGGTACCGTGCTGCAACTAGTTTCTCTTCACAGTGCGGATCGAGTGCGACTCGGTTCCATATGCCGGTGGAAAAGCACCATTTGTGTGTCTTATCTGCTTCCTGGTTTCGCTCCAGGTTTACCTCGACCCAGGACTAGATAATGGTCAAGGACACTGGACAGATGATCCTCACATTCATCTTTCAGCTGCTTATCCTGGTTGATGGTCAAGGGGGGGGGGGCGTAGAGCCTAGAGCACAGGCCAAAATTGGTGGTGCAACAAGACGCCAGTCCATCACAGAGCTTGTATCAATGTTGCATATTAATATTTATGCAACAGAATCCTCTAATTTCTTTGGCAGCGGTAAAGCTTGTTCTGAGGGCTGCGGATCAGAATTACCTCTGTTCCCCCTCCCAGTGCAAAACAAGCCTCTGAGTCGCAGCATGGCCCCAGCTTTCACCTGTACAGGAGGGTCAGAGGAGACTCAGTCTTATACCATCCACAAGTCATATATTATATCATCTGACAGCTAGTAACCCTTCATTGAGCTCTCGTGGCTTTCTGATTCATATTATTCCCTCATTAAACCTTTCGGTACAGCCACAAATTGTTCCTGTCACCTTGCGTATTAATAGATCCAAGAGGCAAATATGGTGTTATAATCGTGGTACACATCACGACACGATCATAACACTGAAAGGGATTGTGTCTATCTGACACCCCCCCATTGAAGCCTCTACAGCTGTAATCTAAGGGCACTTTGATGTAAATTCCAGAACTTCTTACAAGGCCAGCAGAAAGACTCACCCCAGAGAAGCTTAAATGTAGAGGTCACCTTATTTAATTATAATAAATCTTTAAGCAATGAGTAACTACATCAGTAATCATTAACTAAGTAGTTTTACCATGCAATTCAGGCTCTAACACTGTGTGAATTAAATTTATCTACAGTTTACATCATATCCAGCTTTGGGAGAGTTTGTCTATTGAACCGTCACTGTTGGGATAGTCCAACGTTTTTTTCTGCTGAAATCCTGCAGGTATTTTTAGCAGCAAATGTGCTACTCATATTCAGCAAGGGGACACGGTGAAAACACAGTGTTTATGAATAGGGCCTAAATTAAGTATCTGCTATGCATTAAGCAACCTTCTGAACCTGAACATCCAGGACTCACACGTCCTCTCACCTAAGGCCGGCACCAGCTTGGATTGGCCGCTTCCAACCTTCGTTGTCATCTGATTGGTCAGTACGACCTAGGGACGAAGGGAGAAGACGGCCGTTTATAGTTTCCGAAAGACAGCTGCTCAGGCGCGCATAGCAACCAGGAAGGACACAACACACACTGGGATTTGCTTGTGACAGTTTGTTTAACCACAATTAATGGTGTCGACGTACACAACTGGCCAATAAAAATGTGAATCATACAAACAAGGAATAAACCTGACCTTTGTCCAGAGGTTTACAAAAGTTAGCCCTCTTTCCATCGAATGACGCTTTGGGAAACAGCCCGCTGCTACTCTACACGCCCTCTGTCAGAATGCTCACGTATTACGAGGAAAGTAGCCCACGCTCCCCCTTTTCAGTCTGCATTCCGGAAACTTCCCCTCTCAGTTGCAGCTGAAATGCTGTCAAATCCTGACAGGTTTCTGTGCCTGTGGGGAAAATTCCTCCCTTTGGGGGAATGATCATCTCCAGGCATAAAATGGCTACTTAGCTGCCAGCTGAGTTTGTTTTAAGAGAATCGTATAAATAATGTTCGACAGACATTATACCCCAAACCGCCCTGCGCAGCTTTGAAAACAATGCATATACTGCAGCAATTAAAAGATGGCAGTGAATACCATGCTGATCATATCTCAGATATTTCTCCTTTGGCAAGTATCATATACATATATATTCTGAGTGAAGACCCCTCATTTTGGGATGTTTTGCATTTACTTTGGAGCAGATCGGCCAGATGGGGGAATTCCCATTCCGCGACACATTTGCATTGAACTTTACGCAAAGCTACCAATGTTGAAAAGCCTGCCAATATGGAAATACACCCTGATTGGTACTCCCTCATTTCCTGAAGCGGGCCCCCATGCATTTTGAGCACAAAAACACATTTGGTTGATGTCCAAGAGAATTCTGTTTACTCAGGGATTCTGGCATCTTCCTCTAGGGCGGCGCTAACAGTTACGAAGTCAAATAAGGGGACTTCCCTGACTGAGCATGACATACTGAACCTCTGAAACAGGACCTCAGCAGGATTCCCCTGGATTCACCCATTTGTGACGAAGAATGCCTGCAGTTTTTCTTGCAGCAGGTCGTTAAATAACACCAGTGGGGGAAAAAAAACAAAGCAAATTTGCTCCAGGTCTTCCTGAAATCTTTCACTGACGAAACACTGCTCTGGCACTCTGGAGGGCCGCGGCACGGAATTTTCAGTTCATTTTGAAAATGAGCCCCTGGTTAGAACGGTGCAGACACCAAGCGAAAAACAAATGGCGAGGGAGAAAGGTCACAAGACTGCAGAAATAGCAGCCAGAGGACGGACCGCAACATTGTACTGGTTAGCCATCTGGGCGAGCTGTTGGGCAAGGCCGTTTAATAGCCGCGTTCTTTGGGAGAGGTCCTCAAAGTCATGGCGGAATGGGAAAGCAATGCTGTCAATCACCACCAAACGGACCTATCGAAACACAGCAGAGGAACAGCAGCCAATCAGCAAAAAGAACAAAAAGAAAATTAATTCTTATTGCATATGATCATTAGAATTAAAACAAAAATATTAAAACAACAGATCAATTTATGGCCAAGGAGGAGTCATAGCACTAATAAGCTAAAGGTAAACCATAAATACAACTTCTAAGATATTCTCTTTCCTTTGGACGCAAGCGCTTGCTCTCGTAAGACAGGAATTTATACCTCAGGGTGCTGAGATAAAAAGTCAGGCAGGAGGTAGGTCTCAGCCAACAGCTCCACGTAGTCATGACAACGGAAGAGGTACAGCTTGGAGAGAATGCCTTCCACAGTGAACACCTTCAAGGCCTCTCGCTGCTCTGAAAAGGACGTCTGGTCACCGGGCTTAAAAGATACCCGACTTCACACGAAATGCATTTTACATTCCCTCACTTCCAGGTTAACATTCATCCAGGCCAAATCTTGCTATTTTTCTTCCCATTTCCTCATACGCCCCCCTCCCCCCCCCATCACTTGTCATTTCAGTAACCCCCCCTAGAGCGCCACCAAGCTTAAAGAAAGTGCACTCGTGAATTGCTAGATTCAACATTTCCAATAAATTGTTTGAGAAAAGACCTTTGACAATTTCATATAACCCACACAGGAAAAGAAAACCTATGATCTGGAAGAAGCCTTAAAATTGCCTTTTTTAAAAGATGGATCATGTACTTTAAGGTTCAGCTGTTGTTGAATATGAAATTTTTAATTAACCAGTGTATAAGGAGTGATATCAGGTCAGGATTTGAACTTTGCTCAGATTTCAGCTGAAGCATGTAATTAGTTATGTTATTAAAATAATATTTGTGTAATGGTATACCAAGAGATACAATTACCATAAACTCTTAGTGCATCGGACAAAAATGTCACATGTTCTGGGGCAGATTGTGAGAAATGGGTTTAGTACCATATGCAACTAGGTGAGGACGGCTATATAATGTCTAGACAATAGAAACAGCTTCACATATGAAATCCAGAATGGGTGGCACTGGTTTTGGTAGTCCCACATTAGATGGATGGACGGATGGATGAGGTTTTGAGTTTTTGCCCTATGATGAAATGTGAAATTCAGGCTTAAAATCAATAGTGACATTCCAAAACAGGGGCATTTTCCAATAAGTCTAACATGCAGATGCATATCGATGCAGACGCAGTGTTGACCGGCAAACTGACATAATCTTCTTTTGCGAAACCAACTAAAGTTTCATTTGTGACTGTTCTAAAAAAGTATGCGGTATTTAGGGCAGGCGGGCCTTGCCCCCCGCTGCCTGTAGTACCGGCGTCGCCGGCCAGCAGGGAGCAGTGCTCCACAGCCGCTTTGGCCACATCCTCCACCCGCTGCACCATGAAGCTGCCCTCCGTGTCCACGAACACCGCCTGGCCTCCCAGGCCTCCGAAGCAGGCCGGTATCTGGACGTCCACCGTCAGCTGGATGCTGCCACAGCGCACAGAATACAACGATAAAGAGGCTCACTGTTCTATGACACCTCCGTTGCTGCCGTGCATAATTAGCGAAAGGAGAAACAAGATTATGTTAACCTACCTGTCACTAATCCAACTGCTTTAAGGTCCACCGTAATACTCTTAAAAGAAGAACCTGCCCTTAAATCCCCTAAGAATGTACCTAATAGATCAACTAGTTAGAATAGTTTCTTGCCCCCCCATCGTAAAAAAACATTACTCCAGTTAGTTCTGTTAATCAGCCAGGAAACTTCAAAGATCAATGATTATTTGGATTATTACATAACTAAAATAAAATCTACAAAGGCCTGTCCTGGATACACCAAAAATAGACGAGAGGGCATCGGAAATAGGCAGTGAAGCTCGGTCCTACCAGAGCTGTGTTTTGCCCACGCCAGGTGCTCCACAGACTTCACTGGTCTTGCCCACGGGCATCCCACCACCAAGGACGGAGTCTAGTGCTGAGCAGAAGGTGACGATGGCACCCATCGCCTGCTCCCTCCCCAGCAGCTCCAGGGCCGTCATCCGGCTGCCTGCACCCGCTCCCTGGCTGGCGTCACACCGCACAGTCTGCAGCACGTCTACCGCCTCCTGCTGGGAGATCCCTGATTCTGCGCAGCATCACAAAGCGAACGCAATGAATGTGCATGACGCCAAACTCCCGTTTGCGGAATAATATACGTAATAATACGTACGTTTAACCTTTTCTTCTGTGTAAATATACCTAAAGATTTACTCTTAAGATGCAAAATTCTGAGGATATCCTCGACAGGTTTAAATAATAATATTAAATAATATTAATAATATTTGTGCGATATGTCTTATGCCATAATCATTCCCATTTCTAGGCTTACGTGCCCGTTATAGAGACACACTACCTTTGCTGAGTTGCAGCGGTCGCAGATCGCACAGATCTGCCGCTGTGTGAAATCCGGCATTGATGAGCTTCACTTTGACAGCTGGGGCGAACGCAAAACTGGACAGAGGTCTCTGCATCTTCAACAGCGACGCACACCAGTAAGACCCAATATGTTTAAACACCAGCCAATTCCATAAACACTTCCTGCTGCTATGAAAGCCAAGCTATGTGGTAAAGTGGTTTTAAAAACACCACATTTTTGGATTGAAGCAGAGCAGGATCTCCTAAAAATGCGATTTGCAAATATATATATATAGTGCAACGCGGTCTACTTCGTATAACAAAATGTATCTCGTTGCAAAACTTCAAATTTACATCTTTGGTTTCGTTTCGCCGTGCGTTTTATCTGTTGTAGGAAATACTAAGTGAAAGCAGACGGACAGCGAGCGATCAGCCATTTTAATAATCCCTCCAACTTTTTCCGACAGGAAGAGGCTGTTCCGCCGCGCGCCCGGCCGGCCGGCGGCCCTCTATCGCCCCCCTGTGGCTGAATCACGAGCTGAATCTCAGGAAACCAACCGATCTTTAATTCAATTTGGGATCTTGTTTTAGTGGCCTAATTTTTCAAAATGACTTTGTAGTCACCACAATGTTAACATACGAAAAATAAATAGCCATTACATGCCTTAAAAAGTTATGAAACAATATGAAACGAGCAATAAAATGGTTATTAATTAAAATGGTAATTAATCCATTAAATTAAACTACATATTTTTCCCCAAAACTGTCCCTCAGGGGCAAGGAAGTATGATACCACTGATTTTCTTGACAAGTAATACCAAGGTTAGTGTCCTGATGCAGATATTTGTAAGTGTTTCTGTGAGCTTGAAATGGGAAATCTATAAGATTGGCTAATTGGTACCACAATATATTTTATAGAGCAGCCCAGCGCTTCAAACATCGATGGATGGTTAAGGTACTACAGGAAGCAGTAGGATGTTCTTGTGCAGTAAATGAGTATGCAGTATAAAATGACAAATCAGATTATCTGTATTCTATTTAAAACATTTAGAAAACATTGCTCAATGTCGTAAAACCAGCTTGTTCTTCCAGTTTAGCTATAAATCCACACATAGCCTGAATATTTAAGGCTTGTTGCATTAACACTTGAAATGTCAGTGTCTTCTTTAAACTCTGGTTAGGCTGCCTCCTCTCAATTATTTTCCTCAAAGGTTTTTGTTCAGGAACATGCTGACAGTTTTTCCCTTCAACCTGCTTCATTGCTCACAGACGAGGGTTGTGGTGAGCGGCTTCATGGGTTAGGGGGCCATGTCTGTGCTTGGAAGGTCACAGGGTCAGCAGAATGATTTCGCTGTTGGGACCGTGACCCCCATTTGCTCCAGGGATTGCTTGACCCTGCTTTCTAAAGAATGTATGGCACTTTGCATAAAAGCAGCCAATAAATAACTTTCCTGCCTTTGAAAAAAAACTTTCTGTGGGTACAGATGAAGCAAAAATACCCACCTATCTCACTGCAAGTCTGCTTATGTATGGAAATGCATGTTCATGCTCTCAACACTGAAGCGACGGATCGTTGTCCTTGCAGAATGAACTTCTGAGTAATGGTGCATTTCAAGAAGTGCATCGAGGCCTGCAGTGCTGACAGGCAGTGATATGCCTAGAAATTCTAGGCCCCCTGGCAAAACACCACCTTAGGTCCTCTGCCTGGTTACCAATGCTGGCCCCCTGAATTTGCTAGGAAATCGATCCCTCTCCAACACCCAAGTTGACGTGACATGATTATCAAAATCTGCCCATAACCCTCAATTTTCTGTGGCTGTAGAACTAGTGGCATGTGCCTAACTCAGTGGCGTAGAGGGGTTTGATGTCAGTGCTGAGGTACAGCCTCGTCATGAAACACAAGGATTTTACCCTTATGTCCAAAAAAGCGCTGGCAGCTAGACTATGAAAGATTGCAAAACACCACAATCTGACATTGCAGTGCTAGTTGTGAGACAAGCGAACGACTCCGACTGGCACAAGGGGCAGCGCTTTTGACACAGAAACGTGTTTTTCAGACCGACCTCCCTCCCGTGTCACCCCTTCAAAAGAGGGAGCGGAAGGAGAAATAGTTCTTATCCTAAAATTGCCATTTTGGCCCTGGTAGTAGTTCATGTCCAGCTCAATATAACAATATAAACTTTTAAACTACTAGGTAAACAAATTTAAAAGTTTAAATCGATTCTCAAAATGAAGCATTCAGATCTGAAGGATCGGTGTTTCAGTATCGATCCGCGCATCCCCAGCCGAGGAATATCGTTCGATCCAGGCCAAAGGTGTTTTATATAATTAAGAGGTATCTAGATGTACATATAAGTATATAATTACCTATTCGCTAATATAGCTTTACTCAGTTAATTATTATGCTATATGTGGATGACCTGGAATACCTGATCGCTGCTGGACCCAGTAGATTTCTCAAATATGGTCCTCGTTAAACCGAATAACCGCATTTAACTTCGATGTCTGTATCGCTTGAAATGTCAGCTTATATGGAGTATGCGTATTTCTCAGAATATATTTCGGACAGGCAGCTTGCTAGTGATAATTATATAGTCTAGATACAGACATTTTTTGTGGTTATTTACAGAATCTCAATATTACCTTTATCTCGTAAGGCCCGATGACCCATACATCATACATACACGTGTCATGGTGCTATCTAAGAAGTATATTATAGCTTTATCTTTTTATATAAAAGAAGCGGTATGTTTCCACATATTGCAGATTATATATGATAATTATAAAACACGAGGACGGGAGCTTATCTAAGGGTTTTGCCATCAATCTCGCAGAACATATACTTTTTTATTCGGGGCTTTTATTTAAAAGACTGTAGAGTTAAGCCCCTTATCGGCTTGGATATTTTTTACTCTTGAGTGATTTTCAGATTTCGCGTATAATTGCATCACACCACATTCGTTACGATTGATGGAGAACAGGACCATTTGGACACTTGACTGGTGTGCTGACATTTAGCATCTTTTGGGTGTATGTACCGATCATCCAGGAAAATGGACACTTTCATGTCTTTCCTTCCTGAAATCAGACCGGCGTTCCGCGTGCAGATCCTCATGGCTGCCGCGTGGCCGGTTCCCTGCCCCGTGCGTGGGGGCACTGTCAGAGACGGAGGCATGGCCGCGCGTCTACACCAGCACACGCTGGACAGGAATCTGCGCAAGATGGAGAAGCTGCTCAAGAAAGGTGAACTCACACAGCCAAAGATGGCAGGTTGTGTCGATGTTATGTTTGCATAGTTAGCCATTGACGTACACAGTGACAAGTTTCAAACTGTCATGCTCACGCAGGAAATCTTACGGTAAATCTATATTATTCCGTTATAAGCCTAAAATTAGCGTCATTAGGGGTAGTTTACATACCCAACAGACTATTTACAAGGTAAAGCTCTTACATGCATGTAAATGCACATGCATGTGTGTGCAGACTTGTCTCAAATTGAAAGTCTCCCAGCCAGCTGAACAAGGCTGGCAACCCTGCAGTGGTCATTGAATAAATGCAAGTTTCACAGCCCCCGTGTGAGAGTAGCATGTACAGCCGACTGAGACAAAGTGAAATTGGGCGGTAACGTGCCGATAGGGTGTTGATCAGCACTGCCTACAAGGTTTTCGTTTGACTTTGTGCTTTCTCGCACAGTCCAGAGGCATGTTTTTTAAAGGATTTGGTGCCCTTAGTGTGTGCCCTATGATATATTGGCTTCCTGTCTAGGATGTCCCCACTGCTTCATGGGATGGGCTCCTGGTGACCCTACAGTAGAAGATGGATAGATATAGCTTACTTACAAAAAAATGTTCTGAAGGCAGACCGAAAAATGATTGGTTAAGAGAGATAGCAAATCAGATTGTAGAGGATGTAGGCGCAAGCAACTAGAGGAGGAGAGACCAAGACATCTGATTGGTTGTTCCCGCTTCCTCTAGCTGTGTGGACCCACCTCCTCTACAGTCTGATTGGCTATGACATGCATCCATTTCTATACATGAATATTGTAATATTCCATAGTGCTTTACAGCAGGTGAAGAGCTTATTAGTGATGTACTCTCTGTTATTAGTGATGTTGCTCTCTGTATTAGGGGTGAACGTCGACTGTGTCAATCACCTTGGCCAGACGGCCCTGTTCTGTGCGTCTCTCCTGGGTCTGACCGGAGCTACGGAGCTGCTCCTGCAGTACGGCGCCGACCCAAACCAGTACGGGCCCCCCTGAGCGCGCAGACACTCGCTGCGCAGACACTCGCTGCGCTTTGGCTTTTAGTGCCCCTTTGTTTCCCTCCATCGCCAAATGCTATTATTTACACCTGTATTCCTGCCGCTTACATTCGCGAGTCTGTGAGATGTGCTGCCCGCCCCCCGCAGTCGCTGCGCAGACATGAGCACCCCCGTGCATGCAGCTGTGTTCTCCTGCAATCCCTGGCTACTGGCAGGGCTGCTGGATGCTGGAGGCGACCTGAGACTTCACGACGACGAGGGACGGCTCCCCCAGGATTGGGCGGAGGCCGGCGCACAGGAGCACAGCCCCAGGGTACGGCCGTGTGTCCTCCTCCTCCCCAGGTCTTGTTTTCAGTTCTCCCAGGTAATTAGTTTAATAATGGCTGATTCTGATTGGCCAGAGGCTTCACACCTGACTCACAGGTAAAGGAAGGCTGGGAAATCAGCAGCGCTCGGCCCTTGAGGGCCGTGATTTGAATTGCCCTGCCCTGCTCTGCCCTAGTGAATAGGACCCATATTGTGGCAGATGTGCTCCTTACCTTCTGCTGCTGTTAACTTTGTTTCCTAACTGCCCGCCTTTGTTCCCGCCCCTGGCCCCGCCCCTGGCCCCACCCCTGGCCCCGCCCCTGGCCCCTGTGCAGATGCTAAGCTTCCTGAGGAGCTGCGCGTCGCACATGAACAGTCTTTTGCAGCCGGTCCAGCCCCAAGCCCTTCAGCCAACGGGCTGCCACTCCTGCAAGTCTCTCCTGCGCTCCCCCTCCTTCCTGAACCTCCTAAGACCCAGGTGTGGGCGGGGCCCCACTTGCATACCCTTGTTTGATTGGTCAACTGTTTTTTTTTTTTCTTCCTTTTTTTGTCTGTGGTCAGCAGGTACCTTTTATCCAGGCCAGCTAAAAATATGTTTTTTTTTTTTCTTTGAAAAGCATGAGCAACAAGGTTGTTGAGGACATTAAGTGCGTCAGAAAAAACAAGGTTTTTGGTGGACTTTCTAGGTGGCTGGTGTTTATATTGGCCTTTTAGAAATGGACAGTATTTATCATAAAACTATGATTTATTTATTTATTGATGCTGCAGTTCCTATTTTATTAGGGGAGACTGTAGGACGATAGGTTATTTCAAGGTGAAACGGTGCATTCATTTCAAGACAGGTGATATTTTAATGAGGCAGTCATTCTGTTTCGGAGCTGTTTCTTGTGTAGGCTTATTTTGGGGCATTCTGGGTTATTAATCTGTGTTACAGCGGTTCAGACCTCCACCCTAGCTCCAAGGCGACCGCCTCCGACGCTGTCCAGTGTTACGGCTTCGGGAAGGTATGTGAAAGGCTTGGCCGAAGCAGGGCTGAGTCTTCGCCCCTTTAACTTGTGTGGGTGGAATGAAGAAATCGGCGTTAGTAGTATAATTAGTGAAGAGTTAAGGGACATTCATCAGGACGGTCAGCAGCGGTGAATGTGGATGGATGGATTAGTGGATAGGTAGCATTGATGCACTTTTCTGGGACTGGAGGTTTGAATGTGCCCCCCCCCAGTCTCCCGAAGGTATCATGAGTTTCCTCTAGGTTACCTGTCATCCCCCCGCTGTCTAAAAGCGCACAGATCAGGTGAATTTGTGAATATTCCTGTGTGCGCTCAGAGAGTAGCGCTTCACCCAGCATTGTGTCCTGCATCATGATCCGTGTTTCCCAGAATAGACTCTTCAGAGCTCTTGAGCAGATAAGTGGTTATCGGACACGGATGGACAGGTCGGGTTACGCCGGCTGTCGGTCACTTTCCGCCCTTGGCCGTTGCAGTTGTGGTTGGACCGGCCGCGGAAGCTTCTGGGCCTGCTGGCCTGCATTCCTCTGATCTCCGACAGCGACCTTGGGCAAGCGGAGGATGAACCTTCTCTCTCATACTCCTGCGGTTCATTCATAAATATGATGAAGTAAGAGATGCTGGCCATAGCATAGCAGTGTAACAGAGACATCCTCAGACATTGTAAGACATCTTCACATTATGGATTCAGTCGTAGTGAATTCCCAGTAGAGAGCAGTTTTTTTGTATGATTATGACTTACTTGCAACATGAAAAGCTTTTAAAATACACAGTGATTTCAGGCTAAAATTGTATCTGCTTGCTGTAAAGAAAATGGTTGCTTTCTCCTCCCTAATTTGCGGCTTTCAGTTCCAGCTGGAAGGGCTGCCGCGTGACGGTGAAGGAGCTGCAGACTCGCCCGGCGTCGAAGTACGTCGGCCAAGATGGCTACCAGGACCTTCTGATCGCTGAGCAGGCGCACTGCTGGTAATGGAGAGGGGCCTCTTCCACAGACGTGCTGACAATTTTTGAACGGATTTTAAAATAAAAAAAAAAAAGTCAGTGTTTGTTCTCTTGATTTGATGTCACGGGGGTTTCAACAGCCGAAAGTCAATTAAAGCTGTTTTTGTCATGACAACATGGCGGATTGTAGATACAGATCAAACGTGTTGTTAAACGTACAGAAATTGATTACGATGTGATGTTCTCCTTCAGATAAAACCTGAGAAATGTCTCCTTTTTAAATGAAATGAGCCGTCCTGTAGCAGCGAGCGGCTTTGGTTGTTGTTTTGATGGCCTGTGTGCGTATGTGTCCTTAGTGTCAATGTGCGTGACTCCTCACCCCTGTGACATTTCACGGTGTAACGTGGGGCTTCACCTCCTCAGCCGGCTGTCCCACCCGCACCTTCTGCAGCTGCTGGCCGTCAGTAAGTCTGCTGAGCTGCTTGGCGTCCGGCTGGTGTTCGAGAGGGTGCACGTGGGGTCCCTCCACAGCCTCCTGCACCACAGGGTAACCCTGCCACAAGCCCCGCCCCCAAACCCCGCCCCAAATCAGGCACACCATGCCAACCCCCCCAAAACACACCCCCAGTCCAGAATGCGCAAACCCATTTTTGGAGTTATATGTGCTGCTGATTTTTTTTCTACCCCAAAAGCTACAAATTTAGCCATCTACATTATTTTTTGTATTATTTTTACCTAAAGTTTATCCAGGTTAAGTACTTCCTCAAGTGTATAACTTTCAGTACTCTGGTGTATTTCCTAACCTGCCAGGATACCAGCCATTAATCAGCTATCTTTCTCACACACGTTCAAACACAGTACTGCTAGGTAAGTCTTAGGCCATCAGAAATAATGTTTAAAGCTGTTTATCGGGGTAGTTAGGGTATATTTGTTCAGAAAAAAAAACACAATTTAACTGGAATATATACAAATGAACAGTAACAATAAAAAATAAATGAGAATTTCTTTAATTCTCCGAAAAGTTACTGATATCTTGTTGGATGGCTGGATGAACACAGCTTCAGCTCCCAAACCTCTCCTCAGGGGCACCTCAGCCGTTCTGTCTGTTTGTTAAATCTCAGCACCAGCTCACTTAATTAACAGCTTAATTAGTGAAATAACTTAATGAGCACTGATTAGCCATTAGCATTAACATGTTGTGCTAGTGGATGATTCAGCAAATACATTGGTGTATTGGATGGTTACTGAAAAAGCTTTGGTGACTTTGGGAGAGGGTTTGAAACAGATAAGCTGACACTTTGACAGACATGATGTCATATTTTTACATTAATATTTAAACACTTTGTCATTCTAAGACTTTTGACAGTGATGTATATATACTGACTATATGTATATAAAATACACTGTATAGTATACAGCTGTAATCATGACTATGTGAAACAGCCACCTATTTATTGAGAAGCCACATGGATGCAGGGCTCAGCAGAGGTGGAACGTTCAGGTCCAGAAAGTACAAATCCAGACCAAGGTTTTATTCCCACCCGTCAGTTAAGTGTAAAGAGTCAAAGTGACAGAGTACTCAACTGGTCGGTTGAAACAAAACCTTGGTCTGGAGTTGTGCTTTCTGGACCTGAATTCTGGGGCTCAGAGATCACACACCTGTACCTCCTTACTCCGTTCCAGAGGGCCGAAGTTCCTGTGCTCCAGACGGGGGTGCTGCTCAGCATGGTGCTGCACGTTTGCGAGGCCCTGCTGTACCTGCATGGTCGGGGGCTGGTCCTGAGAGCCCTGTCTTCCCACAGCGTACAGATCGTCCACCCCACGGTGGCCAAGGTCACTGGGCTTGGCTTCATGGTGCCCAGGTAGAGCCGGGGGGGGGGGGGGGGGGGGGCTTTTTGGCAGTTTATGGTCCGTTTGGTGGAATTTTCTAAAACCCTCATTGGACCTATTCCTCAGGCAGCCGTGTATGTGATTTTATTTGTCTGCCTTTTAATCATATGTTAGAGTATATTTGTTTTCTTGCATTTTAGTAAAATATGCAAGAATTAAACATAAAAATAGACAAAACGAGCGACCCTATTCCCTCCTCCATCTGTCCCGGGAAGCGAGGAGGGGCGTGGCTCTCATGGGGCCACACACCCGCCCCTCCCCCCCGAGCTGTACAACTGGGCCGCTCCGGAGGTCATCAGGTTGAGGGCCTGCACCGACAAGGCCGACCTGTACAGCGCCTGCGCCCTCATTCAGGAGCTCTACACAGGTGCTGTGTCTCAGCCTTAGTCTCCCCCACCGCGAGCGTGATCCTTCCCGCCATTTTGCCAGTCTGTGTTGCCTAGTTAGACGCAGGGTCCCCTTCCGTCACAGATGCGGTGCCTTGGGGTCCCGTGGACCCCTCCTGGATCCAGCAGGCGGTGGATTCCGGCGGCGCCCTGCCGGTCCACTCCGCTGTGCCTCAGCCCTATTACAGGCTGGTTAGCACCTGCCTGCAGGCCCAGGCACAGGATCGAACCAACAGCCTGCAAGACCTCCGTTACCTTCTCTGCCGTGACATCCGGGTACCGTAAGGCCGCCTGTGTCCTGCACGCTGTTACCTGATGAGAAGCAGAGCGGCGTCAGCACCGCGGTACCTGCTAGGTGTGTTTACCGGGTCTACATGCTCATCGGGCCGGTCAGGATGGATTGGAGGTGTGTGTCTCCTAGGCGCCGTCCCGGAACTCGTGGAGGGGGAGTGGCCCGTGTCCGGAGCCGGCAGGCCTGAGTTTGCCAGGCTGGGGACTGGAGTTTGCAGAGGACTGGCCTCACCCCCCCACAGGTGGGTACTGGGGCAATGAAATCGCCCGTTATCAGGGACCTGAGGACCTCTCCCCCTAGGGGTGGTAGTTATGCAGTCTGCTGTGGCGTAATGTAGCGTTTGTACCAATGTCAAGATCTATAGTTAGTGCAGATGTAAATGACTGTATACGGGACGCAACACTCTTAAATGTCATTAGATACACGTAAAGCCTGTCTGTAGGCACGCCGATAGCTGTGTAGCTTAACACAGGGAATCCTGGGAGCTTCTCCAGCCTGCCTGATGTGGTTTGGGTTCAGGTCCTGAAAGTAAAAATCCTGACCATGACTTTGCTTCAACCAGCCTGTTGAGGACTCTGTGACTGTGACTCTTAATACTCAACTGGTTGATTGAAACAAAATCTTGGTCTGGATTTTTATTTTCTGGACCTGAAATTTCCATATCTGCCCGCCCCATAGCGAGCAAGGAAACGGAGCAGGAGCTGCAGGCGGGGCTGGCCGACATCTTGCTGGACAGAGAGATGCAAAACCCGCTTTGGCGGCTGGACCATCTCCTGGACAGGGAGGGGGGGGAAGTTAAGAACCAGTTGCCTAGGATGGACCTGGGGGGAGAGACAGCAGAGGGGCAGCACGTCTCCTTCCGTTACCCGGATCCGGGCGTCCTGGAGGAGGCCGGCTCAGTGGACGACTCGGCGAAGAGGGAGCAGATCTCCAGGCACATGGGGGCCATCGTGCTGAACCTCAAGGTGTCCCAGGTGCTGATGCAGCAGTCTGAGGCCAGTCTCCTGGCCGTGGAGATGCGTGAGGGAGGTGGGACTTCCGGCGGCTCGCAGGACGAGTGCGGGTTCGACGAGGTGGACGGCCCGTGCCCAGACCAGGTCGCCAGAGGTGGGGGTGTTTTTGGTAGGGCTGTGGGGCCCCCCCTCTATTATCACCCGCCACTTGGTGATGTCTTGGGAGAGGACGAGTGGGACCACAAGGCACAGTACCCTAGCTGTGGGAATGAGGAGCCCACGTGTTACTTTTCGGCGGAGGAGGACGTGTATGCTGAAGAACTTCAGGTAGGACGCTTTCCTAAGTGACAAAGACCACAGGAGGAAAAGAGTTATCTTCTGGTTCAGGGTTCCCCAGTTTTGTTCTGGAGGGCCAGTCTGTAATACAGTTTGTAGATTTCCCTCCTCAAACACACCTGCAAAACCTGCTAACTAGCTGATCAAGATGTGTTTGCTAACTGCGTTGCGGACTGGCCCTCCAGAACCGGGATCGCAGAACCCTTGTCTGATTGAAGTGAAGTATTGCCCTCATGTTCCAGGCAATCGTAAGGCCCGTGTAAATGAAAGCTGGCTAAGGCACTATGGCTGATGGCTGTCGCTTCCCTCGGTAGGTGAGCGCAAACACGGGAGGAGGTCAGAGAGGAGGAGGTGGTCCGCAGCGAGCTGGGACACGGGGACGTGAGGACAGGTAGGGCTCAGACGGGACTCTGTGATGGGAAAGGAGAAGCAGAGTCTGGGTCGTTGTAGGCGTCAGCTAGGCGGTGAGGGAGCGGCCGTGTGCATTACCAGGGGGAAGAAGGCAGAGGAATTCACACTCACTTGTGATTTGTTTAATTTTTTAACCTTTGACTGGCAAGAATTACATTTATTGATTGAGAAGAAGATGCAGGTCCTCTTGTGTGGCTGCAGTTTGTGGACAGTTCTTCTGGGCTGCGATTCGCTCCTTTGCAGGAAGTCTGCATCTCCCAGAGCGACGGATTTGAGGAGGCCCAGGGGGTCCGGCGGCCAAGCCGAGTGGAAGAGTGAGGGAGCGGCCATGCTTTTCACACTCACTTCATCACTCTCTTACCTCTCAATGCAGAATGAGTTGTCATTGCTTGGCAAATGAAGATCAAGGGTCAACATTTCAGCTTCACAAAAAAATTTAAGGGAGGTCACTTTCTAATGGGAGGGGCAGTCATAACAGCTGTCGAGTAATTACATTTGATTTAGCTGAATTGTAAGACTTCAGCTAATGCATTCAGTATAATGGGGATTAAAGTGATTAATTAATTGGAAGGTGAGGTTCGTTAATCAATGGCTCAGCCGGAAGATGTGTCTTGTGCCCAGCCGAGGTCTCGGCGGCGGTGGCCCGGATGACCCGGGGTCGCTTGGTCGGTCCCAGGAGCAGCGAGAGCAGGGGGTCAGAGGATCTCCTATGGAGTCACAACCCCCACAGACCTGGGACAGAGGACAGCTGTGACAGCAGTGACCCGGAGACCCTCCTCAAGAGCTTTGCAGGTGACAGAGAGGAGCGACTAAATGTGAATCGCTAACAGATAAAAGAGATGTAATCCAAACCCTAAACTGTGTTTGGGAACAGTCAATGCTTGGGCATGTTCCCATTGAGAATGGGCAACAAATTTCTATCTGGGCACGTTTGATCTCAGTGGACAACTTTTTGAGATCTTTCAGATGCCCTGTTTATCTGCACCTTTAGGTTTGTTTCTCTAGTTACTGTTTTTATAGACTTTATAGACTAAAGACAGCAAAGTGAGCAAAAAATATACATCTTATCATACAAATTGATTGTTTATTGTTAAATCCAGTTGAAAAATGTAAAAACATTTGATCTAGTTTTCTGTTTTATTTCTTCTTATAACTTACTGCAGTTACCTGTTTGGGGAAAATAGTTTCAATAAATCAGAGCATCATTGATATATTTTTAATATACCTACTATGTGATATCATTTGCTCTACACCAAAAATAAAACAAAAAAGATGTACTGCATTTCATTATTCGTTATTTTTTTTTTTATCTCAGGTTTGTGAGAGTGACCCATGGGTGTGTCATGATGTTCACCCTAAGCTAACAAGGAGTTGATTGTGAGGTTTATAAGAGTGAGAGAGCACTCTCCCTTCCTATATGAGAAATGCAAAGTGACTGTTGTGCATCTCCCTTGTGTCTGAGCGTGTCAGCTCTCCTCAGGCCTCCAGAGTGAGAGTGAGGAGGAGCCAGACCTCCTCGCTGTCACCAGAATGTTCCAGGCCCCAATACTGCATGCTGCACAGGTAAAATATACCCAACTGCATATTTTATAACTAGATGGAGGGACAACAATGTATTCACGGATATCACCCTGTCCCCCAATCTAATCCCTACTCCTCCCACACCCCCCAGGCTCTGCAGTCTCTGGTCCCTTTACACACTCTCCCCACCTCTCCAAAAAATGCTTTTTTAAAAGCCTAACTTTGTGTGACTTGTCTCAGTTGAACCAGATTCAGCAGATCTGCATATACGGCTGTCCTTTCATGGGCCAGCACTGTGTGGCGCTGCTTCAATTTTGATGTAACCTGGGTCTCGAATTTTGACCAGTTCCAGGGCTTCACCTATACAATGTGTGTGCAAAGATTTAAAAGAGTTCCATCAAATACTTTTTGAGTTACTGTGCTAACTTGAAAGTGTCTGCCAACTGGTCCCTAAACCATATGTATTCCTTGTCCAAGGAATACAATAATGCTGTAACCAGCAATGCCTATGACACCTCCGGAGAACAGAAGACTATCTGAGTCAGATTCATAGCTATTCTTCTCACTCTATATGTTACTCACCTCCTCAGGCAATGTAGCGAAGAGTGGTATCAGTTTTTATTCTCTTTATTTAACCCAAGACTGTGTAAGTATCCAGCCAATAGCACGATGAGAGGGAGATGTGAGCCATACCGACCACCTAAAGGAATACCAACTCATTCACGTTGTCTGGGCCTCCTGGCCACAGATGACTAATGCAGATCAAAGCTGGTGCCTATTTGTATTTCCGTGGCCTGGGTTTAAACCCTTTGGCCACTGACTGTATGTGTACGTTGTGTACAGCTCTGAATGTCCAGGTAATTAAGGCAGGGGATCATGTGACCCTCTGTGTGCACAGGAGGAGTCTTCATCCGAGTCAGAGAGCATTGGATCCCCAGTAGAGTCCTTCAGTGTGTTCCTCACCCCAAACCCAAGGCACTCGCAGGTTTGACTTCAAACATGAGGATGCTGGCTGACTTAGACAGATTTGTGAACCGTACCTTTGTTTTGTTCTGTCCGGATCATTGGGTCAGGAATGCTGTAGAGACTGTTAGACTTAAGACTGCCATGTCGAAAAAGCTGACGGAGAGATAATAACAGAAAAACTGCTTCCTGTTTCAGTCGCCCAGCTTGGAGCAGGACCTGGAGGTCACAGTGGGGGTTTGTCAGCCTGGAGCGGGAGGAGCGGCGCAGGAGGCCAGGCTCAGAGGTAAAGGAGCGCGGAGGTCCTTTGCTGTGCAGTTAAGACGGACCTGTTGCATTAAGCGTGCAATGCTCTGGGTTACAGCACCTCACAGTGGTATGATGTTTTTCTCCAGGACGAAGATTTGCAGTGGAGGAGTCAGCAGAAGCGAGGCCTTACCCAGCCAGCCCTAGTTCTTTTCCAGCTGCCGGGTAAGGCCCACTTGTATATGCGGTAGGAGAAAGCTCCCCGAGTACCTGACGCCGTGTCCTTTCTGCATACAGCGACTGTCTCTCAGACTTGGCTGAGCTGTCCAGCATCACATGCTCACCTGGGCAGCAGCAGGAGCAGGCAGCACAGGCCCTGGGGTCCCCTGCCGTCAGCCGACGCCCCTCGCTGTGCTACAGCACCCCCCGCAGCCCAGGTGGGCCTCGCGCATGCGAGCCCAAGGACAGTTACTGTGTCATGGCTCTCTGGAGAGACACTGTTCGCTCACGCCGATTAGAACTTGGATGAATCTACTGAAAACGGGTCATGGCTACATGGGAATAATAGAGGAACGTTCCCTGGCATGTTTAATCGAGAGTATCATAATTTGAGTCCATATGTAACATTACGTGAGATCGTTCCTGTGCACAATCGCCTGTATGCTAATGTCGCTAACTGGGGCTTGTTTCTGGGACAGTGCAAAGCCCTAGATCCAGGGAGGCAGGCAGCCGTGTTGAGCCACCTCCACACCTGGAGAGGCCACTTAACGCCACCTGCTGCACCGGCTCCCCCACCATGGACACCTTCGCTACTGCCAGCACTTCCACAGTGGCTGTACTTTCCTGCATGATTTGCAATCGCTTATATATTCATTTATTATGAAAATGGAGATTTAAAGCATTAAAGACATGTTTAGGCTACAATAATGAACAGAACCTTTTACGGTTCAGAATGAAAATACCTTATTAGCCCCCAGTGTTCAGGCGCACACATTACAGGGTGGATACTGCAAACACTCACTCATATAGATGCGACTCCTTTTTCGCTACAGGGTGATATTCCCAGCATGCAGCAGTCCCCCCCACAGATTGACACCAGCTCATCCCATGTGGGTGAGAGTGGGACCACATGGGTGTCAGGAAGCCAAGATAAGCATGAGCCTGGGACAGACCCTGAGCATGATGACCAAGTGAAGGCGGGCGATCCGGAAAGGTCTCCCTCCAGTGATTCCCCCTCGCCCAGCTTGAGCTCCACCCCCGAGAATGTGCTGTACACTTCGGTGGAACTTGCTGAAGGTGCGACATGTCATAGGTATCTCTTAGCAGAAAATTCACCCTTTTCTGGCATGTTGGTGACAAAATTAATCAGGATCCCCAACCCTGCCTGGCGAAATTAATATTTAAAAATGGAAGAATAGCACTGCTTTTGAAAATACCTTCAAAATACAGCATACCATGGCAAAAAATACAATAATTAGCTAAATATGGCGGAGACAGCAGATTTGTTTCTATGCCACTTTGTCACTTTAAACACAGACTTTAGACTGTGTACAATTTTTATACAATTTAGAACCATAATGTTTTGCATTTGCATTTTTCTTTAAATCCTGTTTTGGCCCAACTAATCGATTAGTTGAGCGCGTGATCACGATTAATCGATTTTTTACAGCCAAAAATGTCATTTATCCCATTTAAATGTTAAATACATTTGTCTCTGTATAGTGAGTGTGTGTAGGGCCCCATCCATATTTGTGCAGACCCAGAAGGTTTCGAAATCACTCTGGGATATGCAGCGAATAGAGCTCCAAGTCGATCACTAAGAAGTGGGAATTAGACAGCACCATCGAGAAGCTGCAGCCCTTCAGCCCCGATAATGGACTGAAATGCGTGGCCCAAGAGACACTGGAGTGGCTTAAATACAAAAAAAACTAACCACCATCAAGTGGACTGGAAAAAGCCCACACTTCAGTTCAGTGTATTTTACAAATTACCGAATGTAACAAAATCCAAGTGTTCATTAAGTATTAAAACGTATAGCTGCTCTGTATGGGGGTTAACATAAGGTTGTCTGATCCAGTTGGTCCTCATGCAGATATGTACTGGACTTCATTCGGCATGCCACCTTACCATGATTTAATTGCTACTTCAGTCAGGCAACTAATTTCTGATAATGTCTGCCCTTTATCTTTGTGCATTCTGGTGAAGATTGGCGGAAATGTCAGCGTAAAGTGGTTTTCTATATCAAAACTGGTATTAATTCGTACCTCTTCAAAGTGTTGAAAAATTGTAACACAAAAGGTAAAAGCCCTATTAAATCAATACTAAAATTTATGTAAGTCAAAATGCTGTAAGTTGGGGGAGCGTACATCCTACTGACCCTTCAGATTTACATTTGATTAGAAGGAAGTTACAAAGTGAATATAGCTTAATTGTAGCATTTTGGCATATGTAGCATATGTCGCTAGAAATCAGGCTGAACAGCATCGAGACCTGTTAGAATCTTATATACGTGGATCATGTCCCCCCCTTCATCTATTTTGCGCGAGGCTAAACAGATTCAGCTCAGCTAACCTCTCCTCATAAGACATTCCTCTAAGACCAGGAGTCATTCTTGTAGCCCTACGTTGAACCTTTTCCAAGGCACACTACATTTGTGAGATCTTAGGTCCAGCTAGAAATCAGGCAAGTTGCCTGCATGCTGCAACCTGTAGTTCTACAACTACAAAAAACTCAGTGTTAACATTATATTTTATTTATATGTTCAGGTGACCACTCTGTCGCTGGCCACACCAACCTCAAGGGGAGTATGTCTGCACACACCAGCCAGGGATCATGGTGCCCCACAGAAGATCACAGTTTACTGGAAGATACAGTCCAACGGTGGTGTCCAAATTTCCGCATAGATAAGCTAAAACACATTACCATAAATTAGAAGGCTGAAATAAGGCTGAGGACAATCCACAGATCAACTTCAGATACGAGCTTAGTCGTCCCCTCCACAGGGTGCATTCGACGTTGGACGAGATGCTGCATCACATGCTGCTGGAACTGGCTGCTGGAGAGAAGATGGCAGGAAATGACACCTCAGTGCTCTGTGCGCGGTGAGTTCACGGTCCCTAAATTGTGCCACAACTTTAGTTACATTGAGTTTAGAATGTGAGAGGTGGGATTGAGACCTATTAATGAACAATTACAAACAAGAGGAGGCCATTCGGCCCATCAAGCTCGTTTGGGGAGAACTTAACTAATAGCTCAGAGTTGTTAAAATCTTATCTAGCTCTGATTTAAAGCTTGCACTACACTAGCATGAAGACTATTCCATACTCTAACTACACGCTTTGTGTAAAGAAGTGTTTTCTCAAATTCAGTTTAAAATGTTCTCCTGCTAATTTCCACCTATGGCCACGAGTTCTAGTATTTAAACTAATATTAAAGCAGCCTTTTGGCTGAACAGCATCGAGACCTGTTAGAATCTTATATACGTGGATCATGTCCCCCCCTTCATCTATTTTGCGCGAGGCTAAACAGATTCAGCTCAGCTAACCTCTCCTCATAAGACATTCCTCTAAGACCAGGAATCATTCTTGTAGCCCTACGTTGAACCTTTTCCAAGGCAGCAGTGTCCTTTTTAAGGTATGGTGACCAAACATGCACACAATATTCTAGGTAGGGTCATACCAAAGAATTGTATAATCGTAGCATCACCTCCCTTGACTTAAACTCCACACACCTAGAGATGTAACCCAACATCCTATTGGCCTTTTTTATTGCTTCCCCACACTGACAAGAGTGAGACATGGAAGCATCAACATACACACTGAGGTCTTTCTCATGATCAGCTACCTTTACTTCAGTGGAACCCATAAAATACCTCTACTTTATATTTCTGCTCCCTGCATGGATTACCTTACATTTATCTACGTTAAATTTCCATAGCCCAGTCACTAATTAAATCAATATCCCGTTGTAGCCTCTGTGCTGCTAATTTAGTATCTGCTACACCACCCACCTTGGTGTCGTCTGCAAATTTATTGTACGTATTGGTGTCAATATCATTAATGTAAATTAGGAACAATAATGGTCCTAAAATTGAACCCTGCGGTACCCCACTATGAACGCAGGCCCACGGCAACATTATGCCTCTAATAACTACCTGCTGCTTCCTGTCTGTTAACCAGTTTTCGATCCAAGCTGCTACAGTTCCTAAAATCCCTGCAGCTTTGAGCTTTAGCAAGAGCCGTTTGTGAGGAACAACATCTATGGCCTTCTGGAAATCTAAGTAGATCACGTCGTAGGCTTTTTTGTGATCAATTTCTCTTGTAGCTTCCTCAAAGAACTCAAGTAGATTAGTTACACAGGACCTACCTCTCCTAAATCCAGAATCCTCAGAATGTTATTTGAATCCAGGTAATCTACCATTTTCACTTGGATTATAGCTTCTATTACCTTTCCAGTTATGCAAGTTAAGTTCCCTTGTAATATGCAGCCGAACCTGCCCACATAAATCTACGGATTTTATTTACAGTCTATCCGTCCTTCCATCTAAACTGCTTCCCCTGGTGAGAATTGCACTACTTGACATAATATGTAAAGATGAAAGATGTCATATTACTATTCAAATGGTTATTGTAAAAATATATGAAAGTGGCCGCAGAAGTCACATACAGCTGATTGATTCATTTAGGTTTTGGTTCATGTTTTGTGTGTCTGGACTATCTGCATTTGAGTCCGACAGGGAGGGGGTAGGGAATGAAATGGACAACCTGGAGTCTAGGAAGACGTTACAGTCTGATGACGCTGTACCTTCAGTACCCGGGACCACAAGTCCTGGGAAAACAGCATCCACACCCTGACAAATTTAAATGTGTTGGAGAACAGCAAGGTAACGCGTGCCTACAGTGCTTTCAAGCAGTCGTGTAGGTGTGAGCGCTGCTTTAACGTTGACTTATCTGCATCTCGATAGGCTGAGTAGATGAACATGAAGAGAAGCTGGAGGCTAGAGGGATCTGAAGACAACCTCAATGGTCCTTTCCAGCCCCACTGAGTTTCATTCACTTTGATTTGATTGTTATGAATGGTTCTTTATGGCATGACATTATATTTGTAACCATTCACAGTGAAGACACTAATCCCTCTTTTGCCAAAGTATTTTCTTGAAAATGACATGTGCATTGTAATAATAGAGGAAATCCATATGGTGTAACTTACTGGCAGTGACTGTCCTGGGTCAGGTTCCCACAAAAAGTCAAACTGGCCCAAACCAGTCACTGCTCAAATTATCCCATTCCCAGCAGGGTACAAGAAAATAATCACCTACATTATTATCATCACTCCTTGTTTGTGTTTAGACTTAAAATCAGTGTTAATATTTTTATTCTCTCGTTGCAGTTTTGTTGTTATTGAATTGTTTGCTCTTACATTGTGCTGTTGCCCCTTATAGCTTGAGATCCTTGTACTTTACAGTGTAACGTAATGCAGCGTTATATATTTATAAGTAGTATATTTTATAGGGTGTTCGAAGAATCCTTTTGGACACAACTGGAAGGACTGTGATCTTTTTGTGATGCTGTCTTTGTAGTGAGAGTTTTGTTTAGCTCACTGCTCACTGACTTTGCAGAATTTCTCTTCATATTGTAGTATTTCAATGAGACGTGAGCTGTTCTCCATTTAAATGTCTACACAACTTTTTTCCAAATAAACACCTTAACATCCATTGTTTCTTTCAATGTTTCATTTTTTCTAAGTAAGCGATTTCTCTTCCTATTTTAAGCCATCTAACCTTTTTAACTTAGTGTGGATATATGGAAATTTCAAGTGTGGATATACACAAACTCAGAAAACATTACACAGGATTTTTACGTTGGATGTTTGGTTGTGGCATTAACATGACGTGTAGTTATACAGTGTATGATTAAAATGCTTTTAAAGGTGTTGAAATAAATGTATGTTACAGGTAAAGCGAAGCACTGCAATAATCACTGTAGTCCTTTTCAGTAAACATAAATATTAAACATTTAATAAAATATTCATTTAACAGAGTTTTTAATTTAAACAGCCTGGAATACTTACCGTGTATGTTTGAAAGTTTTGTTTTGACACTAGTTCCATGAAAGCAGATGCTTCAGGACTGTACGACACAGTTGTTGGAATGTGCAGTACGTAACCTGCATTGATCCCTGCAGTCTTTAACACAGACCCATGCAAGCCCCTCAGTCTCTCGTTGCTAGGCGAACACATCCTTTCTTGTCCACTTCAATAAGGGAGAGGTGCTTTAATGTTTTCAACTTGGCTTCGCTCAGCTTCATGTTCATTTTCTTCATCTGCATCGAGTTAAGGGTCCCACTGGGGAGAAATGAAGTTCATATTGATAAGGTAAATACATCACTATTTTACCAAACCTAAACACACATAGGGCTAGGAATGTGGTCCATTTCCCAGGCTTAACAGGGAATACTACAAAAACACTATTTTGCTTTCGTTACAAATTTATAACTCTTGTCGAAGACAGTTATAAAAACAAACAGCCGTTTCAACAGCACATTCTGTCACAACTCCCCCAACCTGTTGTTTGCGACGAAGTGTTCGAACAGCTGCTTATAGAAGGCATTGAGGTCAGCCAGCTTGACGTTGGAGCGCACGCTGCGCGGTACCGCCTCCAGGTCCACTTCGCTTAGCTCCTCAAACTCCTTGCTTGGGGCTGCAGAGATGATTGAAGAGGTTAGATGTTTCTTTCTGAAGTCATGTCAAACAGCAGGGTTGGGTAATGAGAGTTACTAGCTCCAGACAGCCCTATCACTTCTTTACTAATATTCAGTGGTGAGGACTTCTTTTACTTACGTTGTGACTCGTTATCGGCTGGGACCTCAGATGTGGATGGGCTCTAAACACAAGTTAAATAACCATATGTGAAAACAGCAGGATTCCTAACATTTAAGATCCATGCAGAAATGCTCTATCACAGGTCAAGGAGGGCCAGTCTGCAGATTTCCCTGCTCAAATACACATTCAGTTCACCAGCTAATTGCCAAGTTTAGTAGGTTTGTTTGAGCGGGGAAATCTGCAATCTGTGTTGCAGACCGGCCCTCCAGGACCAGAATTGAACTCTGTTCTATCAGGAGCTAAGAAAGGCCGCATTATTGCATGAATCAGCACCAATCTGTAGCAACAACTTCACAACTACAGTGGTTCATTTTATACATTATCAAAGTCCAAATGTATGAGAATTCTTTCTAAGCCATTGCTTCCTATAAGCCATATTTGCGTTCACCTTACCGTTGCTGTCAGCTGATAATCAGGCAAGCAGAGAAACTCAGCTGCCTCTTGTTCTTTGTCTGTAAGCGGGGGAAGCTAAAATACAAAGGAGCAGACTTCTTCAGGCTTCCTACAACCACTTACTCTGCCTTCCATATTTATGGCAGATAACCATTTGTCTACAGGTGGTTAAGCAGGCAGGTGAGGGCTGTACCTGGTAGTCTGAGATGAGCTGCAGCTCTTGCACCAGCTGTACCGTGGTATTTAGGTGGACCTTGATGGCCTCCACAGACTGCTTCTGCTCCACTGCGATCTCCTCTATTTGCCCACATAGGGACTTGTGTCGCGCCTTGATGGCAGACAGATTCTCCAGCAGCTTCACGGGGTTTTCCTGTAGGAAAGGTCACACATCATGAACTATGCAGATCTCCAGTACGACATAGGCGGCGTTTACTAGCAGCACGTAACAGGAAGTGGTCGTGATTTTCTTTTACGGTGGTGAAACGTAAATTGCGAAGTGATCAAATGCACCCACCGATTATTATGTAAGTGAATATTCGGCATTGTGTTTTACATTCACGTCACGTAGGAGATTCCGCGAAAATGTCCACCGTGGCTGATTCGCTGCGATACATGGCCAGTCCCAGGGTCTCGTTTATAGCTACACCATTAATATAACGCGTCAAACTGTTAATAGACCAAGAGGAGGGGTAGGTGGCGATGAGCCCCCAAGCCCACGGCCCTCCGTGCCCTGCATGTCTGCTGAATTAACTGATGCAACCGAAACACAGAAGACTGACACGTTTCCAAAATGCACCCAAATGCGCCATTTGCGAAACCAATTATATCCGATACCGAGAAAGGGCAAGTTTTTAAAAAGCCACGAAGGAATGCCGTATATTTAGTAGCTATGAGCAATGCTTTAGTTTCACAGCCAACGTTTAATACCCCTTCCCTTTTGAAATAAGCGGGAAGGCTACGTGACAACGGACCATGTTATGCATAAGGCATTTATTAATGCTTTGCATTTTGTGGGTTATCGTATCCGCTTATGGTAAATTACAATGCATTGTAAATGTAATGTATACTGATGTGGTGTTACAGCGGTCCTACGTAGGCCGCGCGGTATCGTGTCGTTTAATTCTGATTGCTTATTGTGCAATAAAAATTAGCTTTTCAATTCTGTAAGTGTATACACAAATACATACACACACATTTTTATATATTATTTTTTATGCCGCCCTTTTAACCCCGCTGCTCCTTTAAAACCGCACAATATCTTTATACCCTTTGGGCAGCGTATAATTTTATGCAGTTAATACAGTATTGCCAGCTGTCAGGTATCTGACGTGACACTCACGCTTTCAGACACTCGCGCTCACGCAAGAAATCTTACGGCAAATCTATATTATTCCATTATAAACCTAAAATTAGCTACAGCAAAAGCGCTGGTGAGGCTTGCAAAGCTTACAGACTATTTACAAGGTAATAAACTGTTACACACATGTAAATTCATATGCATCTGTGTGCAGACTTGTCTCGAATTGAAAATCTCAGCTGACCAAAGTCGGCAGTCCTGCAGTTAATTACTGTCACATGAGTTGGGCCGTCGCATGCCGTCGTATTTGCCGCAGACAGCGCGGCCATGTTTGGGGTCTCATGCGCTTATACTTCTTATACCGCTGGTGACAGGTTGGGCAGTCCGTGGTGCCTTAATCTGTTCGGGTGCTACTCTGATCGTGATGATCGTCGGTTTTAAACACACTGTGACATATTGTGCTTGTACTACGGCAAACCGGGGGTTTTAATAAGGAAAAGGTCTTCATTTTTGCTAAGGGGATCGGTCAGCGTGGGCCGCATGGCCAGCAGAATAGGAGGCTTTTAACGAGGTCCTGTCACCCGACTTGCCTTACCTGCGCCTCCCCGTTCCCCGGAACGGTGGACATGAACTCGAACTTTAGCTGTTTTTCCACGTACTCCAGGTCAGCCTCCGCTTTCTGGAACTGAGAGGAAACCGTGCATAACAAACGGCAAGCCCCGTCACTCTGCCACAGTGCTAGGCGAGCGTGATTAACAGCCATGGAAAGGCGAAGAACAGCTGTATGCAGGACAGAGTACATCCAGGGGCCCACACGTTTTGTACGCAGATTTAGTTCCACAACTACATTTCACTCTAGGCATTTTCATATTGCTATGTGTTGCTGAAATGTACACATATTATGGGAGCTCAAATGACCAGCTAATTTCTGTATTATGCATATAAACATAGTTTTTTAAAACCTGAACAAACCTCATGTTATTTAATACCGTTTAGTTTTCCATTTTATGCAAAGACCACAGGTACACCAATGACAAAATGAATATGCTTAAGTCCTAGCAAACCACGTGCACTTGGATAATGAAAAAGCTTTTTTAGTCCATAAATTGCTTTCAGCTTCTTCCAAATATGCTTGTGGTTTTTGTTAAGTTAAACACATTACGTGAACTCAGCATAGTATCTTAAGAATTCAAACATTTGTTTTTGGCTTTTTTTTTTTTTTTTGCAAAGTGAACAAAAGTATGAGGCTGGGAGCGGCGACGATCAGGCTGAGATCGGGCTCTGCCCAAACACTGACACCCTATAAGCAATATTGCACTACTCTGAAAACAGCGGACAGCAGAGACAATATTGATAGGGTTTCAGGACTTAGGACACGTCAAGAAGTACGCATTACACAAAAGGATAGACTGACGAGAAGCTTCCCCTTTATATGTAACGCTAATTGAGCTATACTGCATTAATCCTGCATATTGACTGTAGCATACAGTAAATCAAATGATCTCGTCATTCACGTGTTTGCACTACAGCAGACTACGTGAAATACAGAACTCCAAACTTGATCGCAGCAGTCAAACAAACCGTCAGTACAAATCGTCTACTTGTGCCACACAAATACATCTACACCTTTTACATTAAAGCCTTTCCCGGTTCCTGCAGCCTCCTCTGACTGGTGTTTGGCTGCTTTCAGACGCTTTGACAATACTATTGCACTGCTAGCTGTCTAATACAGTAGTGCAATAAAGTCAGAGCAGCTGTAAACAGCACATCTGGTGTCTATTGATTCTTTTTTTGCCAAGTTGCACGGTCCTTTTTGGCATTATCTAATTGGGAACAATCCCTGGCCAATGCCCTTTTAACATTGCACTGCTTTCATTACTTTGTCATCAGTAGTACAACATAAAAGGGGCAGTGGACAGACAGAATGCACGGTGGTGTCTTTCCTTTAAAGCAAGTTTATGCAAAAACAAAAAGGGAGGAAAAATAAACATTAAATGACAAACTGCACCTGCATAGACCTTTGGGACGTTACCCATTATACACAAACAGGAGCTGGAAACCAGGTTTATATTTCGGCAGAATTTGCCTGAACAGGTAACTGGCTGGCTACGAGCCTTGGTCGGTGGAAGCAGCCTCATGAAATACGCGCACGTACCTAAATTCGGGGAGTAGTTGGGAAAGTGCGCGCCGCCATGCGACATGAAGGCACCCGCAGCGCCGAGTGCGGACAAACTCACTTTTTTAAATGTTAACGGTCACGACGAGCGAGTGCGCGTGGGAGACGGGCACGGCCTCCCGCACGCTCAGCCCCTTTCCCTCGCGTTCGCCCCAATTCCAAAACGCATTCGGCAGGATCGGGGCGCTAGTTTGGGAGCTATAGCTATCACCGATACGCAAAATGCTGGCCATCGTCTCACTTCCGTTTTCATTATATTCTCCCCTCTCCCCAATCCCACCCTTTGGCTTGCGAGTCGTGTGATGGGAAAGACAGAAAAGAAAATGTTGCTCCTTTGTACAATTCGTAAAACCCTTTTTCTTTCGGTCAGCTGCCCGAGTAACTATTGGCAACAAAACATGGGTTCTTCGAAACGTGTTCGTTATAACGAGATTAAACAATTCTTCATATTTTAGTGATTATTTTAGGATAAAACTGCGCTTACCATCGCCTCCAGCTTATTGACTGCTGTCTCCATGTTGAATAGTTTACATTCCTTAGGCAGCCCCGTAAAAATAAAGCTAGTACCTCATGTAACAGCTGCTGTGATTGGCTAGCTGTCAGGAATAGTGTCAGGAGATAGGCCACTTGAGAGATAGAGCGGTCTAGGAAGTGGGTGTTGTAAAAGAGAGAGCTCATAAAATGGCGTTCTGAATGCTGATTGGACGAACTCGTCTTCAAACAGTAATTGGACGGCGGTTTCAAAGTCTGCGGCTGTTGGATTTGTTTCAGTGCTGAAGGCTGGTTTAAAAAACCTGGAGTGTTTGCTGAACTTTACGTACTTCGGGATTCATCTTTATTAATTTGTGTAATGTGTGATTTAATAATTTAGTGATGTTAATATATTTTATGGCGCTGGCTGTCGGTGTCTGTGAAATTGATTTGCTTATTGATGTGTTGTAATGTTGCAATCTTGCCTATATCTCTGCGTTTTCTAGATTCCCTACACTGGCCTACAGGATTCCTTTCACGTGAACAGTTTTATGGTTTAAATCAGAATTAGTATTCAAGACTGTTATAAGGTAATGGCTTCCAGTTTCAAGAAACCACTGTATTATTTACGCGTGATTATTGACGTCGTTTAGTACGTAAAATTTCACATTTATTCAAGGACAACAAACATGTTCTATTACTAGTTTTGGTGATATCTTTAATGTAGTTGTGTTTGAGGTTGCAGCCCGCGGTATCTGTTAACATATACAGCTGTCAGATAAATACTTTGCCCAAATGTTAATCAAATCCAGTGCAGGGACTGATCAGTCAACTGTTTTGTGAAGTTCCGGGATTTACCATTACATTGGTATACAAAATAATCAAGGGTAAGATTATTTTATCTTTGTGCTTAAAATGATGAAATATATAAGTTCCCTTTTTTAAACTCTATAAAATGCCACTTTCATTAAAAGGGGGTTCTAGTGCTGCAACTAAATAGAATAGTTACTCATTTGAACTGGTTTAAATATTTAGTAGCTTTGAAAATAATATGTATGTATGTTGCTACATTAATGCTTTAATGTTTAATATTGACGTTTAATGCCTAGTTTATATAATAATGTTGTTTTATGATTTTGTTCTCAGGATTATCTTGGTTCTTGGGTTTGTTAGTTAATATTTATATTTAATATATGGCCATAACAAACGATGAATATATATCGCTTTTATATAAAACGATCTCTAGTTGTTTATCCTATGTATGCACTGAATATAACATGTTGAAACATATGCAAAGTATATAAGCAAATATTTCTATAATTCCAAATACAAAATCCTATGATTTATTTTTCCTTTTAAAACTTTTATAGACAGAAGTACAGTGTCATTTTCAACAAATGCATCAGCAATAAACATAAACAAAATCACCTCAAACAATGCATGGATATTAATCATATTTTAATATACTGTGCTAATGCTATGCATGAGTTCAATTAAAGTTAAGGGTGGACAATGATGCAAAGGTCTTTAGAAGTTCTTTTTTGGTGTTAATACCATAATCAATAGGCTGCCATAAATGTTCTATGTGTTGAAACAAAAGTAACAGTAAGGTATTGTTCTGTCCCACCACATATATATATATATATATATATATATATATATATATATATATATATATATATATATATATATATATATATATATATATATATATAGTACTTGCTTATATTTTGTTATTCCGTATTCGTTAGCAAAGAATTAACAGTAAAATATCATCTCTGTTAAGGGCAATGTTCTGATACAATTATCAGTATTATTTCTAGTACAATTTCACATTCACCGAGTTCAAGAAAATATAAAAATAATACTTAGTAGTACAACATATCTTTAAATAAGTCAAATCTGCATTATAAATCTGAATTTATTTTTATGTGTGGCATAGATTGATGGTTTAAAAATACATTCAAAGCCTTTTAATATTGAGAGTAATTTTGTGGATCTCCTAACCTGTTTTATATGTTTAATTTATTTGTAGTTAAAATATAACTCTTAAATGATCTTTATCCAGTTATTGCATTTAATAATCCTACATGACATGTATGATATTTATTTTAAATTGCCAATCTACTTAATTTGCCTGAACTATCAAAATTAATCAAAATATTGCTTAAGTAAGATTGAAAGATTAGTGAAGGTGTTAAATCAGAATGTGTTCTGTAGTGAAATAGTTTTTTCAAAATGGTGTTAAATTGCAATAACTCGTAACCCAGTCGTGCATTTTGAATGTTAATGTTTTTGAAAATATGATTTGTAAAAGCTGAACAATAAGTTAATTTTCAACCCTCTGAAAGTCATGTACTTTACCGTGTTGTGGCCAGCGTTTTATGATACAATTAATTTAGACACTGGACTAACGGAATGAGTGATTATTTTAAAAGGTTTACATCTTAAGGAACACTATATGAAAACAAACTTTGAAAAACAACCTCATTGCAAATCAGCCTTTTGGCCCTAACAGGTAAATTGAAATTATTCTACTCGTACAGATTGAAATGTGTTACATTTCCTTCATGTCATACTTTGTCCTCTTTTTTGCAGTTGTGTTGTGGGAAAATTGAATATCACCATAATCTAAAAACTAAAGTAATATAATCTTGCCCCCCATTCAATTAAAATAAAACAAAAAACCTTAATTTAAAAACGTGGTTTTTTTCTGCTGCAGATCATTCTGAATGGGAAAACTATAAAAGGTAGCCTGTGAAAATAAGTTATTTTTGCTTGATTTAAAATCAAACTAAAACATAACACTCCAAATACAAAAGTTTAAGGCTATTTTAGTAGATTATGTATGAAGTATGTTTATAGTAATACAATAATCAACACCAAGATGGTATTGGAGAGTAGTTTGGATAAAACAGGGAGACAGATACACTGGTTTTTATAAACTCCTACCTTAACATCTAAAATATTATAACATTCATATTATTTTAATATTAAAATATTAAAACATCATAAAAAAATATTTTGTTTTTAATACATTACCAAGATAAGCCGCTTCCTAGTATATGATGAGTTTTATTAATAAATAACCATTATACATCCATCCACCTTCCATAGCAGTTTATTCATTATAGTATGGTAATCTTGGAGCCTGCCACAGTAACCACAGAGAACACTGTAGGGACGGTCTGGATGTGAGACCAGTGTATCACCAGGATGTACTCTCAAACCATAGGAATTTTATAGTCACCAATTCACCCAAACCATGTGTTTTGGGACTGCAGGAGGAGCCCAGCATGCAGCACAAGGAAAACATGCAAACTCTACTCCCATCCTAAAACTAAACAAGGACTGTTTAAACAGTAATTTTTAAAAAAATGACATTAACATGCATGTCACTAATAGTGTGCCCCATCTTACAAAGACATTGTGGGTGACAACAAACAGTGTACTGAGAAACAACATTTCCTTGAAACAATACAGTAGTAGCAGCGCTTTATTGATCACAAAGGAAATTCCAAAAGAGCTATTTTTTGGTGTTAATATTATAAACATTATGATACTAACACCAAATGTGTTGAAATATACGTGTAACAGTAAGATATTGTTCTGTCCCACCATATATACATAGTACTTGCTTATACTAACTAAAGTAGATGTTATAGTACTATATGACATTTATCTTTATTATATAAAACAAATCTGTAAAATTTTCTGGTTTGTAAAGTTTTACGGTTTGGAATGTTGAAGCAGACAGACATTGGAATAATTGAATTTGAGAACATTCTACAATTGTAATTCATTGGATTTACTCTTAACATCGAATTGATATCTTAAGAAATCAATATCGAAAACTTTACACAATCCCAAATTGAGCACTTATGCCTAAATGAGTACGCTGGTCAAGTGCCAATATTTAAAAGCAACAGAAATGTGTGATCTCAGTACACGTGCATTGCATGCAGGCAAAGCATAGATTCGCGCAGCATTGAGGTTGTACAGATACAGCGCCCCATAACTGTAGTGACCATACGTATGCATAGCAGTCGTTGTATTAACAATTCTATCATACATGCGATACATTATTTGAAGAACAACAATCACAGACTAAAATAACGATTTTAAGGAACGTTAATAAAAGTTATTTTTCATTGTATATCAGAAAATGTAATTTTCTGGATAATTCCATTTAACCCCGCCTCATCGAAAAGGAGACCAATGACAAATTCATGAGCACCTAACTGAAGGATCCAAGAAGTCTGAGCAGTCACGGCTTTCACGCTCAGCTCCAAATGGACATAGTTTGGTTGACCGTTCATTCGTCCAATCACAATTTGAATTGACACTATTTAACCAATCGTATAGAGGCAGCGTGTGGAAGCGACGCGTCAGCCGCAGTTAAGGTAGGTAGATCGAGGGACGTTCGCTGTCGACCGGGAGCCGCAATAGAGGACGTTAGTGTCATTACCTAAGGAGAATCTGTTTTAAACTTCACAGCAAACCAGTTATCACAATGTTTTCCCGCGTTGCACGACCAGCTCTTAACATCACTCGGACCCTGTCCACCTCTTCCCAGGTAAATTGCCGGTACTTTAAAGTAAATATTAGTTATGCAGCTAATACACGTCTTGTTAATTAAGATTAAAAACTTCATTTTGTATCCAGTTTTTTCCTGTAATGTAATAACGCTGCACTGCATTTGTTTCTTTAACTGGCTACGTTGCAGACATTGGGTTTGCCCGTTAATGTTTACCATATCTTGGGTAAGTGTCTTGTAGGTACACAGTTTGTCTTTCCGGCAACGTCGTATTTATAGCTGACCCGAGAAGTAATTCTAGGCTTTGCTCTGCCGGAAGGTCATACATGTGGATCGGGCTCGTTTATTTCTTTACCCGCGGCCCAAACTCCAGTTTGCGTACCTGCGTCTCTTCTCTGGCCTGTTGAAAATGATCGTGGCTGACTTCTGATAATTATCTTTAGTGACGTTTAAGTACCATCCAGCCAAAATTACCTCGTCCTGTGGTATCAGCAATCAAGTCGCGATAGCCGGTTAAATTTTTAGTTGATTTAATCCACCATTTGACCTTTAAGGCCTGCTTCCTTTATATTCGTGAGCACCTGATGTGGACAAATCAAATCATTTTTCGTTGTAATGGTTAAAGATATGACTGGAGTAATTCCTTTTTCTGTATAATGACGTCTGCACGAAGGGCACGTACCCACGTGTGATGGAGAGGTCGTCGGTTCGAATCCCAGGGCCGCTTACAGTACGCCTGTTTCATTCATTCTTCTAGCTTCGTGTCTGAATTACGCAACGACGTATGTGACCGCCCTCTTCACATTCTGTCTGCCCATATGTCATTTAGAACAACGATTCAGAAAGTGAACTTTTCCTGGTATCTTGCATCGTGTGGAATAGGATTATTGACGTTCTTGAAGTGTTAGTGCCTTAGGTTATTGGTAGGGGAGTATTTTATTTAGGTGTTCCCTTTTATCCCTGGGATGTTGCTCTCTTCACTGGGATGGGTTACCTCTGCTGGTTAACTTGGATTCTAAAATGTTTGGTGTCACTGTTGCCCACTCTGGTTTGAAATGGGTTTGTTCAGCCAATGTAAGTAATTGGGGGGAAAATGCACAATCATCTTAATTTATTGTCTAATAAATCATGTCCCACTGACTCATCTTTCTATGATTTCAAAAACTGGCTTTCATTCTTATGTGTCATGTCTCTTGTTGCAGTGTTTCATGAGTGTATGTTGTAATATGGAAGGCAGTGGGTGTGTGTATAATATCTGTAAAATTGCCTCATTTTATAGATGCACTTATCACTTGCCCTAGTATTAAGATAACACCTCTTTAATGTATGAGTGAAATAATAAGTTCATAGGTTAGTGTGTTTTGTGCTTCCTTAGAACCATGCCAAGGTGGCGGTGTTGGGTGCGTCAGGTGGCATCGGCCAGCCCCTGTCCCTGCTATTGAAGAACAGTCCCCTAGTGAGCCAGCTGTCTCTTTATGATATTGCTCACACCCCTGGTGTCGCTGCCGACCTGAGCCATATCGAGACCAGGGCCCAGGTCACTGGTGAGTGATTGCGACCAAATTCCAAGCTGGTGTTGACTGGAATCTGCAGTTTAGGGTGGTAGGTTAGGTTTTTATGAAAGTTGACAAAATTAGACGTAAAAAATGCAAACAAGTTAAAAATAATCATTAATCTCTTTGATATTGAAATTCTGGCATCTGAAAAGATGCATTATATAATGCAGTGTGAGGGTTTTGTCCTGGTACATCTTGATGTGCTGCATATCCATTCATATTGAGACTTATTGGGCAATGCCTGCTACAAAATGGATCTGCTTTCCTAAATGTATCAGTTTGACTCGACTCTGTCCTTCAGGCTACATTGGGCCAGATCAGCTGGGAGCTGCCCTGAAGGGCTGTGAAGTTGTGGTTATCCCCGCTGGAGTACCCCGGAAGCCTGGTGGGTAGAGCAGGTCGTGACCTCCCGTCACTTACCGCTTTGATAAACTTGGCATTTTAATTGCCTTCTGAAGTATGACTATATAAAATGCATTTTTTATAAAACATGCAATGTGTACACAAAGGTGTTCTGATACAGAGAACAAACTAGCATGAAACCTCTCCTAAATTTTATTCAGACTTAACTTCTCTGCATTGGACTAGAGCAGCGTTTCCCAATCTGGCCCTCAGGGACCCGCAGACGGTCCACATTTTTGCTCCAATCTGGGAGGGAGCAAAAACGTGGACTGGCTTGGGTAAACACTGGAACAGGGTATTATACAGATATTCAATAACTGATTTTGGTCCACAGGAATGACTAGAGATGATCTGTTTAATACCAACGCCAGCATCGTGGCCACCCTGGTTGATGCCTGCGCCCGCAACTGCCCTGAAGCTATGTTGTGTGTCATCTCCAACCCTGTGAGTAGCTTCGTGTTCCTGATCAGGTTGGACTGCCGGGTGACTGTGGGGGTTTGTTACCTTGTCTGGTTCAGCTTTTTTTTTTTCTTTTCTTTATGGTTTCCTAAGTGATGAGGTGTTGACTGTAGGGCACATGGTAATGGTGCCTCATAAGCTGTAGCCCTTTGTCAGAGGGGTAGACTCTTATGGTGGCTGCATGTTGTACATTTTGGTCTCGTACTTCTTGGCATGCAGCCAATACAACTGCAAAGGGTGTTTGACATTGATGCCCTTGACTTCATCTGCAACAGTACAGCCTGGGCTTAGCTGACCCTGTTGTGTGCTGGCTGGGCACTTGCTAAACTTAATACTTACCTCAGTGTTTCACACATTGAAGTTGAGTATAAAGGGCTTAACTTATGGTCTAAGCAGTTAGTGCATCCTCATCATAATCATGTGTCTTCATGAGAATGCAATTTGGATGGGTTTTAGTGGCAACTGAAGATTAATGCTTCAGAGCTTTATTCTCGTCACTAGACATGTTGGAGGTTCTGTATCGGCGACATTGGCTACATACAGTATCTGTGTAATTAAATGTCTGGCTTAATTACCTGTGGCAAGTTACTATCTTCAGTGTTTTTCTAGACCAGAATTAATATCTTACTGGATGGTATTCATCTTTCTGCCATTTTCTTTTCTCTTTTTTCTTTTTTTTTTTTCCTTTTCAGGTAAATTCTACAATTCCCATTGCATCTGAAATTCTGAAGAAGCATGGCGTTTACAATCCCAACAGAGTGTTTGGCGTCACAACTTTGGATATCGTCAGGGCAAACACGTTTGTGGCTGAACTCAAGGTAAGCAGAGATGGCTCTGGAGATCAGATTATAGGTAGAAATCAAACCACTGAAGTTGCTTCACATCTTTGTGGTATTGTCAGGTTGAGTGCCGATTACGTTTTACACATAAGTGGTATCCTTGCCAATATGGTCAACCTAAATCCTGCTGTAGCATTGAGAATCCTTTCGATATGTAAATCCCAGGTATGTGAACAATTTGCATTGGAGGTGGGAGGGGTGTCATTGTGGAGTAACTTGGGGTTTCTCTTGCAGGGTCTGGATCCCGCTCGTGTCAATGTTCCCGTCGTTGGCGGCCATGCAGGAAAAACAATCATTCCAGTCATTTCCCAGGTGAACTGGATAATTAAAAAAAAAAAAAAAAAAAAAGTAGGGTAGCTTAATTCTTAAATTGAGATTATACCAGATTGTAGGGGGAGGTGTTGGGAGTAGTTTGGAGAATTTTGTTTGGAAGTGAAGTTCTGTATTTACTGGTATAGAAAAGAATCTTGTAGCACAAGGTTGAGTTTAGTCTGGTTCTGAATGTTCTGGCTCATGGTCACATTTTTAAACTTCCTCAGTGTACTCCCAAAGTCGAGTTCCCTACCGATACACTCACTGCACTGACAGGCCGTATCCAGGAGGCAGGGACTGAGGTTGTGAAGGCCAAGGCCGGGGCAGGTAAGTCCAGCCAACTGTAAGGCAGTGTTTCTCAGTCTGCTCCTCAGGGACCTGCAGACGGTCCACATTTTCGCTCCCTCCTAGCTTGGAGGGAGCAAAAACATGGACTGGCTGCAGGTCCCTGAGGAATGGATTGGAAAGTGGTGGTTTAAGGGTACAGCCATTAATTTTGTAGATCTGGAGGCTCTGACATGGGTTCTGTTTCTTTTTTTTCCCTTCAGGTTCTGCCACCCTCTCAATGGCCTATGCTGGGGCGAGATTCACATTCTCCCTGCTGGACGCTATGAATGGGAAAGAGGGGGTTGTTGAGTGTGCGTTTGTGAGGTCTGAGGAAACAGAGTGCAAATACTTCTCCACCCCTCTCCTCCTTGGGGTGAGTGCAGAGGCATGGATGGCTTTCAGCAGGCATTCCAGCTTATTTGCCAGTTTTGGTTCTTAAGACTTTTGCATCCATCTTCCAAACACTAGTTTAACACACCAACTAAAATTGGAATTGGGAGCAAATTTCTAAACTGAATACAGCTTGTTTAAAGTTACTTAAGTTTTTTATTTTTAAAAATCCTTACACCTTTGCTGGCAGTAATTTTTAAACATTGATGGGACTGTTTCCACTTCGACTCGGAACATTTACGTACCGTTAGGGGTACATTAATGTTTGTACATTGGCTGTTCCTTGGCCAGTTTCTATACCTTTTTTTTTTTTTTTAAAAGACTTAAAAGGTACATTTATCTACAGCTAGGGTACAGTCCCAGTGACTAGCAAAGGTACAAATTGGTACTTCTGACGGTGCGGGATAAGTGTATGGACAGTGATGCAATATGACAGTTGCAACTGGAGAGGAATGATTGAGTGACTCTTCTATCCCTCTTACCCAGAAACAAGGAATTGAGAAGAACCTAGGACTTGGTAAGCTATCAGCCTTCGAGGAGAAGCTGGTGGCCGAGGCTCTGGGCGAGTTGAAGGCCTCCATCAAAAAGGGAGAGGACTTTGTGCTGAGCAAGTGAATGGACAGAGCTGTGGCACTAGCATCGTGTTGTGAAACCACTGAGCACTGCAAGAGGCTCCCAGAGTTTAAGTTGACGGTGACTGGCAGCTGTTGGTGCAGTTGCTCGTTGCAGTCTCAAAATGTAAATTATGAAGCCAATAAATGGTGTGTGTTTTAACATTTCGTCCTTTGTCCATTTCATAAGGCTGGCAGTCCAGTTTTGGGTTAAAATTCATTTCTCAGACACTGGCTCAAACGTATTAACCATTGTTCCAAATGTGTGTCGTACCTTTAATACAAGGAGTAACTTATGATCGACTGCACACTGGTTGTACTGGTCCTGCACATCTTAACCCTGTAATTTGGATTCTGTGTGTTTTTTTAGTATTAGTCTGGGAAAATCTGATAACAAAGCTTAATGGCTGCTTCTAACCAGAGAGAGGCTTGCAGCCTTGAGGTAAGGGGCTCCTGGGCATGAAATGGTTAAGATGACTGTTTATAGCTACCCTGTAATCGGGTAACCAAGGAGAGCCGCTCATCCCTGTATACTGTGCTACAAAACAAATTTGGTCTTCACCCCGCACAATGGAGCAAACCCTATACCATTTCTGTGTGTGATTCTGGTGATGACGGAGCCACGGGGCTGGACTTTAAGTAAATTTTGGGCTAATTCTAGGTTCTTTTTCGTACTCGATTGAATTAATTGCACAGATTAATATAGAGTTCTGTTACTTTAATAACTAAACTATGTAAAGTCAAGATCTTTGAAATCACATCGATCGTTGTTCGACAGTCAGAAGAACAAAACGCGCGGCTTATTTTCGAAATCGATTTTTAGATTATTCGAACTTCATAGGAATATTAGCCAGGCGCTCGGGATGTCCGTCATTCAGCATTCCAGCAACAGGAGTATCAAGCCCTTCAAGTCCAGTGAGGAGTACTTGTATGCCATGAAAGAAGACTTGGCGGAGTGGCTGAGGGATCTTTACGGCATCAGCATCACAGTGATCAATTTCTTCGAGGTCCTTGAAAGCGGTGCCGTCCTGTGTCGCCATGCCAATAACGCGACGCGGGCCGCTGCAGACTTCTTAAGGGAGCTCGGGCACCAGGCGCCGACAGCGCATCTGCCCACAGCTGGGGTCACCTACGTCGAATCGGCACAACCGGCCACCTTCCTGGCCCGAGATAATATATCAAATTTTATAAACTGGTGTCGACAAGAAATGGGCATCAAAGGTGAGTGAGCGATGCACTGTAACACGTTTTATTCAATACTATCAATTTTCACTTATAGTTGTACCCGTTACATTAGCCCAAACAGTATGTCAGTCGTATTTCCTGTATTACCCGATAATAAACAGATAACGAACAGCAGTTATGTTCATGTTTTATGTTTTAATTAACTTTATATTTCACTGCTTTGAAGGTCTCTTAGAAACGATAGAATACAAACTTCGTGGGGTTTTCAAGGGGAAAACATCTGTTAGCATTGTCGTGATCATTTTACTGTGCAGTTTCCTTCTTCGCAGTTAATTTTTACTTTAAAATTGGGTTGTCTTGTGTTGCATGCATAGTGCGAAAGATACAATATAAACAAATATGAATAAAATACGGTCCTGGATGGCTGCAGGCCCATCAGATATCCTGTACTTTGGATTAACTAATCTAGTCGAGTTAATTAATATTACTAATTAATGTTAATTGCGTGAATAATCATACGCTGCTCCAAGACACGAAACTTATATATCTTCTTCAGAGCTTTTGCGGCAGTCTGTTATTTGACCACCAGGCGGCTCCAAAAACCTGCGGTCCCACGTGGTATATCTGAGTTGATAGACAGTTTCAGCATAAATGCCCACCGTCAGTGTTATGGGGATAGTATGGTGATTCAGTGGATAATTCTGTGGTTCGACATTTCAGATGTTGTGGGTTCAGTTCCCACTCTGGGAGCTGTGTTTGGGTTTCCTCTGGATACTGCAGGTGTCTTCTAATTGCCCTTATTGTGCTCAGTCTGGCATCTCATCTTTGGGGTACCTTTTTATGTGAATATATCACATGGAAATATCACAGATCTCAGAATCTGTGGGCGTGATTAGGCATATTCACTCTCCATGTTCTGCAGATGTCTTGATGTTCGAGACAGATGACCTGGTTCTGCGGAAAAATGAGAAGAACTTCGTCTTGTGCTTGCTGGAGGTGGCCCGGCGGGCTTCTCGCTTTGGGATGGCAGTGCCGGTTCTGATCCAGCTGGAGCAGGAGATAGAGGAGGAGATCTGTGAAGAGCTGCATTTGCCACTAGGGGGCGTGCCAAAAGTACGGCGAGCTAGGAGCCAGCTGTCTGACTTCAGGGACCTGGATGAGATGGTGAGGCTTGTGGAACTTCTGCAGAACCCGACTCAACAGCTAGTGAGACAAATTTAGCTGAAGGTGATGCTTTCCTATAGCATGTAAGGGAGCATTTTGTAGGATGTATGAAATGCCACAAAGATGCATTGAATAAACTTAATAATTATTATTATTAGAAGCAAGTAATCAGACATGCAGCTAGTAATGAAAATCAGCAGAGTCCCCCTCCCCAAAATTTGTTTCTGGCTACAGGCTTGATGTAATCAGCATAAGATATTAAATTATACACTGTTTTCAAATAAAACATGAATCATGCTCCCATAATTGAGCTTTTGTATTTTCTAAACTCATGAAAATCTTTGTTGGCCTAATGTCGCCCTAGCTAGTGTTTGATTCTCTGATGGGATGCATGACATCGCACATTCGCTACACAATAAGTGTCCATCAGATCAGTACCATGTCCTCTTCACTTGTTATAGGACAGCATGTTTCCTTTTGGTCTGAAGTATTTCCTGGAACACAAGAAGAGAAAGTTTTTTCTTAATATTAATGTTGCCAAGATGATTTACTAGATGTAAAATGAAGCCATTGCCGCTGGTCATCATATGTATGATTTTCAAAGGAGGCTGTTAAGACCCTGAGGAGAGGAGATTTATGTAGGAAATAAGTTCTCACCCTTTGTGTGTGTGTGTGTGTCTGTGTCTCTGTGTGTATATATGTGTGTCTTTGTCTGTGTGTATATGTGTGTGTGTCTCTCTGTGTATATGTCTGTGAGTGTGTATATATGTGTGTATTTCTGTCTGTATATGTCTGTGAGTGTGTATGTGTGTGTGTGTCTCTGTGTGTATATGCCTGTGATTGTGTTTTATATCTGTGAGTGTGTATATGTCTGTGAGTGTGTATTCCCTGTGATGTGTCCAGGTCCAGCATCTCGTAAGCCGCTGCACATGCCCCGCCCAGTTCCCCATGGCCAAAGTGTCAGAGGGCAGGTACAGAGCGGGCGACTCCAGCGCTCTCATTTTTGTGCGGGTATAACAGCAAAATCTGCTTCCTTCATTTTTTTGCCCATTTTCATCATATGCCAGTTTTCAATAACAGTTTTTCATTCTTTGCCCTCCTGTCAGGTACACTGCTGTGTTTTTTTCGATACCTTAAGGCAGTGTTTCTCAAACCAGTCCTTGGGGACCCCCAGACGGTCCATGTTTTTGCTCTCTCTCTCAGCTCCCTGCCAGACAGTCCACATTTTTGTTCCCTGGAGCTGGGAGGGAGCCAAAACGTGGACCGTGGACTGACTTGAGAAACACTGCCTTAAGGTATTTCTGGCAAAGAAAGTGATCTCTCTCAGCTGTGTTTGTGGAGATGTGCAAGAGGAGGCCCTAACGATGTCGGTATCCCTGCAGATCCTAAGAAGTCATGTGATGGTGCGGGTGGGCGGAGGCTGGGACACGCTGGAGCACTACCTGGATAAACATGACCCGTGCCGTTGCACATCTCTCAGTGAGTCACATCCCATAAAACACAAAGGATGAGTCTTTCACACAAGCCATATATCAGCGGTGGGCAATCTCAATTACCAAGGGCAACAGTGCCACGGCCTTTAGAAATGACTGGAATGTTCTGAGGGGTGACTTATTGTTCTGTAATCACAGCACAATCCACATGTCTGCAGAACAGGAATTTACGGTGGCCGAGAGAGCTCAACGCGCTGCAACTTCAAGAAAACACATGCAAACATAAAAAAAACACAACAAATTAAGAAAACGTCTCCATCAGTTTCACAACACAGGCGTTGCAAACACACGAACGCGCAGCAAACACAAAAAACGCGCTGCAAACACAAAAAACGTGCTGCAAACACAAAAAACGCGGTGCAAATACAAAAAACGTGCTGCAAACACAAAAACGCGGTGCAAATACAAAAAACGTGCTGCAAACACAAAAAACGCGGTGCAAATACAAAAAACGTGCTGCAAACACAAAAAACGCGGTGCAAATACAAAAAACGTGCTGCAAACACAAAAAACGCGGTGCAAATACAAAAAACGTGCTGCAAACACAAAAAAAGCGCTGCAAATAGCAGGCACCACAACGGAAATGTTTCGGGGGGACCTCAAAAAGTGACGAACCCATCTGGGAGCTGATTATTTGTTCAGTGGCTTTTGGTCAGAGTAGAGGTGTTGTGCGTGAACTAAAAGGTGTTTTTTTTTTTTTAACAACCTGATCATACGATTCATTGGTCTTTTGGATATTATTAGACTAATCTGACGAAGCACACACTTAACTGTGGAACGTTATTAATTTAATTGCCAATAAATATCTAAATAAATATATATGCAAATAAATGACAAAATTCTGCAGTGCTTCATTAATGGTTAAAATCAGGTCAAAATTCATTATAGATTGATGGAAAAAAATATATTTTACAATTTATTCAGACCCCTTAATAATAATGAACAACGGAATACAAATAAAGCATGCTAAAATCGGTAACATTGTTATTTTTATTTATTTATTTATTTTGTTTTTTCAGATCAAAATGTATTGTCCGTTCTGTGGCTTTCAGCGGCCAACTTTGCACAAATTTTGTAGCTCATGTGGGCGAAATGTTAGTTTTGTCGTGGAGAATGCCCCTAAACCTGCAGGTGAGGACCGGTGGCCTGTACTACGAAGTGGGGTTACTGGCTTATCGGGGTAACTTGTCGGATTTAAGGTACCACAGTTTAAATGGACTTCATATTCGTTCACTTACATTTTGCCCAGACTACCTTAAATCCGAAAAGTTACCCCGATAAGCCAGTAACCTCGCTTCGCAGTACAGGCCACTGGTGTCATGCCAGACTGTGCCCAGAGGTAATATGAACAAATAATCAGCTCCCAGATGGGTTCGTCACTTTTTGAGGTCCCCCCGAAACATTTCCGTTGTGGTGCCTGCTATTTGCAGCGCTTTTTTTGTGTTTGCAGCACGTTTTTTGTATTTGCACCGCGTTGTTTGTGTTTGCAGCACGTTTTTTGTATTTGCACCGCGTTTTTTGTGTTTGCAGCACGTTTTTTGTATTTGCACCGCGTTTTTTGTGTTTGCAGCACGTTTTTTGTGTTTGCAGCACGTTTTTTGTGTTTGCTGCGCGTTCGTGTGTTTGCAGCGCCTGTGTTGTGAAACTGATGGAGACGTTTTCTTAATTTGTTGTGTTTTTTTTATGTTTGCATGTGTTTTCTTGAAGTTGCAGCGTGTTGAGCTCTCTCGGCCACCGTAGGAATTACCCACCCAAACACCCATCCCCCAACATACTGATAACATATTTGAGTGATTAAATATTTGTGCTTGTCAGAAAAAGATTATTATACCTTATAATGACTTAAATGAAATGAATAAGTGACATACTGACAGAAAATTAGAACCAACCTAATATTAATTATTTTTTTTCCATTTTCCATATAGAGTTAAATTTTATTTACTAATAGACAAAGCAAAGCAGAGTTTTTTCTAGATTCATTCTTCTAACACAAAATCTTTTCATACATTTCGGTTTTATCAATGTATCTAAAATTAAAATAAGCAAGGTGTCTGTATTTTGGTTTGATGATGCAGGTGAGAATTTTTATATAAAATGAGAGCCGTTGATTGTGGTCTTTCATATTAGATAATGTATGACTGGCTCAGATCCTCCAATAGAGGGCAGTCTTTCCCGCATCATTCCGCTAGTGCAGGGCTCTTCAAATCTGGACCTCGATTCCAAATCTGGACCTTGTTTTCAGTTCTCCCAGGTAGTTAGTTTAATAATTACTGATTCTGATTGGTCAGAGGCTTCATACCTGGCTCACAGGTAAAGTATGGCTGGAAAACCAGCAGTGCTCGGACCTCGAGGACCGTGATTTGAATAATAGGGCTCTAGTCTATATCCATCTTTCAACTACATATCCTGCACGGGACCAACAGAGGGCCAGGAGCCACTCCTAGACAACAAATGGTACCATTTTAGTGTTTTATGCAGTTACGTAGGGGTCCATACATACCTGTGCACCCTAAATGAGAAGCCAGTTCATTGCAGGGCTTGCATACATGCACATGCTCACAAACTACAGGGTATATAGGACCGCCAGTTAGCCTGTCTTTGCACTGTAGGAAGAAAGTGTCATAACTGGAGTAAACGCTTATGAGACGGGAGGAACATTCAATAACACTCTACTTAAAGCTCTCCTTTATAATGCACTATAGATACCTTCATAATACATTGTAATAGTCGGCATACGAATTAGTAAAGCATTACAGCATCTTCTATTGACAGCCGTAGGGCATAATAGTGTTGATCATAATACATCATAAGCTCCAATTAATCTCTTATCTATAATACACTATAGATACCTTCACAATGCATTATAATTTTTGCTATAGGCATCGAGGATGCTTTGTACTGCACTATGAAGGTATCACTAGTGCATTATAGATGAGAGCTTCATAAAGCATTCATAATGTATAATAAACATGGCTATAATGTGTTATGCCTTGTTATAAGCATTTAGAGCCATGTTTCTACTGCTTTTTGAATGCATTATAATGTGCTATGAATGTGTTTATATTTTCTTATCGACATGGCATTCACAGAAAGTGTTACCGAACATTCAATTCAATTCAATTCAATTCAATTCAATTCAGTTTATTTTGAAGGCACTATGCTTTTCATAACAGAGTTGCCCTAAGGGATGTGAGAACTCTACACAGTCACATCCGTTACTATGGAGGTATGAGGCAGCATCGATGCCCTCTGAGCCACTATGCCAGCCTCTAGTGAAAGACAATCAGCAAGTTCCAGCACAGACCGCTATTAACTTCTCATTTGCATTCCGTCTCCACAATGTGTGGCGTGTGTTTTGTTTTTTTTTTAAATCAATGAAGTCAATTTGCACAAAAGTGGAAAGTTAAGAGCAGGGAGGTGTCTGTCCTTGACAAACGTCCCACTTTACAGTGAGGATATATTGACCTCTGCAGCATGTGCTGGCTGTTCATTTAATGCTGAGCTTTGTGAGGGAAAAGGATTTCAAATGGAATAAAGAAGAATTTAATATGAATGCCATGCAGTACGAGCCAAACAAATGACCAAGCTGCACATTCTGCTGTGGAGCAGCTGGATATGTTGATAAGCATGATTCCGGGGCAAACCTTACTTAAGGGTCCAATAGCAGGACCTATTCTGGCAGCCAACGCCTTTTTCTGTGCCCACTGGGCTTTGTAATGTGCTTGATGCTCAGCAAATAGGATTAACTAAAAGCAATTAATTTTGCCCTCAAAAATCTTGGTTGTGTTCTTCAATGGAAACGTCACTGTTTTCTCTGTGCGGATATATGTGGCAAGTGATGATGGATAGAGGGAGAAAGAAGGAGAAACCACAGATGGCTGTGCTGCTGGAAAAGCACAGCCAGTGCTGGATAGATGTGTACATGTGAAGCACAGCCAGTGCTGGATAGATGTGTACATGTGAAGCACAGCCAGTGCTGGATAGATGTGTACATGTGAAGCACAGCACTGCTGAAATGCTTCAGCTTCAGCTTATCCTGCAGACATGCAGAGTTAATGTCTGTCCTACGCACCTGACAACAGCCCACAAGCAGCCCAGGATGACCAGACTGCAGCATCCCAGCACTCCCGTGCACGAGGTCAGGACTCTTCCGACGGCGCAGCACGGGGATGGAGGCGGGGCTGAGCCCAGGCTGCTGGTGAGCCGCACGCAGTCGCCCCCGCCGCCCGTCCCCTGGGTAACTGCGGGCGGCGGCACCAGACCCTGGAGCGCACGCTGCCCGACACGGCGCCCGTCTCCGTCTCCCGAGCCACGTGCCAGGGTTGCTGCGGGGCTAAGACCACCTTCTCCTGACAGGTAGGTGAGCGAGGGGGACGTGTGTTTGTGTGGATTTGGGGGGGGGGGCTAGTGAGTCACAGGAGAGGCGCGGAAAGGCAGCAATTTTGTCCATTAGACGGAAGCGCACCTTGGCGATGGAGAATAATTTCATTAAGCCGCGGTCGCGACCTCTTTCACTGCCAGGGTGGCAAAGCATTGCGCAAAAAGCCGCCATTACTCATGGTCCGACCCCCCATAAACAAACAGGACCGTGTGGTACGTGGCATTTTTATTTGTACGAATCCACCGCATCTGCGATATATATATGCTTTTGCGAAACTCTTTGTGACACTGGGGAAAGCACGAGTGAGTAGGCGGACTGGGCGCTCGAATGTCTGCGGCCCTTCATCAGGCAGGTTATAGTTTCTCAGCATGCTGTTTCTTTTAAATCATATTTTTAGAAACTCTCAAAAGAAGAAACAAATCGCTTAGTGCAGCATAAGAAGAGGAAGGACAGGCTGGCTGTAGACAAACAGCAGAAATCCTGGGGATCTGCGGGAACAGAGTCCCCACGAATGTGGCTTTGATTGTGTATTACTCTATATATTACTCTGTGTATTACTCTGTGTATTACTCTGTAAGTTACTCTGAAATATCAAGGTTCAACGTCTTTTTATTATCCTGTGAAGGTCAGCAAACTATTTTGTGATCTATGTTATAAATAGAGAATATGATGTTTATTTGTCACTGGTTCAGTGAAATGCACACAGTTTATTTGCACTATTTCCGAAATATATATATGATCAAGTAACACATATGTAATCTATTTCGCATACGCCTAGTAATTTTTCCCTGGGGTTGGATGAGGTCGTGTTTGTTATTTCAGAGTGAGGGCAAGATCAGCCACACCCACACCCAGCAGAAACCTGCCCCGCGAGGACAAGGAAGAGTGTGTACACAGCGCCTCCACAAGGACAGGCAGAAAACTGACCCGGCAGTCTCCCTCTCCTCGCCTGGCTAGTAGCCTTCCTCGACCGACTCAGACCTCTCCCGCCCCCCAGCCTGAAACCCAGCGCCCTAGCACGCCTCTGGTCTTCCAGAAGACTGCAGGGACCATCACCTTCCAGCTACAGCACAACCCAGCAAGTCGGATCACAGAAACCTGGACGAAATCCCAGTTCACCTCTAAGTTACGACATGGCAGTGCTTCAAATACGCAAAATATCGAGGCTGAAAGCAGGGTTCCCAGTCCAATTGGCATGTCCAGGAAGGGGGGACTTTATTCGGCTGGTTTGTCCACACCTGTACGGTGCTACGTCCCCATCAGGGGCAGCCGTCCCAGCGCCAGGCAGCCCTCCACAGCTGTCCACCTGATGGAGGACGCTGGGCGTCCTCTACAGGTTTCAAATTTCATTCGCACCTTTAGCCCGACTAAGCAGTCGAGAAGCAAAGCCTCAGAGGAACACTTGCTCGGTGTCCTCACACCTGCCGAAAGTGGTGCAGATGTGGGTCTGGTGGATCACCCACCCAGCTCGTACAGCAGTTATGGACTTCTTATAAACAGCTCCATAACAGAAGGAGCCAGACGGTCGAGAAGCCAGGCATTGCAAAGCTCAGCAAAGAATCCTTTGATTTACCCAGGCAGATATGGAGAGTCCCTCGACAATAATTGTGCCCTTATTGCCCCCCCAGAGCTTGGCAGAGCAGAGGGTGTCAGGGAAATTAGTAAGAGGTACTTCTTCACGCCGCCACCCATCAGTCCGGAAGAGGAAGCTACCTTGTACCGTAGTTTGGAGCATGAGATTCTGTCCAATCTAAAGCTGCTTAACACGCACACAGATGATGACAGCAGCCTAGAAGGTGGCCAGGATGGTGGTGGCATGGGGAGAGCGGGAGACAGATTCTGCACAAATGACCGAGTTCCATGTCCATCTAAGCCGTCTTGTCAAAACCTTCCTGCTGCAGAAGACAGAGCTGCCACTGACTCTAATGGAAGCAGCAGTGTGGTTATGGATGACCTGGCAACAGGGTCATTTCTGCTGTACCCAAGCGACATCCAAGCACGTACCCTGGAGCTGCGTGCAGGGAATCATCAGGCCTCTAAGCCAGGCACCGAAAACTCCATGGGATGCAGCGTGGAGTCCACTGATCTCACAGAGACCACACAGGAAAGACAAGATTTTGGTGTAACTAATCCTAGTGCAAACAGGGCTCCTAAGGTGTTCACCATGGCACAATACCGGGATCTCACCCTAAAGTCCTCAATACCCATTACCCCATCCTCTAAGCTAAGGAGGGTGCTGAAGAGGCCAGAGAGGGTGCCGTCCATTTATAAGCTGAAGCTAAGACCCAGGGTTCGACCCAGGCAGGACAACAGGCCAGAGAGAAAGCCCTCCAGAATACCCACCCCGCTGTTCTATCGGCGTGGCCAGCCTGGCCGCGGCTCTCAAAGGGAAAAACGGAGAGATGATACGGAAGCTGCTCCATGTTGTTTGGACAGCAGCACCAAGTCCAAGGAGGACACGCCGGTGTCATTACCAAGGGCAAAAATGGCAGCAAAAGAGACAGTCGGGGACCAAGCAAAAGAGACTTGGCTTTGACTGGGCTGACTGTCAAAATGCCTTCATTATTTTTCACACTTGAATGTTATATTGCATTTCCTGAGATTATAAAAAAAAAGTTTCAGGGACAAATGCATATTTGCATGAGCAGCAAGTGTACTTAATATAGCACATGACTAATATCCATCCATCCATCCATTTTCTGTACCTGCTTGCCCTATTAGGTGTTGCCGGGGTCTGAAACCTTGTATCAGGTTTATTTCATCGTATAATCAATTTTCAGCCGGGGATTTTCATTATTGCTTATTTAGTGCAGGGTCATGGAGAGCCTGGAGCATAACCCAAGCAGCATAGGACAGGGAACACAATGGGTGCCAGTCCATTATAGGACACAAACTAAGGGGAGTTTAGAGATGTCAAACCACATTGTTGCACTGCAGGAGGAAGCCCACACAAACAGGAACCGGAGGTGAGCAATCAAAGTCACAGCTAGTGATGGGTAAATTGAGCTTCATGAACCATTTCTTAAATTTTTTGACCCACTAGATGGTGCTCTTGATTTGCTTTGGGCCATGATTTGAGTGCTTTTTTGGAACAGATAGCACCATCTAGTGGAGTCAGAAAATACAGCAAATGGTTCATGAAGTTTCATTGGACTATCACTAGCCACAGCTGAGGTTGTGCCGCTGCATTGCTACATACCACCGCAGAAGACCTTCCATTGTCGGGAGTAACAAAATTTTGACACTATCACACTTCCACTATTTCTCCACCATTATTCATGCATGCCGCCCTGCTGCTGCCAGAGGTTTTGCTTCATTGCTTCCCTGTAAAACGGTCTCACGGCACCTGGGGAGTGTGACACAATAGAGGGGCCAAGGAATCATTATTGGCCCCAGCTGGGGGTCCTTCAGCTATGGCCAGTTCAAGCTGGAAGGGGGAGGGGGTGCATGCGACCTGTCGCCACAGCCCAGCGGAGCATAAATACCCGCTAAGAGGCCACATTTAGACAGGCGTCAAGGGGAATGTAACCAAGACAAAATCGTGAATAAAGCCAGCACTGAAAAGGCTGATTTTCCATTATAGGCTTTGTGCAAATTATGGAAGGTTCCAAATGATTAGTACAATTACTGCGCGCCCTGTAACAATGGCAACAACAACAAAAAACTGAAATTGTATCAGGGATTCTGCAAGCCGGTTAATAATTTAAAAAATTCTTTTTATTTACCGCTAGCAGGGGTGCGGGTTAGCGATGCGCACGGACCGAGCGCTGCCTCCGTAACCTTGTGCCTTTGCTGGCCGCGGCTGCAGCCCGCAGACCTATAAATATCTCGCAGCACAATGCTGGAGAGACAGAGTCTGGGGCTATTATTAGCATGATCAGAAATGCAGCCTGTCACGCTACGCCGGCTGCGTTCTCCCTTTGTCACTTTCCTCCCCAGTTGCTTGTAAATCACCTTTATTTCCTGTGCGAGACGAGGGGAATCAAAGTCCTTGCCTTGAATGTGTCTTCATTTGAATGGATTTTCATAAATACAAACACTAGCTTTTTTTTTTTAAAAAAATCTGAACTCAACAGTTAATATATGCTTGGTTCAAAATACAAAATATCACACCTTTATATTGTCATTTAATGGTCTTTTCAGGTTGCAACTGGACATTCTTAATTAGTACATGGAGATGACATAACAATGAGATTTTATTAGGCTTCAGGTCTGAATTGTGACAATTAAGTTTGCTGTTTGCTGTTCGAAAAGGGTCCAAATAGCTTCTCTGTTTATTTGGAAACCAGTTCATGAGAACTGTGGGTAAATCACTGGCTTATATTCTTTTTGTCTAGTGGTTAAGTGAAGAACATGTAGTTTGCCTGTTTTGTGCTCATATGGAAAGTCTTCTTATACTGACATTGCTAGACTGGCATAGTAAACACATAATGTCACGGAGCAATTTATCTTCAGTTTTGAATTTGATAGGGAATAATTTAGCTATAAAAAACAGGGTTTGTTTTCAGTTGTTTCTGAACTAGTGGGATGACTCAATAAATGTGAAGGGCAGCCACATGTAGTGTATACAACAAAGGCTTGGGTTTATGTGTACAAATTCAGTTTGACCTGCTTGCACTTGGTGCCAGGTGGAGATAAATCAGTGTAACAGCTGGAAGTGGAAGCTGAAACTGGAGACGTGACCAAAATGTTGGTGCTTTACCCCTAAGAAAAGTACTGGCCGCACCTGGATCACTTCAGTGAAGGTCTTCAAGTGTGAATGTCCCTTTAGAACAGGTACCATCGTCGGTAGTCAGACTCAGACATGGAAAAACCAGTAATTGACAACAGAGCCCCACCTTCACAGCTCTAACCAGCAACAAGCTGCCTTTGTTCTTCAGGGCTACAAAGGCACTGTAGGATGGCAGCTGAGCATTAATGAATAAAACCACAATGGTCGACTGCCCTCACCTCCTATTCCAAATAGTTAAAGGTGGGGTCACTTCTAATTACACTGTGCTGTCTTACACAGGAAATATGCAATTATCCCAGAATGTGGCACACAGCAGGAAGGTCCGTTTGCCACTCGGAGCTGCATCAGATTAGCAGTGCAATAACTTGTGGTGATATCTGCTATGTCATTGTATGCAGTATGGGGTGACATTCAGGCTGTGATGAAGCACTGTGCAGAAGAGACAGGGGTTTGAGGTCCCACTGAGGAACATCGCACTGGAAGACAATAAAAGTATCCAATATAGGAGATGATTAAGTATAGCTTTGTATAAACAACTTCTACTATGCTCTTAATGTTTAATGTATATCCAATACACAATGCTGCTGGGGTAGTGGTATCGTGCAAGATTCCCATTCTTGTGACCCGGGTTCGATGCCTGGGCAGTGCATGCTATTTGGGGTAGTGGTGGTTTAATGGTTAGGGAAGCACCCTTGTGATCAAAGGACTGCTGGTTTGAATCCCTAATCACTGAAGTACTCTGAGCAAGGTGCTGCTTCATGGGTGTTGGATTAACTGCCCCCTGCTATGTCACAAATGGGTTAAATGCAGAGGACATGTTGCACTGTGTGTAACTAATCACTTTATATATTATATTAACAGTCTTTATGATGCTCACACATTCCTTTTATTAACATTATGCACCTTGTGATACTAAACATACATTTTAATAACCAGTCTAAGGGCTAAGGAATACAAAAAATTAAGAAATTAAGTGCCAATGAACTGCAATGTAGCAAAAGGTATCATTTAACGAGGAGGGAGGAAAGGGGCAAGCAGAAGATCACTCAGCCAGCCAGCTGTGGGCCAAGTTTAATTTACAGTGAAACTGCAGTATAAATAGGCATGCTAGTACAGCTGCAACAGAAAATCAACCTGAGTGAGTAATCTGTATCCAGTTCATACATCAGATATAAGGCCTAGTCATTTGCTTTGCTTTGTGTTTTATTTCAGGAACAGAAACTAGAAAATAGAAGGATTCTTCTTAGGTCCTAACATGCATCAATATGTGGATGAATGTGAAAGAGTATCAACCTGACATTTTGGAAACCGCTGAACCATTTTGTCCTGTATGCGAGGAGGGATTGTGCCACATTACAGTGAGATCCCAAGAACTTCACCCACCGAATTCAGGACCTGAAATAAAGGCCAATAAATTTAAAAGCCCCCCCTACACTGAAGGATAAACTGTATTTTTTTAATTCCAACATACACATCTTCCATTGACCATCCAACAACTCAAGAAGGCAAACAGTCCATGCCGAAGGAAATGTTTCACAAACACACAGAATGATAAAGCTGATCTGGTAACACTATACTTGAGGTGGCACAAATAACTTACTCAGTTACTACTCAACTACAAATCACGAACAAATATAGTAACTGCATGAAATTCGTGAACCATTATGATGATTTAATGATAAACGAACATGGGATCAGTGCATAACTAACAATTAGTTACTGGTTAATAAAAACATTAAGTAAGAGTGTCGCTCACTTCCTGCAGTGAGTAATTTAGATGCAGAGCGAGTACAAAAAATGTAACATTTACTTATGCCCCCTCAAGTAAAGTGTTACCAGGGATCTCGAAAAAGTTCCAAAAAAATCTCCCAAGGAGGATATTTTAGGTGACGAGGACAGATGGGCTAAAGTCAAAACACATATTATGTTCAGCCATGTAATAATGGAATAAAATACATCTCTCATAGGAAGCTCAGTTATGCAAAAAGTCAAAATAAAATGGACCGAAGCTGAATAAGATATCCAGAAACATGTTCTCTGACTGAGTGTTTCTTTAAAGACCCATTAGCCTTGGCTGAAGTTTTCAGTCTAAAATGAGGATGAAAAATGTCAAACCAAGTTACAATTAACGGATATAGTTTCTGAGGGAACAATATAAGAAAGTAATTCTTCTGACTTCTTCTTGTGCCTCGTTGAAAGTTATTAATGAATCTTCTGACGTCCGCCGATAACTGGACAACACAGCTACTGGCACAGACTACACAGGAGTGAATTAGACTGAGGTGTAATGTTTGCGGGACGGGTGTGACTGTCAGGTCAGGTCAAGGTTGGGAAGCATGCACTGGTACAGCGCGTTGCCGATCCCACCACACAATGAAACACCTCAGGATCCTGGTTGGCGACCCTCCAGGCCAACATGCAGTCCAGTCCCACCATCCAGAAACGGCCGTCTATCTGCCACAGCCAGGTGTTACGTGGGTGTCCCCTTAGCCTGGTCCAGCTGCTCGGGTCCTCAGCAATGAGGATCCTGTGAGCCAGATCACCCTCAGGGAATCGGAAACATAGCCGTAGTGCCATAGCACTTCCTCACAATGCAGGTAATGTGCCTCATTGGGAACTACCTGAGCAACCACTCGGTCGCACACAAAGTCAAACCAGTGGTACCCAAGGATTCTCCAAAGAGACACAGTACCAAAGGAGTCCAGTCTTCATTTCAGGTCACTGGATAGCGTCCATGTCTCACAGCCATACAGCAAGACAGGGAGCACCAGGACTCTAAAGACTTGGACTTTTGTCTTCTTACAAAGACATCTGGAGTGCCACCCTTTTCCAGCAACCTCATGATCCCCATGCTCTCCCAGTCCCTCTACTGACTTCAAAGCAAGAGTCATCAGAGACATGAATGTCGCTACCAAGGTAAGTGAAACTCTTGATGTGGTTGACGTTCTCCCTGCAGACAGACACACTGCTGATGGCTGTGCCCAAGAGGTCATTGAAGGCCTATATCTTGGTTTTTATCCATTACACTCACAAGCCCAGACACTCAGACTCCTCGATCATTAACTCGAGAGCCCTGATGAGAGCCTCCATTGACTATGCGAAGACCACAGCATTACATTTACATTAACTGCATTTGGCAGACGCCCTTAGCCAGTGCGACTTTTTGTTGGATCAGTGAATCTTTCTTCACCAACAGATGCCCCACAGCTGCTGGACCCCATGACCCTGCCCAACACCCAGCCCATGCAAGCATTAAGCAGAGAAGGAGCAAGAACACACTCCTGACAAACTGGGAAGAATGCAGAGATTCTGCCTCCACTCTGCCCGGCACTCACAGTACCAGTGTACAGGCCGGCCATGATGTCCAGCAACTTCAGGAGGATCCCGCGAAGTCTCAGGATGTCCCACAGGGCAGCCTGCCCAACAGAGTCAAACTCTTTATGTAAATCAACAAAGGCTGCAAAGAAACTCTGCCAATATTCATGTTTGCACTCAGTGAGAACCCTCAGTGCCAGGATGCAGACGGTTGACTTCTTAGGCATAAAACTAGGCTGCTCCGGTTGCTGGTAGGCAAACAATTGATCACAGATCCTGTTTGTGGATAAAATGCGGCTCAGGGCACTGGAACCAGGATCCAGTGACCCACAGCTGCTGACTTTTTGCAAAGTCAAGGAACATGGAGCCACTTTCAACACAATCACCAGACCTGTGGGGACTGACACAATCCTCATAATCAGCCCTGTCAGTGCCAGTGGTCACACTGAAGTCACCCGTGACCAGAGGAGTGTCACCTCATTGAGACAGCACTCACTGTGGTCAGAGTGTACACCCGGAGAGTGCCTTAGCCGGAGTCTCATAATATAGTTGTTGAAAAGAGTGACATTGGACACCATCGGGAGAAGTAATTCCGCCACAGCAACAGCAACTCCCGGAGTATGGCAGCCATCAAGGCAACCAGACCAATAATAGGTGTACCCACCTACAGCGATCTCACCAGTTCCTGGTCTGAGTGCCGCCACTGTTATGCGGTGTTTATGAAGCTCCACCGACAGCAGAGGAAGATGGTCATCATGCCGGAGAGACAAGACGTTCCACGCGCCTACCCGGATGGACCGCCTCAGATTCGGACCCAAGTGCTGCCGTGCAGCAGGTGATGCCTCGGCACCACACCAGGTCCAATTCCCAACAGGTCTGGTCCCATTGGCTCCCTGGTGGTTTCAACTCCTCCGGGGATGAGGCCCCCGAGGGCTTTCCCTCATCCCCTTCATGATGCATGCAAGCTTCCCATTGGTGGCTGCAGCAGAGCTACTCCCACTAAGAGTAGCTTTGTCAGAGCTGTGCTAAGTTTTTACAGTGGCTGGAGTGTCAATCCTGCCACCAACCCCCAAATCTTTCCCTGCAAGTTGGAGGACCTCTTGCAGAGCTGGATGAAACTGTGATTTTAGTCTGCGTCTGATTCAGAAAATAAGCATCTCTGTAACTTTATTCAACTCTTTGAAGAGGAAGTGGCGTCATAAAGAGCCAAAAGACAGAGAACAACTAGTTGTTTCCCGGCAGACCCTGGTCAAGGATATGCAAAGAATACATCTTCAAAGTAACAGTGAATACCAAATCTTCTTCTCGAGTTGATATTGCAGATTTAGCCGACTGCACTGGCATGGCAGGTGCTGTGCACTTCTTGGAGTCCGCCGAGAATGAGCCTTTGTGCTTCCTTTGTTGTCATAAAGTTCCGCAGCACAGATACAGGGCAGAAAGTGAGTGGGACTTTTGGTGCTTAGCAGTTGGGGCTGTTGCAATGTAGTGATGTCCTGGACCATCATAGTCGCATCTCGTAATGAGTTTTGGGGTCATTCCCTCACTTCGAAGGCCCAGTGCTCACATGAGGGCGCAGCGTTCACGTCTCAGTGCCCTCTGGAAGCGGATGGTGGCGTGGATATGCTTACAGCGGGCGCAGCCGACGCTACGTACGGCCTCGCTGAACAGCAGTAGGATGTGCCAGTTGAACTTGGCCGAGCACTCCACATAGCCGCACTTCCAGCTCTTGCGAACCAGGTCGGACACGTTGTGCCGGGGGATGACACGGCCGCGCTGCAGGTCCCGCTTGTTGCCCACGATCAGGATGGGGGTCTCCGCCGTTCCCAGCAGCCTAGTGACAGGGATTGGGGAGGGCAGGCATGAGTCACCGTGACACTCGTGCTACAAAAGGCATAGTAAGCTGGCATCTAGCCAGCCTGGGTTAGTATGCTGGGGGTGTGTTCTTAGTCATTAACATCAATGGAAACCGGCAGATACATTTCACCGAAGAACATTAGTCATCTCAACAATGTGGATCACGACTGATCGGAAATATCGACTAGTCCTTTCATTCTTTACACATTGTTTCTGTTTGTTAGAAGCAGTTTTCGTTGTCTGAGTTACAAATGTGTTTAATCAATGGCACAATGTCTTTTATTAGTGTTATTAAACCCCCGCTCTTGGCCCGACCAGAGTTTCTCATCTTGTTCAGAAGGTTTTGAGTTTGGGGTAGATCAAGAGCAGAGGAAAAACAGAAGGAAGAAAATGGGGGCTGGAACGAGTTCCCTACGTTGGTCAGATTGTTTCTCCTGTTCAGAGCCAATTATAAGACTGGGCTCCTTAGACCCAGAGGTAGGTAATTTGGACCCAGAGAGTAAAAGTCCACACTGAGAATTTGTTTCAACCAGCCAGTTTAGTATTCTGTGACTATGATTATTTATGCTGGTTGTTTTAAACAAAATCTTGGTCTGGATTTTTACTGTCTGGACCTGAACTACCCACCTCTGCTCAGACCCTACATTCAATGGCTTCATTGCACTCAGACATAATGATTTATCGCTTAAGAACATCCATGCGTCTCCTAACTGTGTATCCTGGTCAGGATCTTGACGAGGAGCTGGAGCCTATCACAGCAACATGGCACCCAAGGCTGAGCTACAGAAACATTCATATTAGAACCATATTAGCAGCCATTTAGCCGGACAGCATGACTTTGGACTGCTGGAGAAAACCTCCAAAACAAGGGGGGGGGGAGGGGGCGTGCAAACTCCACATAGACACAGCGTGGAGGCAGCATTTATACCCAGGGGTGGAACTAAAGAATTTTTGCTACTAGCAAAACAGGACTACTTCAGTATAAATGTAGGCCGACATGCAATTTTTTACTAGCAGTGTTCAATTTTTTGTACTTGCTACTCGCTCTGTGCATAAATTACTCACCACAAGAGGCAGGTGAGCTTAAATTCCAATACTGTTTGTACCCCAAATCTGGAGGGGCGAGGCGACAGTGATACCTACTGTCACCCCAATCAACAGCATCAAATAAGTAATTATTTCATAATAAGAAATACATTAAGAACATTGTAATTAATGTGTCAAAATACAGAATCGCACTGAATGGACGCTGATTTTAATTCAATTAACTCAATTCAAAAATCTCCACTGAAAAAGGACACTGAATTTCATTAATTCATAACAGTTACACTTAACGAGTCATTATCAGACACAAACTTGCTATAATGGATCCAACCATTTCAGGAATTCATTGTGGTCATTGACCGCCTTGACCCTGCACCCCCCAACCTGCCCCCCGCCAGGCATCGTGGGTTCATGCCCCATCTTCCTGTCCTCAGCTCCCACCTCCTTCCAGTGTTGGTGACATGCTCGCTTTAACGCCCATATTTGGGAGAACAATTCTCCCAGAATCCCAGGGGAGATGTTCAGAAGCCAGCGATCTCCTGCCAATTTTCTCTTTTCCCTGGGAGGCACCAAAAGGAGACAGTGCTCCATGTACAAATTTCTCCAAATCCCATCAACGTGGGCAACCTCTGTCTGCTGGGATTAACATACTCTGACGGCAGTAACTCATGTACATGCGGATAGCTTTGTACACAGCGACCATAAGCCTTTAAGCTCAGCATCTCTGGTATATGAGGGGTGGAGGCAGCATAAAGGCTGGAGATCTGTCACATGGAGACTCCGACTCCTTCTCCCCGCCCCCCATCTGCCCGTGCTCTGGCGGGGGGGCATGGCGGCACCGACAGCTGTCAGGTGTGGAGGTGACGCCTGGCCTCTCCGTGTGACAAGGCCACTGTGATGGGGCTGGCAAGCAGCTGGCAAACGCGACTCCATGCACAATGACCTGAGGAGAAGGCAGAAGAATATCCCCAGTGCTGTCAAGGCGTCCGCGGCTGAACGGGCGGCAAACCTCTTGAATTAGTTCGATGTTCCGTACGGTGAGGTGAAAGCGTAGACGTGCCTGACGGGTTATCTATGAATTAAAGTGCAGCATTAAGTGCATTTAAAGGAACGAAAAACCCCGGGACTTACTGCCCGCCTCGCTGTCTACGTGATGATGCGACCGCGCTCATGGGGTTGAAGCAACCGCACTAAGGATCAATCAGCGAATCCCTGACAGACGCATCTCCGGTATGCCGCCTGGCTGCTACTGACTCACACCGCTGTAACTTGCCGTCGAGGTGCAGAGTGATGTGTCGCTTGGAAAATCGGTCTGTCAAGGTAATCTCAAAATGCCACATTTTCGTCAGCTTCAATAGATTAGATCTCAACCCAACCGATCAAGACTATCTGTTTTGACTTCTCTTGTACGTTTTTATCAACTAATTCTCGCTTCTATCTGGATCTTTTGCCCACAGATGAATCTGACAATATGAAGGCCAGCAAGGTCACAGAAGCTTAAGGAAATCCTACGGCACTTTCGAAACATAATTTCATCGAGAAATGCATGTGTTAAAGGAACACTTTTATCACATCTGATATGTCAGTCCCCTATTAATCTAAGAAAGTTGTGGACTTTCCGGCAGGGAGCAAAAACGTGGACCATCTGGGTTGAGAAACACTGATCTAAGATACCCAAATGCAAATTAATATTATTACTGCCAGCTCTAAGTTTGGGGGAAACTACTGTGCAGAAACAGGGCAATAATTGAGCTAAATTTCCAAACGTTTTTACGGAAAGGTGGCTATTTATAGGGCGTTGGTATATTTTTGGAATCAGTATATTAGCAGATAACAAAAAGGGATCGACGACTCGTCACCTCAGTAAGGGCTGTGAGCAGCTGACTTTCTGCTTTTTCCTACACCCTCTGAATGCTAATGGGACATGGGCTACAGATCGTGGGCATGCAGGTGTGTCGTGTGTGTATGTGGGGGGGGGGGGGGGGGAGGATGGGGGGGGGTTGGCATGTACCTGGTCTCCAGTATCTGCTGCCGCATGGTCTTGACATACTCGAAGCTGTCGAAGCAGCAGATGTCGTAAACGAGGATGTAGACGTGAGCACTCCGGATGCCTCTGCAACAGGAATCGGCCCACTCCTGGGGGTGGGGGGGCGGCGAGAAGGAGACAAACAGGGAGGGTATGAGTGGGCGGGAAGAGACAGCGAGAATGTAAACACATGGAGAACTGGAACATAGTTACAAATCTACTGCCAGTGCAATTCCAACAAAACCAAACATATCAGCTGCACCGTCATTACTGTGACAATATCAGCAGTCCCTGTACTTTTATATTTGTAGAAATAACACTTGCCGCCGTTTTTAAATGTATTACGTTGTCTTTTACGGTATCTATGCAAATAATCAGCAGTCCTAGTTCCTTCTGCATTCAAATGTACCTGCCAGATAAAATTGTGTGCTATAGCACAGGACACAGCATACGAGTAAAGGAGTTACGGAGCACACGCTAATGCAGCATATTGCTGCACCTACCACATGACCCACCAACTCAGGGATGAGAACCCGAGTGCAGTCATGCAGCGGGTGATACCTCCACACTAGTTCGAATGGAATGGAACAATGTGAGTTTTTTCCAGTGGCTGCAGTGCCAATCCTGCCACCAACGCCCATATTATTCCCTGTAAGTTGGAGGACCCCTTTATAGGGCTGGATGTAGATTAATGTCATACCCAGGGCGAAGCAATTGCAAGTTGAAGGCCTTGCTCAAGGGCCCAACGGAGTAGAAACACTTCTGGAATTCACAGGATTCGAACCAACAACCTTCCCAATGCCATCACTCCACCCATATGAGTAAATCGAGCAGAAAAATAATTACTTATTTTCCTGGAGAGTAATTTAAGATACAATTCAGACCAAAAAAGGCTGTTAAAAAAGGATTAATAATTAACAATAATAATAAAAGTAATAATTATTATAATATGGTCTATCCATCTTTCGACTGCTTATCCTGGATAGTGACATGAGGGCCTGGAGCTTATCCCAGGCAGCACTGAGCTGGGGTAGATCCTGGATGGGTCTGCACAGGAAATTCATAGCCAGATCCCCAGAGGTGTGTGGAAGAAGCGCTAACTGCAGAAGTACTAGTGTGGACCCGTCATAAAAAAGCCATGTGACTCTACAGGCAGAACATGCCTGCTTCTAAACAGGGCTACCGCTATCACTTTAACGAATGCTACCGCTATCACTTTAACGAATGATACCGCTGTCACTTTAACGGATGCTACCGCTATGACTTTCACGAATGATACCACTGTCACTTTAACGGATGCTACCGCTATGACTTTAACGGATGCTACCGCTATCACTTTAACGGATGCTACCGCTATCACTTTAACGGATGCTACCGCTATCACTTTAACGGATGCTACCGCTATCACTTCAACGGATGCTACCGCTATCACTTTAACGAATGTTCCCTTTCAGCAGAGAGGCAGTGTGCTCGTAGAGTCCCTAGAGTTACAGCACAGCACGCATTGCGGGAGATGACAGGGCACTTTTTTCCACAAGCAGAAGACCTGTTAACCTGTTAACCTCTGACCCTAGTCAACCTTGGAGAGTGGGGGGGGGGGGTTGCTGGGAGGATGAAGGCAGGTGAATGAGGGGGAGGAGCTCACCCCACACACAAGCGGGGCACCAGTAACGCATTGCGGGATCCTAAGCATTCCATCGCATTTTCAATGCACACACAGCCCCCATTGCAGGATGTGCTCACCTTTGATAACATGCAGTCATCATTACATGCAATGACATGGTAAACCAAACGGGAACAGAGGCAAGAAATCAAACTATGGAAACGGATATGGACACAGCATAGCTGTCAAGTCTCCCGTTTTGGCCAGCAAACTACCGTATTTTACCCCTCTTTCCCGCCGTCCTCCCATATTAGTATTTTCCCGTAAATCTCCCGTATTATAATATCATTTAAAAAAAATTCCTCTGCCTCTCCAAACTGAACTGTCAGTAGCATCGCGAGAACTGCCACCTGCAGTAGACTGCAGGTCATTTACAACATTAACCAGATCATAAATGCGGAGGTTAAAATGGCAATGCTGTGTGCCAAAAACAACGTTACTTTCACCTTCTGTGACGACTTCAACAACGATACAAAGTCTGCAACAAATCTGTATAATAAGTCATTAGTGAAGGCCAGAGAGCCACATGAGTGAACATGAGAAATTAAAAGAAAATGTGTAATGAAAATAAAATGACAAGTTATTTTAGATTTCTTGTACACCTGTCTTAAAATGTAAGGGATACTACAGCTTGGTTGGGGTGGTGTGATGGCTCGCGGTGGGTACTGGAAAATTTCCCTTATTTTCAAATCCAAAACTTGACAGGTATGGGACACAGCAGCGATTGTACCTCTACACAAATGCATGGCATATCAGCTAATAAAGTGAACAGGGTTAGCCAATGAGAGGCCTGTACAGGGTTAGCCAATGAGAGGTCTGTACAAGGTTAGCCAACGAGAGGTCTGTACAAGGTTAGCCAACGAGAGGTCTGTACAAGGTTAGCCAACGAGAGGCCTGTACAGGGTTAGCCAATGAGAGGTCTGTACAGGGTTAACCAATGGGAGGCCTACAGCTAATCATTGTGTAATTTCATTTTTTTGTTCTTTTGCATCATGCTCTGGCAGGATTTGTTCATTCCTTCTTAGAAAATCATAAACAAAACACGATCTGCACAAAAACTGAATAAAAGATTTGCAGGGAAATAATAATAAAGAAAATATGGGTGAGGTATGCAAATGTATGATATAAGGCTGAGAGAGGCTCAAAGGCACTTGGCCGACTGGGAGATAAGAGTGAAAAAATGAGAAAATTGGAAAACATTAATGGCCAATATGGCTGCTGCTTCTTTCTCATTTTCACTTTACTTTCCGAAGCTTAAAATAAACACCATTAAAACACTACAGACAATGTCGTCAAGGAAAATAATAGGTACGATGTGCAACTCCAGCAAAAAACATGCACACCAGAGCAACTTAAAGCACTGCACTTCCCCAAAAAAATACATTTACAATTTCAGTTGCCCCAGCAGAAAGCGAGGGAATCGATCAGCCATCATGTCTGTTTACAGCCCTTTCACGTCCTGCTTTTAAAAATCTGTTATGCAACAAGCAAGGCTCTGTAGACATTAGCTTTGAGTGTCAAGTCATGGTGTGTGTGGCTGATCGGACAATACTTACTAATATTTCATTGCATTTAAGCAATTTTTGGAAAAAAAACATACAATAAAATTTATGCTGCACATTCCCAATGAAATAACCAAGTCGAGGTTTATCACTTCATTCGGTTTGCGGAATCGGAGTCTCCCCATTCGTCAAAGGGACATGGCTCTACTTGAATTGCGACCTTGCAATAATTCTGCAATGTTAGAGATACAGGTGATGATATGTTCATCTCTTTTGTGTTGCATGATGGGTAGGAGCCGGGAAAAAAACAGGCCCACCTTCCATAACCTTATCAGATGCTTAGGAAGCATGTGATATTCATACTCCAGTCCAGCAAGTAAGGCTCAAACAGGAAATACTGGTGATGGCAGAAAAGTGATGCAGGAAGCAGATGTGCCACTCTGAGGGTCTCTGCCCTAAATCCCTCTTCTGTTACTAGGCACCGATTCCGCAGCACCCATCAGAAATCTGAATCCATCCGGGTCTGAATTCTGAATTAACAAAGTCATCCAGGGTAGTGTTTGGGGACGCCGCCCACGGCCCTCAATCAGGGACATGCACTCCGCTAATGGCACACGACCCATCTGTAAGTGGTACTTGTTCAACGTGCTCCAGAGCTTCAGGCAACAACTCCAGGCCGCTATCCAAACAAATGGACCGCGACGAATCAAAGGAGAGCACGCCTATTTTTGGAGATTCATTAGCCGCGATGCAAAAAATAGACAGAATGATGCTGAATAGCTGAATCTTCAAGAAAAAAAAACAGGCTTCAGGCGTAACAGATTGAGTGCAAGGTGCGTCATAAAAAATGATAGAACACATAACACGACCAGACAAAAACAAGCAGGACATGAAATCTACACTTAAATACCATCTGCATGACAGGGATGTTAAGACACTCTGGGCAGAGTCTGTGGCAGGACAGGAGCCTTGGTACTCAAAGCACCTGGGATTCTACTGTCTTTTTTACAAAAAGCTCATAATGAGCTGGTTTCTACCCAAACAATGACAGGCATTCCAGCATTTTACACTTTGTTACCACATTTCATGAATACCTCACAGAATGATACAGCTCCTGAGCCTGAAAGAAACAGACTGTATGAAATGTAATATTTATATGGCTAGGTATCAGCAATAGACTTTAGTACAGTCATCACAGAATCTCCATGATCAGTTTTTTATATATATATAGTTACATATTACTTATATATAAAACTAATCTACAGATTCTACTATATATATGTGTGTGTATGTGTGTGTGTATGCACATTTTATTACTATAAACAGCAATATTAAACTCATAGTACTGGAGTTGCCCTATAATGTTAACCTTATATAGCAAATATTCATTATTAATGTCTGCATCACTTTTATTGTGGAAAACAATGAGAACAGAATGTGTGTCTCCTCTCTGTGGCCTACGGGGCTGAATGTGCTGCGCATGCCAACTGGTGCTGGGAGCAGCGGCGTACCTGCAGCGAGCTTCCAGGGAAGCTGGGGATGGCGGGGTAGTCGGTGATCTGGAGGTCGTGCACGTGCCCGTTGAGAACGGCGGCGGACAGATGCACCTGGCGGGTGTGGCCGGGCGTGCCGGTCTCACTGTAGTCATCGTGCAGGAACCGTCGCACCACTGCCGTCTTGCCGACCCCCTGCGCCCCCAGCACGGCGATCTTGAAGGGAGGGGGCATGCCCCCCCGGCCACCTCCTCGGCCTCTGCTGCCCGCCCCGCCCTCCCGGTTCTCGCAAACTGCAGGCCAATGCATTCCGGGCGCAGCGCGGATGCCACATAGTTACAGCGGGAGCACGGGCAGGGGCTGCGGGTACGACACAGTCCCATTCATAGGCCAGCACCCCTGCGGACAGCGGCAGAGAGAGAGAGCGGCGTGAGCGCCCAAGGCGTGCCTCACATCCGTACCCGTGTCTTGGGCTCTGGAGAGGAGATCCCCGTTGGTCCCGTCCTCAAGCGATCCGCTGCATTCCTATGCAGTCGCTCGGACTTCCCGCCGCGTGAGAGTAAGCAGGGGAGGCAGCGCCCAGCAACTGAACGAGAAATCGAGGTGCGATGGCACGTTCCTAGGTTCAAGAAAACATCCTGAGAAAAGGCAGGCAAAGGGTGGCATTCATCATGAGTGCAGAGTATAATATAATATAATAGAATAGAATATCTTTGTCATTCAACATAAATAAAATATGTGGATAATTAACAACAATTCACCATCACAAGATAGTAGTGAGAATTCTCTGTGGAAGTATCCATTGGTTTCCAGTAAAGTCCAGCTGTGACAACATCCATTTGGGGAGAGAGACGTCAGTTTTACTACTCATGATTGGGTTCCCGCCAATCAAGGCCCCGACGCTGCTGTAGCAGTGAGATCTACGCGGCTGCCTGCCGCTCTGCAGAGCTGCCGTCAGCAGTGAAGGAAAGCTCTAGCATTTGTATGCAAATACAATCGCAAACCCAAGCATGTTCTCAAATAGTGCTTAGGGATGCCATGACCTACCACCTAATGATGTCTGACGATTTTTTTTAAGTTGTCCATGGCACGCCTCCCGTTTTGGATTAACACTTCATCCCTGATAATGTTTCATCATGCCTGAGAGGGGTGCTTGAGAGCATAATGCTGCACAGCTAACGTTTACAGTATATTCTCATTAAAACAACAGCATAAAAAAAATTCGCGATCCGCACACCCTTACCCTTAGTGAAAATGAGGTGAACACAGGTTGGGCAATTTGATTTTAAATAATTACAAAAACCTAGAGAAAACACACAATGTAGCTACTCTGAGAAAATGTCAGTATATAATGACTATATATACTCTTTGCTTTATTTAACAATCACACCATATAGGAGAATGGCAGCGCGCGCACCGGTACTCTTAAACCAGGTCAGCAAGGCTTAAGTGGAACGGCTAAGATATTTATAGGGAATTTATTTGAAGCTTGAAAAAGATGAAGAATATGCAGATGAAAGTCTCTTTTGTAATGTTAAGCAGCAGTACTACGTTGGTGATTACTCAACAAAACTGCAACATCACGGAATAAGTGAAGGGTTAAGACAGCAGCGCAATTTTCTATCAAGTGATATTTCGGCTACTAATTCTAATAATATACTGTAAAAGAAAGAAAGAAAGAAAGAAAAACTTACCCAGTCTACGAGTGCCGGTTATACTGGCGACGAGGCATCATCTCGATTACAGTGCCTGACGCGTTTGTAGTGGAGTTTCACTAAGTTGACAGCTATCCTTCACCATAGGGTAGATGGCATTTTGGCGTAATGATAACATTCACTTCATCCTCTAATTTCACTATTAATCTTACTGAAACATTTTAACACCCAATAACTTTATCTGCAGGTATGCAGAGCGTGATGTTCCACCTACGATGGTGCCGATGTACAAATACGCATGGCTGCGGCGATTGCGGAGTGTGTTTTACGTGTAAACGCAATGAATACAGAACGTCTTATATACTAAGGAAAAAGCAACGAGTGTAGTTATCTTACCTTGGTAAGCTTAGGTATTATATTCGGTGAGCCGATCGCAAACCCCGGACATTGCGATCGCGGTCCCCACGCGTTGTCGACTATGAAGACCCCATGAAAGCGTTTTACTCCGTTTGCCTCCCACTCCCGAGCGGGCAGCTCAGGTGTCCGCGCTGCGGCGCCGCCTGCAGGGAGCGCATCTCCTCTACGTGCCGGTTTGTACGAGCGCGCAGCACAGGGTCGCTGCGCACGTCAGATAACGGGAGACAAAAACCAGCGCGTCGGCGATCAGCGTCTCATTTACCGAGCAGCTATACGACCTTGACGCTCCATCGCCGGGGCTGCTGGCGTTCCTGAGATTCGCACTCGTTAGTAAGCTGGCTGAGAAAAAAAAAAATAACTTCAAAATTTATTTCGGAATAAAATGCCTTACTAAATATCTGTTCGTCAAATGACACCGCTCAGTACTGAACTGGAAAAACAGTAGTCTGAGTAGATTTATAAAGGCATAGGTGTGTAGATTGCCCCTTTTTCTATCAATATTGCATGTATTTGGATTCTACAAGAACGTGGCGACGTAGCTCGTTTCAAGTTTCCGAGACGAACAAAAGTTTTAAGGTATATGTAAAAAATGATGTTGATAAAAATAATGTTACCCTTTTGCGGTTTCGAAGTGCAAGCTTTTTATTCAGACATAAACGGGGACTGGAAAACATCAAGACGCAACCGGAGCTTTTCCCAGGCAGCAAGGTTTCGGTACACGGTGGACAGGTGCACGTACACAGTCATATGCATATCATACATTCATCTGCATGATGAATTTAGAGACACCAATTAGTCTAACCTTACGAGTTGGTCCCCCGCATAACACGGAGCGAACATGAAACTCCGAGCACGCAGGGCGGAGGCGGTATTCGAGTTCCCATCTTTGGAGGTGGGCGGGAACAGGGCCGCCTAGTCAGCCGCCTGTCACGTTTCTCCTCTCAGAGCAATTACTTAAAATTGGAATGCAATACTGATTAAAGGTTCTTTGTAAATTAATATCAACTCAGTGTGCCATTTTAGTAACGCTTTTGTATCCTATTAGACAATTGCATTGCCACAAATACTACTTATAAATGACAGTCATTATGCATAAAATGAGATATCTGTATGGGAGAATATGTAATTAATTATCATCCCATTTCCAAACTGACAAAGGAACATCCTTTATTTTAGCCGCAAGCGGCGCCATGATTTATTTCAAACATCATTCAGCTTCATAGGAAGTGTATCAGTTTCATCTGGGCTGCTGCTGCTCGCTCTACTCAACAGCGCAGAATAAGCAGCGTGTGTAAACGCCACTGCCAGCGGGCAGTGCAGCGGCTGTCTCTTAGCAACAGCATTCCTGCTCCACTGTTGCTTGGCAACCACTTGTTTCATACCTGTCAAATACATGTCAGATAAGCATTCCGTTACCCGAGGTGTCTTTGTGCAACAAGTTATCTCTTATTCCTAAGGGCAGTCTTCGTGTGGGGCCAGGTGAAACTGCTCAGATGAAAAGGTAAAAGTATTGACGTAACTATTCCAAACGGATGCTTAATTGTTAAATTTAGCAGGAATCAAACACAATGAATGAAACTATTTTATTTCCATTTCAGGATGGATGGATGGATAGATAGATGGATGGATAAGATGGTTGGAAGGATGGATGTGGTGTCATTGTTTCATCCAAAAGTTAATATGGGATCAATACACTTACTCATAGTTTTTTGTCTGTTCCAAATACTTATTCTGACTCATCTAATTGTTTGTGTGCAATTGCCGACACTAAGAAGGCTGTGGCTTTACTAATTCTCTCAGAGAACAGTTGCAGAAATTACAAGAACTGGGCAAAGCTGTCAGTTTGCCTCTGGCTGGATTTATACTAAAAATGCCAGAGGGAATGTAGCTGTCCTGTCATCTGAGAAGATTTCTGTTTGACGGGGCTGCCTTTGTGAAATTGCACTCACTGGACAGTGGATTACAATGAGATGGAGCGAGCTCACAATTGAAATTAAGGGCACCCTAACACAAATACTGTGCATACATACTAATATAGAGAAATAGGCTGATTATCACAAACAGAAATTCATAATTGCTTACTTATTTAATCCTTTGATACAGCAAAACTGGATTAAATAGGTTTGGTGGAATTACCTTAAGTCCTACACAATTCATTCATCTTTGCGCAGTAATTAAATGTCATAATTTTCTAACAAAACCAATGACAAATTCATGGTCAGGTAGTGAACTTCAAGAAAAGAAGGCAAAATTGTAAAGATGAAAGAAGCGTCAAAACAAGTCAGGAATAAAGTCTGTGAAAATATGAGAGATCAGGAAAATGGTACAACAATGTCCCTGAGAGTGTATTTAATCATGAAGACAGGGATACAAAATGCCACCCAAACAAAAGATGTGGCTGTTTCTCAAAGTGGAGCAACCACACTGATGACAGAAGCCAGAGGGAGGTCAGATATCAGTAGCTCTCAGTTATTAGTAGAGTCTGACCAAAATATAGAAAAAAACGTTCAATTCACAATATTACTTACACTTAGTTGAAATGTCTTGTCATGAAAAGGAAGCTAATGTTTTATTTGCCCTTGTGGAACCTGGCAGTAACACACTTGCAGGATCATCTTGCAGAAATGTTGGTCAGAAAGGGAATCTGGACATGTGGTGCGAACCATGATGGCGCATCACCCAACAGACAAAGGGCAAACGGTCACACATGGTGATCACAGAATGGTGATCACAGAATGGTGATCACAGAATTGAGCTACAGAGGCACTCACTCTTACCAGGCACACCAAAGCTTGCTATGACTGAAGGAAACATGATGTAAACAAGAATCAGGAACCTATTTAATCCTGAAGAGCCTGAAAGCCACAGCAGAAGCACCTTTTACTGACTCGACAGGAATTGCATGAGTAAACCTTAAGCGACTTAAGAAAGCCAGTGAAAATCTATCAGGTTGAGAAAAATTACGGCACGCTATTGCAAATTTGGCTTATACAATGATCGCATTTCAGCTTTTTAAAAATTTACTGCACTGTTTATTTACAATTTTATTAATATGGGAAGCCTGAATATTGTGAAACATAATCATATACAGGTTTAAAAATTCAAGTGTATAAATTTTGCTTCAGATGATGCTGCATGAGATGGTACCTCTGTAATGTTCTACTCAACACATCCAATAAACTATCTGTTCGAAGGAAGACTTCTGTATGTCAGGATTTATTCTGGATTCCATAATTTGTTTGTTCCATGAGTGGCACTGTGTTCTTATACCTCCAGGTAAACAACTTTCTCCAGTTCTTTCTACACCAGTTTAGCATGTGGGAATCCAGGCGAAAGCTGTAAATAGCCGAGACGGTGGGGTGTCTTGACAATTCCACCCTGCTGTCCAAGAGTAATGTGGGCAATATGGTTCAGTTGAGCACTTTGCAGAGGAACAGATATGGAAATTTTGCTCCCTGCCCAGCATGTGACCATAGTGATCCATTCTTAAGCAGTAAATGCCTTTTGTCTGAACAAGGTCATTTCATCATTTAGAAGTGATTGGTGGAAGGTGGCACAGTGGTTAGCAGTAGTAACCTCTGGGATCAAATCTCCGCCCTGGATTTATGTGCATAGAGTTCGCATGTTCTCCCTGTGTGGTCGTGGGGTTTCCCCCCCCCCCCAGTACAAAAACATGCGGAGGTTAATTGGAGTTGCCAAATTGCCCGTAGGTGTAAATTCCATCCTGGGTTATTCCCTGACTTGTGCCCATACCTTACAGGATACTCTGCAGCCCTCAACCCAGAAGAGAACCAGTGCACATGGTCTCAGGCCGAGGAACAGCGCAATGTTTTCCCCTGTAGGCTAGCCAAAATTTGAACTAAAATATGCCTGAAATCTATGATTATTACAACAGCTAATGGAAAAAAAGGAAAACTCATCTGCCCCCAAACCAGAAGCTTACAATGGTAAACAAACCTCTAATTTCCATAGTGGTATTTGTACACTGCCCGGCCAAAAAAGTCACCATTTGAATTTATATCAGCAAATTCTTAAGAGCCAATGACTGGATCACTATTACAGCTCAGCAACATTATGCAGCAATAAAGTGACGTCAGCTGAGTACCTGAATCTAGTGAATGGCCAGGTTACACCTCCATCCATCATCAATGGATTTTTTTCCTTCCCTGTTGGCATGGGCATATTCCAGGACAAGAATGTCAAGATTCATTGGGTTTGAATTGTCAAAGAGTGGTTCAGGGAGCATGAGGAATCATTTTCACACATGACTTGGTCACCTTTAACCTCATTGAAGGTCTTTGGGATGTGCTGAAGGAGGCTTTATGGAGTGGTTCAACTCACTTGTCAATACAGGATCTCGATGAGGAATTAATGCAAATCTGGATGAAAATAAAGGGTCAGATGTTGCATAAGCCTGTGGAAACTATGTCATGACAAATGTGCGCGATAATCAAAGCTAAAGGTGGTCCAACTTTTTTTATTTTTTTATTTCCCTCTTCCCAGTTTAGATTTCTGATGTATGGAAGAGTATTACAAAAAGCGTGCCGTCACACGGTTTCTAAAGCAACTGAAATGTCTTGGTGTGACATTGCTGGTTTGATTCTTATTGCATGCTGATCAACTTCTCCTGTCAGGGCTTGTTATACTGATGCGTCAGAGCTGATGCGATTTAAACGGAAAGGAACACACGTAGGCATCGTCCATGAGGACAGTTTATTGAAAATGGCAATAAGGAAAAAAACAAAAAAAAAGAAACGAAAAGAAAGGTTACATCGGTTTGGGGGAAAGAAAGGTGGAAGAAGAGGTAAAACTGGCAAGATTAAGACAGAATTCAGAGGAGGCAGATGACCATTGAGCAAATAAACTGGTAGGAATGGGTGGCATAGTGGTCCTTTAAGGAGATTTAAGACGACACGGCCCTCTGTTTTGAAAATGGTCGATTTCAGGCTCAGAATCAGAAAATCGAAAATCCAGAAAAGCTGAAAAAACCCACAGCAAGTCTGGCAACCTCATAAAATAATCTCACATCAATCTCCCATATAGTTCCTTTGTGGTTCTTAGTCCCTGCCCCCATATTTATATAAACGATACAAGGTTAATGTATTGGGGCCAGAGTCTGTTCTTCAGAAGTGGTACATCCCTTTCTGCAAAGACCACAGCTCGTAGCACAAACGTTAAGGCCCCCAAGAAGCGATGGGCACTGGTTACATGCGGGACCACAGGCACGTCATGTATGGCAACAGCTCGCAAAACACATAAATCACAAAAACATTTGTACCTTTGTGTTCGAGATCCATACAACTATGCACCTAAAGTCTGAGCACAGACACGATTAAGCATCACTACCATATGTTCAGCAAGCATAGGTACTTTTAATATTTCTAATATGAAATTTTATTTGCATGTACTATAGATAGTCATTAAAATTCACTGTCACATTTGCAGCCTTGGTAAACCGCTACTATATCATGCTACTTTTGAGGCTAAACTTGTGGAAAAAATGTTTCTAACTTCGACTGTTCTTCCAGCACAGCTATCCTATATATATCCAAGTTTACCGACATATTATCACTACACAATGGAAGCAATGTGGCAGCTGCAACCACGATCTCTCACTGCATTAGTACAATGTTTTGATGCAAAAATAGCAGGTAAGCACAACCATGTAGCGATAAACATCTAATGCCAGTATGAGGGCTGAGTATAGCTAGCTACATTTACATATCGGCAAAATATTTAAGCTTGTATCCCAAGCAATAGTTTGAAACTTTTTTGGGGGGTTGTTAGTATACAATTGTTCAAAACACACTTACCACAACGATATTCTCATATTGGTCTTATTGTAAAACAGAAGTATAACCCTACAGAGAGCCTTCATCACCTCAGTTTTGCATGACAACCTTTCGCCGGTTTGGATGTGTGTGACATTTAGGGTTCAGCCTTACGATAAACTGCCCAAAGGGAGCAAGGCTGCCTCGACAGCTACAGAAGGGCCTGGCAAGTTGGGAGGCAGGAAAAGCTTCAGCTTATCAGTCACGCAAAAACTGGCAGACATTTCCTCTCTTTTAAAAGCAAAATATTAACAATGGCAATACAAAATATATGTACATAAAACACGACGGATGGCACGGGCTCAAGTAAATGCGTGGTCATTTTCATGAAGCGGTAATGCGATGGTGAGCAAAAAAAAAACAAAAACAAAAAAAACACAGGACTAAGTCGCCAAGACCGAATGTATAACATCGAACTCCCAGCTTTCAGCCTCCTCATGCCGTTTTGGGTTGCGGTGTTCGGTCACGTCAGCTGTTAAGAGGCGTTAGAGGGAGCACTAGGAGCTAACAGACAATGGTGTCTCAAACTGCCTCGCCGAAGGCCCCACCGATCAACAGGGCCAGTCCTTTATCAATGTATTCATGCTTAGTCGGGCATGGCGGACAAGTAAAGCAGAGACCATAAACAACTGGGGGAAATCGGACAAAAAAAAATAAAAGTGCTTCAAAAGAAACCAGATACAGTACGAAGGCGGGTGAAGAGATTTCTAAAGCGGTTCATGGTGTCAGACATTCACAACGACAACATTAAGATACAGCCGTGGATGGAATATTAGTGCCCTTGCTTACGTAGACAAGGACAGAGTAAGTGAAAGAACGTTTAAAAAAAAAAAAAAAAAGATCAAAAGGTACAGATTTGTTCTTGTGCCACAGAGGAGTGGAGAGTGGACCATGGTGCGAGGAAGTGGAGATGAACGATTTAGTTCTTCAGGACGCCGTCGTACACCTGGTAGACGTACTGAGAGACCTCAGGAGCTCGGCACTTCAGGGAGAGCTGGGGACAGACAAAGGGAGAGAAACGTAATGACGAGTGGCAGAGGGACTCTGTCGGATCAGTTCTTAGCTGAGCCTGCTCTGCGTTCTGCCTACAAAGTGGGAGTCAAATTCATAACCCCTCACCTGTTTTCATGGCAACGCCGTGAAAAAGAAGCAATTAAACTAATGACCATTTCATTTATTCCACATTGTACACTGATCTTGATGAGGGACTCTACGGAGATTCTTGGTTTACTTTCAGAGAAATACGAGGCGATTTGTATTCAATTCACACTTTGTCCTCACAATAACTCACCACTTCTTTAAAAAGTCATTTCTATGATATTTTTAGACTTTACAGCCATTCACAGCCCACCATTAATTAGAGAGCTGTTGAAGTTGCCATTCAGGTGAATTCAATAGCTAAAGCAGCAAGCAATCCTGAGCACAGGCTGGTCGATCACTCAGGCAGCCTTTGTCCATATGTTCTCTGTGACGTGTGAAACGTCTGCCTGCTGAAACATACAGACACAAACTCCACCACCAAACCGATACGCTGTTCACTTCAAGTTATTCTGCAAAATTTCATCCACCCCGTCAAGCCACTGTTATGCAGATACTTCGTGAAAGCTTAGCATCTTTACAAAAACATCAGGTGTCTATCCAAGTGATGATCAGCCTGAGAAATAATGACTGTTTGTACAGCACTGTAAACTCATATTTTTAAAGGAAACAATTGTGCATTTTAGGTGCTATAGGAATTCCTTGATAAAGGTAGTGATGTTCACAGCCATCTTGACTGACCACTGAAACTGCAGCTCCTTGGCATACTGACTTGCCAATGACCAATCAACACACAATTAGCAGCTCCTTGGCATACTGACCCGCCATTAGCCAATCAAGCTCCACAATGAGCAGCTCCCTGGCATACGGACTGGCCATTGGCTAATCAAACTCCACAATGAGCAACTCCTTAGCACACTGACTCTCCTGGCATTAATCCCTGGAAAACGGACAGCACAATGGAGGACTCAAAACTGCCCAGTATTCACAGAAATTGGGTTATGGAGCAATTACTGAGCAAATGACACATTAGACCAGTGTTTCCCAATCCGGTCCTCAGGGACCCACAGCTCCGTCCCAGCTCCCAATAGGGACTGAACTGGGGATTGTCCCTACGACAAATCCTAGTAGATCCACATGCAAAATCTTTGTTATAGACTGAAGAGGCCTTCATACCTTCTACCATGTCTCAAACTGTAACAGGCTCCATCTCGATTTTCTTATGATGCCATTGTCTGACATGGCATAAAAATGATCTTCGATGTGAGAGAGCTCTGACTTTCCTTCAGACGCTCAACCAAGATGGTCAGAGCAAGCGTGACAGGTATGGCAGATTGGAGTCTAGATCAGGCCCAGCCTATGGACACCAAAGGCTGTCAAAACCATCAAATATCGCAAATAGTAGATTCCTCTCAGTATGCATACAAGGTTACCCTTAGTTTTTGGTTTTTTAGATTTTACTTTTTGTTTAGATCAGCGTTTCCCAAACCCAGCCCTCAAGGACCCCCCAACAGTCCACGTGTTTGCTCCTTCTCAGCCTGTCTGGCAAGGAGCTGGGACGGAGCAAAATAATACTGCTTTGGTATACTTCAGTACGATATGCACTGTAGCGGAGCACACCACATAATACTGCTTTGGTATACCATGGTTTGGTATACTTCAGTACGATATGCACTGTAGCGGAGCACACCACATAATACTGCTTTGGTATACTTCAGTACGATATGCACTGTAGCAGAGCACACCACATACAGTAATACTGCTTTGGTATACTTCAGTATGATATGCACTGTAGCAGAGCACACCACATAATACTGCTTTGGTATACCATGGTTTGGCATTCAGTGTGACATGCACTGAAGTGGTGGTGAAGAAAGGAACAGCTCAGCAGCCACGACATCCTTTAAAAAAGATCTTGTGGATAAACAAAGTATAAAGACATCGGTGGTTAGCAGTTTTATAGTCTGACATTTATTAAACATAAGGATATACCAAATTTATACTGATTACTAACTTTTGGGCATCGGAAAATGCCTCATTAATATTTTTATGTGTATTACTAATCTGCTTAACAAATTGTGGGTGTAAATAAATGTCCGGATAGCACCGAAAAGCTGGTGTCTGGCCACATGTTTCACCGGTCATCTGAAACCCTAGTGATTATTGCACATGCGCGATGTAATATCGATATGATATCACCCAGTCTTAGCGATCACCTTTGAAAGACAGCAGCAGAAACATATTTTATTTCACTTCATAACACAACAGATGCTGACTAAGACATATGAGTTACCTCTAAATGAACTACGTCAGAAACCTGTCGAATCACCTGGAGGTGCAAGAATATGGTTGTAATTATTTTTAGGTTCTTACAAAACACTCCCTTGAAGGTTATTCTACCTTTCCAGCTCCTGTGAGCTTGGTTTTCCTTCTGGGCTTCTAGTGCGCCAGGTGGCTATGGGAGCAGAACCTAGCCTGGATAATGAAGACGCTATAAAGGGAGTCTATCTGTCATGCTGGAGACAGGTGTTCCCGGGCTCCTTCAAACGCACGACGAAGAGTAACGGCTGCTGGGCACATACAACAAATTAAGGTGTTTTTGTTCCAATCCTAAAACAAAATATGGCATTCTATTAAACATCAGAACAGCCGTGTGTACAGTTCCTGGTCCTGCCACAGGGAAAGGAGTGAGAATGAGCCACCGCGAGGACAGAAAGGGGCAGGGTGGGGCGGCAGGCTTACTGTGTAGTTGGGGTTGCCGGGCTGGATACGCAGCTCTGCCAGAATCCAGATGCCATTGGTGAGCTTCAGGGACTGGTAGAGCATGTCCTGACCCTCCACGTTCCTCTTGGCGATGGTGAAGATGTTGTTATTCTGGAGCTTTCCGGACACCGTGTCTGCAGACCCAGAAGCCCAGAGGCGTTACTCATGACAGGGTAGGAGTAGGACCAGTCTTGCTAACTTGCACCCCAAGAATAAACTTAGGGCACAATGACTCATGGTAAAAGAAAACTTGTATCCGACGATTTTAGTTGAAAAGACAGACAAACATTTGCAGCCAATGCTGAAATGAAAGGGCAGCCTATTCATAAGTATATATAGTAAGTCATACAGAATAATGTGAGATGATGGATTTGACTCAGTTACTTAACAGATGCCAGTCTCCCCCCAAACTTACAACACAGTCATGCCATGCCAGAAACACACAGTATGCATGCAACCTTCTAGACCTCTGAAGCTAGTCTGATAATGGACAAAGTTCTTCCAGACAAGGGGGATGGTTATCCAGTCTATGTTTAGAGTGTTATTAGGTTGTGCAACACCTGGATGCTCACAAACCCCTCCCAAAAGAACAGGGTCATGTGAAAAATTAGTTTGATAATACAAAAACCACATCCATTAATCAAATATACTTATGAGGAACAGTTCAAATTACAAGCACAAATGCATTTAACTAACCACACGAAGACCACAGCAATTTCACAAAAAATCATTTCCCTTCCCGCAAATATTCTGAGGGCCCCTTCATCCATCACTGTCCACCGTCAAACCATTAGCTGGCCAGAGACGGCTGCCTTCCAAGAGAACTAATCCGCGGAACTGAGAGTGACATGGAGCGAATGAGAACTGGGGAGAGGCCAAGCTTCATCCCAGGCTGCCACGTCTGAACGAGCTGGTCAGGATTTGCTGGAATCCCATCATGGGTTACTGAGCAAGAAAATACAATGAAACCACAATACTGGGATCCGCTTTCAATTAAAGGCTGGCCAAACGCTTCAACCAAGTGTACTTAAAGGAATAAACTTCACCATGTCAAGCAGGCATCAACATCCCGCGTCGGAGAACCCTAAGATTCAAGCTGATGCACATGAGCGTTGAAGTCGCCCAGATTAATTTACAGGCAAACACCGGCTCGAGCAGATAAAACGTTGTTGCTGCTACACACACGAGAAAGAGCTGATAGGGCTCCTCAGTCTCGGCACACCTCTGTCTCCTCGTCCGTTAGATGGCATGACGCCCCTCCTCTAACCCCGAGACGCTTCAGGATTCACAGGGAAATGCGCCAACTCTGGCCTGATGAATACAAATGAGAGACTGTCCATGAGTCACCCAACCGAGGGTGAACAGGCTCTGCGTTTCTCTGCATTAAAGGCATTTCACACTGGGCAATAAACTCAAACTCAAGGAAATGAAACAGAGTCAACTCAAGTGTTCTGAAATCATGGAGTTGTTTACAAGTATAAATAGTAAAAGTACTCTGATTTCTCCACAACTACTATTGCAGGTGACTCAGTACTAACACTGGCCAATTAAATGCCATGTTACTGAGTCATGGTCTTTGTGGTCTATAGATGCTCATGGGCTTTCATTCAACCGCTACTGCCCCTGAAAAACTGTCAATGACTTCTGTTCGACTTTTGAAGACAGAGACAGCACAAATTCCAATAATGAAATTGGGATCCAAGCATCCTTGGATGACATGATGTTTTCACTAAAGACCACGGGGCACCTGCAATAACGTCACGTAACTTGACTCATAGATGGGTTCAAAAAAACTGTGAGCAGAAGCTGCGTAGACAACAAAGGTACGGATATAAAACTAATAAAAGGAAACGTATGACAAAGGGTCACCACTGCCAGGTGGCAAGAAGTTAACTCAAAACCTCTAACAGTTTTTTCCAAATTAAATGCACCATTTTTGATAACAGTTTTCAACCTTTAAAACAACAGACTTGGGGACAAGAAATACAGCATCCACTGAACAATCACAGAAACGCAACTAAAACACTCCAAAGCTAATGAATTACATCGCGCATGTACACACACACACACACACACACACACACACACACACACACACACACACACACACACACAGACGCGCGTGTGTGCATGCAATCAATTAGTGGCAGGCAAATCCAAATAAAAACTGAAAGTCGTGCTCATTAAGCAGCAATTCTTCACATCTACGTGTGCGCTGTTTAAACTTCAGTCATTCTATTGATCGAACCAGCGACACCCAGTGAGAGCTGGAAGGTTAACGAGGGTCAGGGAGTTAAGTCGTCCTTTGCAGGAGAAGCGGAGGCTTATGGGACCCAACTCTCACTGCGGCTGAAGCTTGCAGTAAAAACAAAAAGCTGTCAAACAAAGCGGTCCTTGGTCCTTGGGAAAAAAACGAATACGCTCATCCCAGCAACCCCAACTAGTATTTAAGGCACCCTTGTGGGGTCTAATAGATATCAAAATATTTCACTACATTATATGGAAACAGTGCATAAACAAAATGGGAATGTGATTGGTTTTCTGCGGCATTCTTAAGTGAGAAATGGACCTAACGAAACGCAGCAGGCTGCACTGGGACCGGCAAGGTTAACGTGCCTCCTCTTTGTGTACAGATACGCCCATCATGGCAGGAGCCAGCCCAGGCGCATAATGGGGCATTCAACACATTTCCTGGTCCCTGAAGCCATACATCACTGCCTTACAGTGCACCCAGGGCCCGCACTGCAGTGAGGCTTCCATTCAGGTCCACTTTACGTTCAGAAACCCAACTCAACGGCCTCAAGCCCCAAGCAATCGCACACTGACAGCATATTAGTCAGACAGAACCCTTGAATTTATGCAGAAGGTCAGGTCTCAACTTTAAAGAGTCACTATATTATACTTCAGTATATTAATCCTTAATAAGCAGTACATAAATTCTCTATCGATCTAGAGAAATTGCATTTAAAAATGGCCCCTAGTCTGCACTTCTGTGTGCGCCTTGGAACTGGATTGGCATCCCATCCAAGGTGCCCCCCCTGCCCTGTGCCCTATCCCCCTAAATGACAGTGCATTCATTCTCTTCGTTAAAAATCAAGTTATCGGTCTTTGCCAACACTGCAGAGTCTCACTTACCTGCATTCAGGTGACAGTCCTTTATCTGATACTGCAGCTCGTTCTCATTGGGTATGTCCTTCCAGGTGGCCAAGAAGACCTGGCGTTCTGTGAGGGGGTTGGCATACAGTCATGCTGCGGTGGGGGGGGGGGCACGCTCTGAAATACTCAGTGATGGCTGAGCGTTCAGCGTTTAAGGGCTGACAAGGAGGTTTGCAGAATCCAAGCAGACATGCTTATGGAATCTCACTAGGACTGACGGGGCTATCGGATGATTTACAAATTACATGACTAATCTTCTTGAGTAGGATTTTTTTCTGAAAGTGTACCATCAATAAATCGCCCTATCATTTAAGTTTCTTTTTAAATGTTTCCATTACGTAACTCTATATGGCTCAACTAAGCAGGAGGATGAGCATTTCATAATTTAAAAATCAGTATCAAGCTAAACAAACACATTGTGTGGTGATTTGTACTGCATCCAACCCAACCTCAAGATTATGTAGATGAAAGAAATGCACTTAATCCAATAATTAATAATTTATTCCTCCCCCCAAAAAACAAATTTTTTTAAACACGCATAACTTGACGTCACTAAGCTGGCTCACTCACCCATTTTACCGTCCTCCACAAAGAATATGTTGAGTGGAATGAGACAGCTGAAGTAGAAGACATCAATGTTGTTTTTGACAGCCACCTGCCAAGCAAAAAAAAAGAGCATATCCGTCCAAGAGCCAGGCGGGCTACCTCACACGCACTCCTCACGTCACGCGTTACGCCGCCACCACGCCAACTGAGATATGCAAACTGCAGGAATTCTGGCTGCAGAGGGGAAGGGGTATCTACAGGGTACTGCATCTGAAAACCCTGGTCTTATCCCACCCCTGCAGTTTGAGACTCAAAATCTCTCAGTAACTAGCTGATCCTATACAACTATTGGTGAATTCAGACATTTCTGACAGGACATACCACCAACACAGGATCAAAGTGTGCTGGGCTGTGTGTGGATAAGTGTTCTTTGACAATATGGCCTGGGATTGGAGAGGACAGCCGGCTGATCAACAAGCAGCCAAAAAAGGAACTTCCATTGTCTCTGGCACTTTTACGGCAAATATTTCTTGATGCTAATGTTGGGTTTTTACAGAGTGTTGGAAAGCGAAAGGATCAAGGCGAGTGACTGGCTGAGGTCCGGTACGTTTGGAGTGATGTTTTCAAGACCATAGGACAGGAAGGCAGGAACCTTAAGCCAGGTTGAAAAGAAAATACCCAGAATTAAGGACCCATCACATAAGAGTTTCAAAACTGCATTCCTTGAAGACCTCTCTGAATGCCTAAAACAAGATCTTAAATTTAGGAGGAGAATGAAACCACCTCTGACTGTGGCTACGGTGTTCGGCAGAAAAGTGACGTGAGCATCAGACCTGAGGACGCATTTGGAAGCTGATGACACCCCGGAGGAGCCTCGTCAATCTGAGCCTGGGCTCGACATGACGAAGAGCTGTGATGTTTTATCAGCGGTAGGCAGAAGCCATGGCTGGCCATTTTGGGCAGTTCAGACTGTTCTCAGCACAGGGAATGCCATTAATCATCGAGGACAGCTGAATGAATAAGGGCAAACGAGTCCTTCATAGTGTGCCGGGACTCCTGAGTCATTCCATGACTGTCAACGTACATAGAACGATGTGCCTGACTCCTTTTAAGAAAATCCATAGAAAAAATAACGTTATGAATTTGATCTCCTGCCTCCTTCTAGCACCGGATCTCAGGGGTGTGAAGCTCACTTAAAGGTCACGTTCACAGCCCCAAAGACTCTGCAAGCAGAGAGCTGGTCTCAGCATGGGCCAGATCTGCCGTCTGTTGGACTCTCGTAAACAAACTCTGTAGGACTCCTGTATATTTTTACAGGTCAGCCAGATTGCCCCCAGCACCCTCCATCCAGCACCACGTGAGCCACGAGGGATGGAGGGGAGGAGCGACTGGGCATAATGGATTAGCATTTGGGGTCGCTTCGTTAGGTAGGGCAAGACCAAGGGCTGTGGTGCGCGGCTGGGTTAGCATCCGGCTAGGTCCTGGTAAATGGTCCATCACGCAATGGCAATGGTGCTCCAGGAATGTAACAACACTGCCAGGGTTTGTCAGGCACTGCGGCTTTTAGGTGAGCCTGCCAGCACCTAAGTGCTATGCGGCGAGCTGCAAGCATGGAGATTGCATGGCTAATGCTAGCTACACACCAAGCCAACGGCAAAAAACCTTGCGCCAACCAAGGCTGACAAACGATCGGCTCTCATGGACTGTGCACATTTGCGCTGGAACCAGCACGACCAGAAGTCACGGCTGAAATACAGCCCATTCAAGGTACTCAGTCTGACAGACTTGCTTCAATGCTGCTGAAGCATGATCGACAGGCTAAAACCAGTGGCAATGGGGACCGGCCGGGACCAGCCATGCCGCACACACCTGTGTGACAGCCAGTCACTGACTCGCTAAGTCACAGACAGCCTGACCGCTCCCGATGGCCAAAAATGGGCTTGGTGTGTTCCTGGCTCAAGAGGTTCACACGCAACTTTAAATACCATATACCAGTGTTTCTCAACCCAGTCCTCGAGGACCACCAGACAAGCCATGTTTTTGCTCCCTTCCAGCCAGACAGGCCATATTTCTGCTCCCTCCCAGCCAGACAAGCCATGTTTTTGCTCCCTTCCAGCCAGACAAGCCATGTTTTTGCTCCCTTCCAGCCAGACAAGCCATGTTTTTGCTCCCTTCCAGCCAGACAAGCCATGTTTTTGCTCCCTTCCAGCCAGACAAGCCATGTTTTTGCTCCCTTCCAGCCAGACAAGCCATGTTTTTGCTCCCTTCCAGCTCCCAATTCAATTCAAAACATGGCCCGCATGTGCCTGTAAATACACAGTGGGATAGTAAGTTGATTTAATACAAATCAAAGCAAGAAAATACCAGCAATGCTGAGGGCGGATATCACTTGATTTCTATACTGGGAGCTGGGAGGGAGCAAAAATATGGACTGTCTGGGGATCCCCAGCGACCGGATTGGGAAGCACTGCCATCCACAATCACAAAAATGCACCGAGCCATGTGGGCTCCCCCCAGAACCGACAGACCAGAAATCTGATGGTGTGGGGCTGACGCGGTGGTCGCGGTCGGTACACGTGAAGAGGGGCCCACCTGGAGGTTGTTGAGTGGGTCCATCTTCATGACGGGGCCGATGGTGTTGAGCGGCAGGGAGATGTCGATGCTCTGGCTGGGCATCAGCGGGGTGTGGACGGGCAGGGGTGTGGTGGGGATCATGCCAAAGCTGGGGAGACACGGGAGCCAGCTTCCAACATGGCCGCACCAAGAACCGCTAACCGCTAACGCATTCAAAATGTGGAGGCCTTGATTTCTCACAGGCAGAAAGCTGGGGGGGGGGGCTCCTGTTATGTGTTCACATTTCATTAAATGCATTAAAATCTTTTTCAGTTTTATGTTAATTGCTTGATGATTATAGGCAGCTGGTATTTTGAGTAAATAACGTAGGAGGCTTGTCTACATTCCTCTGGGTATTTGAATTTTGAAACAAAGCAGATTAATAATCAGTGTTTTTTTGAGAACTGAAAAGGGGCTTCTATTTATTAAAAAAAATATATATATATTCTCCTGTGCTTGGGGGGGTGTTCCACAAAGCGGAAATTCTCAGTTAGCTGGGATAACTTAAGAAGTCATGATTGTCCAATAAGAGTTTAAGTAAGGAGCATTCCTATTGGACGATCATGACTTCTAGCTTAAGGTAACCCAGCTAACTGAGAAATCCTGCTTCGGGGAACACCCCCCAGTCTTTAATACATTCCCCATAGCAGGGATAGGGGCAAATAAGAGAAATGTAATATCCTGCAATACAATGTGATTTATGTAGATGTTGTATGTGTTTGTGTCTCTTAAATATTGAGGTTAATTATAATTAATGATTTACTTGGTTGTTCAGTGTAGTGTTGACTTAATTATTCTGAATATGCTGAAAACTTCTATAACAACTGTCAGGGAGAAACAATGAGTATAATGAATGCATTAACTAATTAAGGAACAATGGATACGTAAGTAAATGAGATTCCAAGGACCTGAGCTGGCAACCACCAACCTAAATCTTTATTAAATAAGCAACTGAAAAACAATCTGATACTCAGGTTACAGGGCCAGTATTGACACAATACCACCCCCCCCCCTCCCATGCGCTCCCTCCCTCACCTGTTCTTGTTAAACTGAATGGCGAAGTCGGTCATGTGCTGCAGGGCCTTGTCCGTGAAGGTCATGTCCATGTACATGTGGCCCTGCCTGCGCGAGAAGGTCCCCGCGATCTCCAAGCCTTTGGCCTTCACCGCCGGCAGCCACACCTGCGGCACATGCGGCTCAGCATGATCGAAATGTCCGCGCGCGTACACACCTACAAGGCCACTCCCCCAACCCGCTCAGCCAATGACATTAACTTAACTCAGTTACTTAACCACGCCCCCAAAATAAAAACACCTGCTACAGAAACACTTGCCAAGCCCTGGTTCCATCTAGGGAGGACGTCTCAAGGCGTATCCCCACATGGACAAGGGCAGCAGCCATAAGAGCTCACAGAGGCACGTGTGCTTATCACCTGTGCTGGGAACCATTATTTCCACTGTGAGCTGAATACCACCACTTCCCCAAAACACTGACCCCAACATTCCTGATGCTGCCCAGACTATGCAAGATCTTACTAACTTGCCTCCCAAGAACAAACTTGGGGTGCAATGAATTATGGGACTGATCCTCGATATTTGCGGTGGGGCAAGAAAGACATCCGGGGATTTTTACTGTCCTCTGTACTTCTGTTCTTGAGTATTAGAACTGGTCTTCAGCAAGGAAGATGACATAAAACTGGGACACGAGAACACAAGCATGCATATTGAGAAACGTCCCTTCTCATTACTTAGTGAGATGTATTCACCGTCACTAAGAGCCGACCACAGGCCTTGACTGTGACCACAGATGACACACTTACTGTTTTGGGGGCCACGTAGCCCCCAGTGGTGATGGCCATACCCGTGGAGAGCTCGAACAGGTCATTGAGTCCGCTGCTGAGCGTGGCTGGGGTGGGCGAGGGTGCAAACGTGTTGGGCACCGAGGACGGAATGAAGTTCTGTCCCACCTGAGGCACAGAACACACACACACACACACACACACACACACACACACACACACACACAGCATGAGACCATCCTGCACAAAAAGCCAGAAAACAGATGGCTTTGGATTCATTTTAACCTCTTAATATTTCAGTACATTCCATTCCGAACTACACATCTCAATATTCAGATTCTCAGAAGGACGATTTTGCCCCCAAGACCACCCAAGATTATTAGTCCATCTGAAAGTTTGTATGATTACAAGCAATAACAGTAACCAAATATCTTCCAGCTATTTCCTGACAACAGAAATATTTTCATGTTACTTCCGTTGTAGGTTTTGGTGCCGGATTAGTGGTACAAAAGTATGGAATCTGGGCATTTAATCTTCAAGACACACGGAACACATCTATTCAAGAAAAAAGGTTTATGTGCAACTTACAGCTGGGCTTCCGCCAACACCTCCTCCCAGATCTCCCCCGAGCTGCAAAGGAGAGGGGAAATCCAGGATTCACATCCATACATACACGAAGACAGAAGATAAACAGGGGAGTGAAGGCAAAACAGAAAAGACCCCCCATCACAACCCCCCATCACAGTCCCTGAGAGTAGAGGTCGACCGAACGACAGACCAGAAAAAAAATGAAAAAAAAAAAACACAAATTGAACCATGAAATGCCAAACAGACAGCACCAAACGTGCTAAAATTGTCATTGTTTTCTTACTACCTTTAAAATGCTGCATGCCCTTAATTAATATTTAGCGTCAAATTATTGATTTTGTATGTTATTAATGTTAAGTAAATATTTAAGGTTAACCAGCTGTGTTACTGATGTTTTTGTACCTGCTATGCAGCTCACTAAAGAGCCACATCTAACCGAGAGAACCCTTTATGGAAGCAGCTGGAAAACCAACTTTAGTGGAAATGGAGGGAGGCCAGACGGACGCGGCGGGACCAAGAGGACGCAGCTGGAGAAGCCCCCCCTCGAAGGTCTGTGTCCCAGGCGGGGCCAGCGATATTAATGGATCACAGTCAATGACTCACGGGACACCAGGTGTTCAGCCAGAAGGAACCTCAAAGGGACTGATTAAGGAGACCTTTCATATTGAGGGTGAGATTTTATGGCAAATTAATCCAAAAGTTAACAGCGTTTAGGTGGCTTTAAATTAAATTAACTCAAGGCTATAACCATTCAAAAGACGCATGACATGAGTTCATTGAGAACATTTCCCCCCAGAACATGCCACAGTTCTTTTAAACCATCTGACGTAGAGCTAAGGCAGGAAAGTGACTTCAGAAGCATCAGACGCTGGTTATAGATTGCTGCTCTTTTGATGAGAAGAAATTCATACTTTCACATCCCACTGTCTGACATACTGGAGGGTAAATGACGGCGATGGAAACAGACCGACCCTCTGCAAGGCAATTTAAAACCAGCCAAGTAAACCGACCACATTGTGGGGACGTGAACGGCTGGTCCCGGATGTAGCAAAACTCATTCATTATACTTTCAATCACAGTTGCCAGGCAGAGCAGGTCATGTGAAACGCCGCAGACCCGGACGGGGCAGCCGGGCTAAGCGGTCAGTCTCGGTGCAGCCTGATTTCTTTCAGCCTGCTACTCCAGAGCAACTGGACACCTCCTCAGCTGTTAAGTGCTTTTTATTAAAAACGGTTTGACAACTTTATTCTACAAATTATTCACAGGAAGTCCTGCGGCCCGCAGATTAATCCATCGCTTCCCCTTGACACATTAACTGCAGCAGTGATTTATTTAACCAGATGCCGCGATTTCCTTGAAAGAAAACGAAAACCTGTCAGAATAATGGGCGCAGCTCTAGTGGATTATTCAGTGCAGTGTCTGCCGTGACCTCAACACGGACACGCGTGTGGACAGGGTACAACCGTACTGGCCGGGGGAGTCGAAGGCGGCCTCTCAGAATACATGCTTTTTGAAGAACAATATGCAAACCTTATCCAGAGCCTTAACCGCTACAAAATGCCGGTGGGGGGGGGGGGGGGGGGGGTTGGGGGGTCTCTACATCCACAAAGACTCTGTTTTCCATACTTTTGACATCAGAAGTCGCCATCAGATACAAATTCACTGCATCTGTAACAAGTCCAATAACTGCTCTGCTCACCCAGATCCTCCCACACAAAGGCCCCCTTTCCCTTTTCCTGCAGGCTAGATGTTTCTACACTCCACCAAAAACCAGGAGCACAGACTCTGCCCTGAAGCAAGAAGACAGCAAAATGCTTCAATTGCTCCCGCATCACAGAGAACGCTTTCATCAGAAACTAACACAGGCCCTGTCTGAGCGCTAATACGTCTATATTATCGCACAGTACATTTCTCCTGCCACTTTTATTTTTTAAAGGACGTTTCAAGAACGCAGAATTCTTCTTTTATCTAGAACACACAGAGTCCTTTCAGAAAGACGATAAATGTTTAATTTTTTTCATTATTCTAAAGGTTTTCATAAAGGCTGAAGGAGAGTGAGCATAGGTGAGGCGGGGCGGGCTGGGCGGGGCGCTGAGGGAGTGCAATAGGTTCTTCTCATTGTTATGCTCGGCTCCGTGTCCCTGTGGGTGTGCCGATGACGCGAGACTGAAAGACAGTGCCTGCAGGAACGAGCCCCCCCCCCACCCCCCCCTCCATGAACATGCATGACCCTCTCATAACCCTGAAAATGACCGTCATAGTCACTCAGCTGTTTTACTGATGGGCTGTCAGCATTCCGATGTCTAAAAAAAAAATAGCCGAGCATGTGGTTTTAATAAATATTTTGCACACTGATGTGGCAGAGACGCCCGTCCCCTATGCTGGGACAAAGATCATTCAGCGCGAGCTTGAACCCCTCCCTCCGCAGCCCACAAAGGCACTCGCTGCTTTGTAAACCTCAGCAGGAGGCTCCCCTCGTCCCGAACGCTGAGCCGGAAGGGCTGAAAGACTCCAGGATAAGCCCATGTAGTGCCCTTCCTGCCCCACGGTGGCCCTGATTGGAAGTGCCAGGTCATATTAGGTACTGGAATCAGCCGTTCACCTTCCAGGCAGGATGTGAGGCAAACCCGAAGACGAGGAATGACATCAAGGCAGCCACTGGCTTCCCCTTCCCCTTGAGGGCACTTTCGGATACAGCAATTTTGTATTCTGTCGCTCGTTCAATTTTTAGGATAAAAAAATAAATAAATATAGGGGGCTCAATTGTTTATCACCCCCCCCAACATAAAACTGGCCTGGAATCGGCTACAGGAAGGACGCCGACTTTAGCTACGCTTGGATCTGTGGATCAAATGACACCCATGCATCACAAGCAGCTTCACCCTGATGTACATGCAGAGAAAGATCAGTCTGCCACAGTGGCTACAGTTCGCAGGAAATGCGTCGCTGCATGTTCTTCGTATGCGATCGCATTTATGACACCACACCGGCCCTGCTTCAATGCGGCTTAACCTTCACTTCCTGCATGCAGCACGCTTCGCTGTCTTTCCACTCTCTGTCAAACGGATCTCAGCTGATGTTCGGCAGTTTCAATCACTTTCGAGCGAGCATTCCTCCATCCACTACAAAGCTGCTTTTTCATAGAAGTGAATAATCACGGGATAGATGATCGGAAAACCAGACCAGAGTGATGCTTTCAAGCGTCTGACACGTCGTTAGCCACAGAGCCAATCCGTTTAAGGGAGAACCTACAGGGTTCATAGCAAAGCTCAGCATAAGAGCAGCTCCTGACAATAAACGGGCGTCAATCGAAGGCCCCCCCTAAGCTTCTTGCGTCAGACGGACAGCGAGGCTGAGTTATGGGGGAAGGCACCTGAAGGGACCTGCAGCTGAGGGTGTGTGGAACCAGCTGGACAGCCAAATTACCTATGAGGCCAAACATTTACTGCTGACAATACAGCCCTTTCTATGAAATCTGAACCTCAAAATTAACTCAACTTCAGATATTAAATACTGATGTATTCTATTCAAAAGGTGTTAAATTCTGAGGGTTTGAAGTTAAGATAAATGAGCATACACAAAAATAGAGAAATATATTTTTAGCTTATCTGAAACAAACAAGAAAAATATGCACTATAGTTAACTCAAAACCTTTGTAATTGAATGATCTCGGCACGATTTCAGTTGGTGTGTTTATTTCAAAGAAGTTTTGTTACTAGGCTGGCCGGATGCAGGGCAGAGAATAGCCCTGAACAGACATGAAAGAGCAGCCATTTCTCTGGCCGTAGGAACTGTTAATAATTTTTACATACAGCGTTGTTGAAAGATGAGCCAAGCCATATAAGACAAGAATTTTAATGAAGTGCAAATTAAGATATAACTGAAGCACGTGGGACTCAGCAGCTGAAAGACCATGTCTGTAATGGTCATTGAAAGCACCCTGTCACTCACGTTTGCTATCATGGTAATACGGTTCCCTCTGGCAGAGGTGGAAAGTTCAGGTCCAGAAACTACAAATCCATACCAAGGTTTTGTTTCAACCAACCAGTTTAGTATGGAGAGTCACAGTCACAGAGTAGAGTACTTAACAGGTTGGTTGAAACAAAACCTTGGTCTGGATTTGGACTTTCGGGACCTGTATTATCCACTTGTGCCCTTTGGTTACCTGTACTGAGTGAGACAAGCGCATCAAAAAAACAGAAACGCTGAGCGGAGAAGCATATATGAGAGCCAGCACACACTTTCTGAGGTAGCAAACTCACTGATCCATGCTCTGAAAAGCTAAGGATTACCCTTACAGCTCGAAGACGTGCCGTACTACACCAACACCAGCAGCAGGTCTATTCCTTTGCTACATATCATCAATCTCTACGGGCCAGTACCCGCCACCTCCTCCACCCCCCAGTACCAGTCAAACCCCCTTTCATGGCACATATGATCTGGCTAAACAAACATGGCTCCCACCTCCTCTGTAGATGTGTTTATACCAGAGATCTCCAACTCCGGTCCTGGAGAGCTCCTGCTCTCCAGTAGGTTTTCTATCCATCCTGGCTTCTGATGAGTCACAGCTGTTCTCAGGTAAATATCAGGAAGTGCTGTGGCTCATCAGAAGCCAAGTGGGACAGAAAACCTACTGGACAGCAGCTCTCCCGGACCGGAGTCGGAGACCCCTGGATTACACCATCTGACTGGTACGGCTGGAACGCACACTTACTCTTCAAATACAACTGAGCTGAAAAGTCAGCTTGGTTTAACAGACACGGCTCAGCCCATGGCTACAGACAGCCCAAATTAATGATATTTGATAAATATGGAAAAGTAAACAGTGCATGCGCTTAATTTACATCTATTTAGCTCACAGAGTTCCATGAACACTGGGATAATCCTGGTTCCGTGATCATGCAAACACACCACCGTTTTAAAAGGTCCATGTAGACTAAACAAAACACTTCCCCAAGTTAAAAAAAAAAAAAACAGTCAGGGTCTGTGGGGCGTGAGCTTACCAGGCTGTCCAGACCTCCGCCCAACAGGTCGACGGCCCCCATCTGCATGGAGGACACCTGGGGCACATTGACAGGAGGTCCCAGGTCCAGGTTGAGCAGATCACCAAGGAGGTCCCCTTGGGAGGGGATGACCTGCGGCTGGTCCATAGGGGCCACCGGGCCGGCGCTGATGGGGCTCTCGCCTGTGTCGATGCTGACAGAGCACAGGGCCAAAACCATACATGAGCTGCTTCCTGTACAGTCATTCCCCAAGCCTGCGTTTCCCAATCCAGCCCTTGGGGACCCATAGACAGTCCACCGGGAGCTGGCTGGGAGCAAAAACATGGACTGTTTGTGGGTCCCCAAGAATTGGACTGGGAAACACCCCCCTACAAGACAATATACAAGAACAGTTTTTAGAAACAGCGATGTAATTACACGCTTGAAAAACAGGACTTCCCCCAAGAGGCCAATGCTGGACAAACAAGGATGCAAATGGAAAAACAACAAACTCCACTGACTGGGGTTAATTATTTAAACAGTACCAAAAACGAGACTCACTAATAGAATAGGTTTCTTTGTGGCCTATTAGATTTCAAGACTGGCAAACAGCCACATCCACAAAATGCTGTGGCCGTGAAAGAGCTAATAAATAAAGATCAATAAAATTATCAAACAACTGCAAAGACTCCTCGCATCTTGTGTGAATGACGACGAAATTGTGTTTGAAGGCGTTAACCAGGGTCCCCTTTGCAAAGTGATCTCGCACCTACCCTACACGCTTACATGCTAACCAAACAGGAAACGTGTCATAAGCCGGTTGCCCTGGAAACCAGCCGCTCTCCTGGAGCAGCCAGCCTGCGACGTGGGCCGTACCTGCCGTGCTGGATGGGCAGGTGCTTGCGGTGGATGCCGTGGCTGCCCTCCACGAAGGCGTTGGGGGGCTTGTGGTAGACAGAGGCCAGCGAGCCAATGTGGCAGATGAGCTCGTCCAGCAGAGTGGGCTCAATCAGGTCAGTTTCCTCGGAGATGAGGGGCTTCTCTGACAGGACCACCTCCTTGGCAGTCACGGGGTCAGTGGACAGAAGGCGCCAGTAGATGTAACCCCTGTCACGCAGGTCTGGGTTGTCAGAGTCCTACATGAAGAAATGGAACATAAAATACCTTAATCTTAAACCCATAACGCTTCCATAAACCCAGTCGTAGCTAGTCAGCGTTAGCCCTGCCCAGCGACTGACATTTTGTTTCATTACATACATAAACATGCAATATCTTGGTATATAACTCCTTAAGTGACACTGAAAAGACATTCCGGCACAGCCTATAATTCAACACGTGAGCTCCGCCCACACAAGCTTTGCTGTGACTCTGCTGCTGTTCGGGAGCACGGAATTAGACTCCGCACTTTTTGTTTAATTCCCTAGAAGATTATCCTACTCTACCAGCTCCAAATCATAACAGGGGTAGAAATAATAGATATAGGTGTTTCGGGTTATATAGTGAAGGAGGATGACTACCCCAAACCTTACCGCTGACTTCGGTTAGCCACCAACGCTAACATGGCGAAATAGAGCACAATGTGAAACACTCATGACAGCCTAATAACGACATGGGCCACGACCTGTAAGGGGTCACAGGATATCGAGCTAGAGCCTCCGCTCGCCGGCCTCACCTGGGTCGCTAGGCTGAGCACCTGCTGCACCAGCTCCTGCGTCTCCGACGGCTTCTTCAGGAACAGCTTGACGATGGCTGTCAGCAGAGTGAGCTGGACCTGCCATGTGACGACGGGGGACGCACTCAGACACATCGTACGTGGCAAACCGCTGCCAAGGCAGCTACGGGCAAAACCTTAGCCTTCGCTGACTGGCGGTATGCAGAGGAGGGCAGTTCAGGTCCAGAAAGTGAAAATGCAGACCAACATTTTCTTACAACCAACCAGCTGTGTATAATGAGGCATAGTCTCTACAGAACAACGTATAACCATCCATATTATATTCATCACCATCATTGTCACTCATCCATGTTTCAGTTATTCAGTACTCAACAGGTTGGGTGAAACAAAATCTTGGTCCGGATTTTTACTCTCTGGACCTGAAATGTCCACTTCTGGCGGTATGGCATACTGGATTCTTCAGTGATTTTTAAAAAAATAAATAGGCCTGGGCTTACATTCACACACTGGTCTGATGTACGTTTACACTGTTCTTTAGTTGATGCTTTTAAGCAAATGAATTCCACCCTGTTTTATCAAGCTACCAGAGGTGGGTATTTCAGGTCCAGAAAGTACAAATCCAGACTAAGATTTTGTTCCAACCTACTAGTCGAGTTCTCTGTGACTGTTACTCCTTATACTTAACTGGTTGGTTGGATCAAAATCATGGTCAGGATTTTTGTCGGGAAATGTCCACCTCCCCAAATCACAGAAGAAACGACCAGGCTCAAGCAAGGAAACTACACCAGGTGAAAGCCACCATTTTCCACCAGACACCTGGTTGGTTTAACCATGGATGGCTTTAGGCCTACCTGAGTGCTCTCGTCGTGGAAGCCCTCCAGGAAGCTCTCCAGCAGCTCGTCGGCGTTGTCGATTCGTTCGGCGTACTCGCCCACGATCCAGATCATGGCGGCACGGGCATCCGGCTCATCCAGGGAGTCCAGGTTCTCGCATAACGTGGCAATAATGCTCTCATACCTAAAGAGGAATTTTCAATGTTCTTTATCAGCCCTGAGCTAATGCCCAAACACAGGCTGGCTTTACCCACGAGTAATCAACGGTAGTTGGACACCACTCAGCTCGGATGGGGAGGGGGACTTACTTGTTGGGGTATTTGCGGAAGATGTCCCTGATGACCACAATAGCCTCCTGCACCACGTAGTTGACCTTGGTCTGGATGAGGTCCAGCAGGGTGCTCACACAGCGCTCGGCCGATTGCTGTCAGCCGGGAGACAGACACCGCGTTGCCACAAGTCCCCAACAAAAGGAGAGTGTTAAAATGAATCCAGAGATCCATCTCAGACTCCCTTCTTCTTGAAGCGACAGGAAATTACAAGCCGCAATTGTACAGAGACGCCGTTCCGGCCGGGAAGCCTGGCCTTAGAGTCTATTAAATCCATATTTTTAATTTGCATTTTAATATTTTATTCTTGCGGTGGCAGCTTTCATATGCATCTTGAGAGCAGGGAGAGATGGCAGCTAAGCTGAGAGGGGGTGGGTGATGGGCGGGGGTCCGTCCGCCAGGCACTCACCTCCACCTTGATGGCGCAGCGCCCGATGGCCCGGACTGCCTTGCGGACAAAGTCCACGTCCACTTCAGTGGCATACTCCTTCAGCTCGGCGAGGACCTGCAAGCCCCAAGCTTAAACCTCACCACAGATCCAACCCGTAGCCACCCCTTACCAGTGTCAATATCATCTTTAATACCCTGCCTCCCAATTAAAAACCATTTACGAGGTATTATCTGCAGTCAAACGTCACCCGTGTGGTGCATGAATAACGCTGCATTATACAACTCGGTAGACATCTGTGCGGTTCCAGTGCCACTGTGGGGATCTGAACCAGCTTCACGCCGGCCGATCATAGATCCAGCCCGCTCAAGATATTACCCTTTACTCCCACCTCCACCTCATTGGTGCTGATCTTCCGTGTCACCCGATAAATGTCAGTTATGAAATTCAACGACGCGACCTTTCAAAATATTTGCACGGGCAAGTGCTGCCACTCTCTGCGTAACGACCAGGAGCAGGTGCCGCGGCGATAAACACGAGGCGGTCCGCCCAGCCGCTCCCCTGGCATGCCCTGCTCTCGCCTGACGGCACTCGGCGCTTTGACAGCTGCGGTTTTCACTCGGGGGGGGGGGGGGGGGGCGGTGGTGGTTGGGGGGCACCTGCCTAGGTCTGTCTGCCCGGCCTGCCGAGATGGGCAGCACCTATCCCATCGGGTACGCAGGTACCAAGCATCTCACAGCGTTTCGGTCTCAGAAGCAGCCATCGCTTTAGGTAAAACCAATCACCCACATTAGCCTGCATGCAACAATAACCCTCCATCACCTGTGTCTGCGTGGGCATCTTCTACCCACCTGGTATCCATAACAACTTCAAGTTGAAATAAAACACTGAAAATGCTAGTGCTAATTTAGCGGAAAACATTTCATGATCTGTGTAAACGTAGTAGGAATGGTCTCTACCGTCAACCCGACTTGATTCTTCTGAGAAAGTCTACAAGTTATTGACGCCAAGCAAAAAAAACACCCAACAAACTGAGTGCGATCGGGCTGATGGTTCCTTAGGGGGGTAAGAAGCGGTGCTAGCGGCCAGGACGCGGAACGCCGTCGGTACCTGGGCGATGTTGGCCTGAGAGGCCAGGCGAATCATGATGTCCAGCTTCTCCAGTTTCACATAAATAGGGTCGTTGTACTTGACGAAAAACACCTTTATCTCCTGCTTCAGAATCTCAGGCCTGTTACAATAAAACGGAGGGGAAATTCAGAGAGTCATTCGGGACACATCAGTTATCTTTAGCTAAGGTCAGTCATCAGTTTGGGGTGCTTCCAAGGGCAAAGGTCAGCGAAGGTTAGGGGAACCCCTCACTGTTAGTCTATTTGCAATGTTAATAGTTCTCCATGGAGAGCAAGAGGAGAGAAAAGAAGAAATGAAAAACAAGAACCTAAAATGGGTAAAATTTCCAGTTGCTGCCATTTATTTGCAAATTAATTTGTTAGTTGCCATTTACTTAAACCAGGCAGTGACTGAGTGCATGAAACACAGCATCCTGTTTTTAAGCCTCGTTCCCAACCTCTCTAGAAGATAGGAAGCCTTCTCAGGTTCCAATACTGTCATCTAGTGGCAGAATATGAACATGAATCAATTTTTAGTGCCACCTTTTTACTTGTATGGACCGGACCCACACTGACTTACTAAAACAAAAGGCACAACAGGAAAAAAACGTTCTTCATTTCGCACATGTTGAGATGCCATGACCACACAGCCGAAGAGGAGCATGGAGATACTCACCTTTTCTGCACAATAAGGTTGATGTTCCTCAGGGCCACGTACTGAACCTCGGGCTCCCCGGACAGCAGGGTGACCAGCGGGGGGGACAGCTTCTTCAGCAGGGTGTTGTAGTAGTCGGAGTCCTTGGGCAGAAGCTCAAGGAACTTCATGAGCACCTTCACCGCCGACAGCACCACGGCAGAGTTGGCGTGTGACAGCCGGGGGGTGACGCGTTCACAGATGCTGGGGGGGGGGGGCACCGACACGAGTCAGACACGGCTAGACTTACACGCTCCACGGCCTATTCTCCAGCATTACTGGTATCGCTAAGGTATCGGCCTGCAACCTAAGGATGCTTCTCTCTTAAATAAAGAATAACGTTCCAGTAGCCAGCCTCAAGTTAATATCCAGCTATGCACCCCTAACACATCTGCATACACAGAACTTAATATTAGAGGGAGGACAGCAGGAAGTGGCAAAAGACAGCTCTAAAATAAACAAGGGAAAAGAGGGAGAGCAGAAAAACACTGCAAAATCCCAGCTAAACATAATCCATTAATCCACTGTCCCAGGTGAATCTTCTCCTATCCTGTGTGCAAACAGGTCACCTTTCATCATAATCATATTTCCATGGTCAAATAATAACATCCGAATGTTAAAAGAAAAACAATATCTAGATTCACCCTGCATGGGACAGTATAGAAAATGGATGGATGGATGATGATGGAAGGATGGACGAATGGATAGAAGAAAAATTATTTCAAAGAATGTACCAGGAGGACAGTGTTTGTCAGGGACATGGCGTGATGGTACAGACGTACCTCTGGGCTTCACGCTCGTCCTTGGGGTTGTAGTTGGACAGACAGTCCAGGATGAAGATCTGGCCCCACTCGGTGCACTCGTTCAGGGCCGTCAGCAGCTTGTTGATGTTCTGCGGGTTCAGATCCAGCAGGTTGCTGTTGGGGTGGGACTCGCTGATCTCGGACAGGGCCGCCACTGCGTTGGCCACGACCTGCAGGGACGACAGAGGGTCCTTTTCAGCCGCCCATCTCTTACTGGGGCGACGCAGGCAGACCGGATGTGGGAAACTTGCAGAAGTGGGGCAAAGGGAAGCGGCGCACCATGGGATTGGAGTCGGCGATGAGGTCTCGCAGGGAGTCCAGGAAGCCCTGGTCCTCCACCATCTGGGCGTTAATGTCGTGCAGCTTGGCCACGCACACGGCCGCCGTCTTCCTCACGTAGGGGTCCTCGTCCTTCAGGCATTTGCGCAGCGGCTCGCAGAGGTACTCCGTGATCTTGTCCACGCGGATGCAGCCCATGGTCCGAACGGCAAGAGCGCGGATCAGGGGGTTGGGGTCTTCACAGTCCTGCGAAAGGAGACGATCCAGAGATACCCCCCCACCACCCGTCAGTAAGGCTGCAGCCTGGTTATACTTTACTTTCTGCGAGGAGCCCCTCTTACATAATGCATTTCATTGTTTTCACTGGGCTTTGCCATTTGCATATTTGCATGTTTAAACTGCATACATGCATTCATATTCTATACTCACTACCATTGACATGTACAGCCATGAATACTTGCCATTTCAATCACTGTTCCATATAATGTGGTTATTTGAAATACTTCTACTTATCCGCTATGTTTTTTTTGATCTATTTCATCCTGTTTTCCATTTTATTTGTTTCATCTTACAGTCTTTTACACTTCAGCTCTGCATACTATGGTATGTTGTCTAATTTATGTTTGCTGTAACAAAGGAATTTCCCATTTGTGCTAAATAAAGTACATCCATCTATCTCTTACCCATCCATCCTTCTACGTCAAAACGGAAATTAAAAAGTGACAAATTAAAGAGGAGTCAGCCTATAAATTAAGAACAAAAAAATAAAAGGATCTGTCAGTTTACAAACCTTATCTATCAATTTATAGGAAAATATAAATAGCTTACTATTAAGACCAAAAGCTATATGCTGCGCATCATCTAACATATTAAAAAAAAAAAAACCTTTTACATATTTCTAAAAATAAAAAAAATTTAAATGAGGCTAGCTCAATTTGCAAAAGGAAACACCCAACGGTGCAGCTCAAGCGAGTGACTGACTGCTGCTGATTTACAAAACGCCGGTCGCCCGCGGCGACGAGCCACACCCACCTTCACAAAGCTGTTCACCGCCATGATGGCCATGTCAGGCTGGCTCTTGGCGTAGTTCATCAGATACAGATACACCAGCTTCTTTAGCTCCAGGTTGTCTGTCTGCATGCAGTTGACCACATCGGGGAACAGAGAGCTGCAGGAAAGATCCATCAGATAGTTAGGATTTACACTCATAATAACAAACAGCGAATCCACGTCCTGATACCAGGGATCTAGCCTGAGCAGCAGGCTGTCTTAAGGTTGCAGTAGAAGGCAATGAAGTGGTCTGAAGGGTCGAGGGTTTGACTCCTAGAAGAGGAACTGTGTTTTTCTCATGGGGTTTAAACAATGTGATGAAATGACTGGGGCGTGAACAAACTACATAACTTGTGAGTAGGAAACCCTGATCCTGCAGTGCCTGTATCCAGGAAGTTTTCCATCCTACCTGATGAGTTACTATCTGCCTGAGATCAGGTGTATTACATCAGAGAGCAGGTAGGATGGAAAACCTGCTGGATACCGACACTCCAGAATCAGGGCTGCCTATCCCTGGCTTAACCAGTATCTTCAGCAGCATTAAACAATTACAGCAGGATTATAATCAATGATAAAAAAGACATTATTTTAGGATGATACTTTTTAATAAAATTACAGATTCTTTTTTACATATTCACTAAACACCTCAATGCCAAATTTTTATAGCCACACACTTATCAAATTACTGCGAGGCTGAACATCTGATTACATTTCATAGGCCGTCTCAAGTTAAGGCTACCAACCTGACATCTTTCCCCACTGTCATGGCAGCAATGACCTTCTTCACTGCCTCCTTCCTTTTCTCTTTCTTCTCATTGTTCAGCTCGGCCTTGAGCTCAAAGATCTCCCCTAAAATAAAGAGCAACCAAAAACTGAATCAGCACAAACAATCTAAATAAGGGCTTGCACTCAGTGGACTGAGACACTTGCAGCATAAAACTGTTGCTTATAAAACATAACTTGATCTGCATGATTAATTACAGTACACATTACTGAAAACCAATTGCAGCCCGACTGACATTATAGTGACTCACCTTTTTTGTTTGTGGTAAAGTATTTTGAATCGGTCATTTTGGCTAATCTTCAAATAGCAGAGCTGAGAAATCAAGAATACAATATTCATTCATAAAGCACTCCATGACAAGGACTACATGCTTGGAAGGTACCTCAACACAAAACTAGTTCTATGCAAGGATCACGCTGATTGAGCCTTGCAAAATTTCCTTAAAAAATCTACTGCTATCAAATCACAGTAAAAAAAAAAAATCACTGCAATTTTAGTTTTACTGCTTTTAACGAACACAGAGCAAAAAAGCACTAACGTTTCCAGCTTCTTCCCAAAAATCTGATGTTCTAAAGCATACCTGTTGCACTTGTATATAAATATTATTAGCTAGATGCAAACGTGGTTCAAAGCATCCCGTGTCAGGTCGTTCGAATGTGTTACTAGGGGAGATCTGTGATAAGCTAGCGTTTGTAATTTCGATGTACATCGCGGCCTGTGTGTAGAAAACAACACATGAGGCATTACAAGAAATTTACTTTCATTGTCTTGTACCAGTAACATATAATGTGTCACGAACACTCTGCAGCGGTCTCCGCACAGCTACGTAAATCCCTCCTTCGGAGCGCTAGCAAGCCGGCTAGCGGGACTTACGGAAGGCTAATGATAACGATACGAGGTGGGATTTTTTTTCAGGAAAAAAATGTCCAATGCGCGTGTCATCCAAGTAACCGTAAAATTATAAAATGATAACAATTCACATCATTTAAAGTGTCAACTCGGTTTTAATTATGTAAGGTTTTCAGACACGTTATTGGGTGTGACCCTTAACAGTAGCGGGTAAATGGCTATCTAGCCTACTAGGAAAGACGCTGGAAAAAGAGGACACGGTATTCATAAAACGAACTATACAAATATAAATATTCTATATATAAAACGAAAGACCACGTATATGTGATAAAGACAGGAACTTACATAGACGCAATTCAAGGTATTGAAATTGAAAATGAGAATTTGCCTCCCTGGACTGCAGCGGTGGAGTACGAAGATGATGGAGCGCTCCCGGAAAAACACAAGCGACGGGGTAGGAAGAAGCAGCGACGCAACACCGGAAATGGATTATCAAGACCGGAAGTTGCTGTCCGGATGTCTTTGGGGTGAACACCAAACGAAAAGTTTACCGTTTGGACTTTGTGGTTTATGAATTTCTGTTCTTAGAGATGATTTAGATGTCCCTAACACATCAGTTGTGGATGTTTCCCGTGATTGCATTTTGATTAAAAGCAATGCTTGACAGGAATGGTTTTCTGTCATTTTAATATTCGATTATACTTTAATATAAGTAAAATTTAGTATCGTTTTTAACCTACCTGGAAATTATGGCGGAAAGAGGTGCCCATATCACTACAGCTGCAGCGGATGCCCGACCTTCGATTTTCGAAGTTCTGGCCCAGGACTCGTTATTGGGTGCTGTCAGACCTGCTGTTCAGCACGCCGTGAAGGTTGTCATTTATCTATGTTGTCTTTTAGCTTTATAAACGTAGCATGCAAATAATTTCTCTAGCCTGCTCCGCTTATTCAGTGAGGAGACTTAAACACTTTACTTCGACTACAATGGCATGATTCTTTAGAAACGTAGACTACCGCTATAATAATGTATGTTTTGTTAATGTGAGCTAAAAGAATTGTGTAGGGTTTTTAAAGATGGCATTTTAACACGATATTGACTTGTTAACTGCAGGTTCTGGCAGAGTCCAACCCTTCACGTTACGGACCTTTGTGGCAGTGGTTTGATGAAATCTACGTGTGCCTAGATTTCTTGCTACAGCATCATTTCCTCTGTAAAACCAGCGCTTCTTTTTCGGAGAACTTCTACGGCCTGAAGCGCGTGGTGGCCGCCCACCCCTTGCGCCCAGCGCATGTCGGACTCCGTCGGAAGCAGCACTGGCGCTCCTTACTCCTGCTCGTCCTGGTCCCTTACCTGCGTGCCAAGCTGGAGAAGATTCTGGCCAGACAGAGGGACGAGGATGACTATTCAATACAGCTACCGCAGACGAGATTCCGGCGTATGTACCGGGCCTTCTTGGCTGCCTATCCCTTTGTCAGCACAGCATGGGAAGGCTGGATCTTCTGCCAACAGCTTGCCTACATCTTCGGCCGGACGTGGCACCACTCCCCCCTGGTGTGGCTTGCTGGAGTCAGGCTGGTGCGCCTCACAGCTTATGACGTTCAGAGTATAGATCTAAAGCCTACCACAACACTGGCCTCCAAACAAAGGTGAGAGCCCAAAAAAGTGTCTTGAGACGGCCTACGAAAAGTGTTTTTTTGTTTGCATCTCACCACAACTTCATCAGATCCAAAAGTGTATTAGTATATATGTGTAATATGAAAATCTTCATCTTTAAAAAGTATAAATACTTCATGTGATTGCTATAGCCACCACGGATCATTAATCTGTAACGTTGGATATGTTAGATCTACAAAGGGCAGATACACCATCCTGTCACTCATAAGTAATCGACTGTTTTATCTTCCAGCTTCTCTGTAAAGCTGCAGAAAACGTTTTCGGCAGCTCTGGGCAGTGTAGCTGTTGCCATCTCTACCAGCCTTTCCCTGGGGGTGTTCTTCCTGCAGTTCTTGGAATGGTGGTACTCTTCAGAGAACAACAGCACCATCAAGTCCTTGACATCTCTCCCTACACCATCCCCACCTCTTCACCTTGACCACAGCGAGGAGCAGCCATTCCTGGCCACTAACGTCTGTCCGCTTTGTCGCAAGGTCCGTGCCAACGAGACTGCCTTGGCCACCTCTGGCTACGTATTCTGTTATCGCTGCATATACATCTATGTCAAAGCCCATCAGAGATGCCCCCTCACTGGATACCCAACAGAACTGCAACACCTTATCAAGATCTATTCACCTGAAAGCTAATGTGGGAAAACGTGATTTATGTCATTCAACATCCTTGATTTCCTGTAGCCATTTGTCTGAAGATCATGTCACTCTGATGCATAAATGCTGTTATTGACGTAGCACTGTGGTTTTTTTATTATTAACACATAGTTATACTGAAGTAAAATGTACAGTGAATTGCTTGGTTGGCTGACTCCATGGCTCTAAACAAGGAACACAAGTACAAAAAGAGGATGTTAAACATGTATGGTAACAATGGTCAACAAAGATTTAGTCAGAACAGCTAAGGGAGCGTCTTGTCTGTACTTTATGCCGCTTTCAGAAATGCACTCAGACTTTTGCTGTCACTCATAATTTTTGAGAGACATTTTTAGGCTATATTGACGGTATACAATTCCTTATTAAGAATGCATGAGTATATTAAAGTTTTATTTAGGAAAATTTTAATTTCTGTTTGTGAACATTTTCGAGACTTTACAGAAGGGTGCAAAGTGCTGTATTTCTTTTGTCAGAGCTTGACATTTTCGGACATGTTGAGACCGGACCTTTCTCTTTGATATGGAAGTATGATATCAAGGCAAGTGAACCATTAAGAGATGTTCCTGAAGCCAAGTACAGTGGTACCTTTGAACTCGCACTTATTCCGTTCAGAACTCCGGATCGAATCCTAAAAAGTTTGGGTTCTGATCGAATTTTCCCTATAAGGAATAATGGAAAACCAATTAATTGGTTCCCGGCCCCAAAAAATAACACCTAAATATGTTTTTTTTTAGCATTTAAACACAAAATGAACCGGATAAAACAAGAGCATATACTGTACTAAACATCTAAGGACACTTATCAAAACAGTAATTTGTAAAGTAAGAAAATAAATATATCCAATGTGTAAAGTTAAAAAAAAAACAATGTGTCCTACCCCGATCGTCTGCTCCTTCCGTGTGCCACGCCCCCTTGTTAACCCCGTGTGGAATCCCCGTGTGATCAGCTGTTTCTGGTTGTTGTCATTAGTCCTCTGTATTTAGTCCGCGTTTCAGTTTGTTTCCCCAGTCCGGTCTTTGTATTGTCCGTCTGCGTTTTGCCTGCCTTACCTGTAATTAAACCCTGTGTTCCCCGATACCGTGACGTCTGCGCCTTTGTCTCCATTCCGTCCCCGCTCAGCCTGACAATATTATTAAATTTATTGTTCTATTAATAAACCATTAAGAAATTTTTATTTTAAAATGTATTTTATCATATAATTACTGTTACTGTCTATCATTGTCTAAATGTATTTTTACTGTCTAAATATGTATTCAGCTTGTGTAAACATGCAGGATGCTATCACAGCGAATGCGAAGCTGAGATCGAAGTGTTACCCTTTGTTTCCGCTGAGAGACGTGCCTCGTGACTCATTTCCCCTGCGCGTACAAGTTATCTGAGGTCGGCGTTCACGGTTTGACTTCTGAGATTCAGATCGAGTACTAGGTAATTTTTTTCAGAACTGGTTTGTTTGACTTAAGAAATTCGAGTTCTAACGAGTTTGAGAACTGAGGTACCACTGTACAGCAGAAAATCATGGACTTCTACTTTTTTCATGAGTCACTTCCACCATGCACCTATACTGTAAATATACATATAAAGTTTCTAAAAATCCTTGCGTGATATGGAAATTCGGATTTGAATTTAGCACAAAAAAAAATAGATTAGCCCAAAAGGAAAAATTTGTTGACCAGTGTAATAATTGTAAATACCCAAAAAAATAGTAAGAAAGTGGCAGGCAATAGTGCAAAGTGTCAGTCTAACGTACACATGAAGCTGGACATTGTACAGCCTGTGGTGGAATAGCGGTTAGCATTGGGACACTGCCCTCATTGAGGATCTGGGTTGCTGGGGGAGGGGAGGGGCTCTCAGTCTTTTTGTGCAGTCTAAGCCACAGTGGCATTTTCCTAGTCTCAGCACAAAGGGGCCATTTTCACAGAAGCTGGGATCACTGATGATTCTGCTGGCCCTGCGTTTTATCTGACTCAGCCGACCGCATCATCCTCTGCAGAGCCCCGGGCTCCCGCTGTGTGCTGTTCCCAGCCCAAGCATGGATGGTCCACCTCTATATTCCTACATGTTGTTGCCTCTCCTTTCACCCTGGCAGCTAGACGAGCTCAGATTCCCCATCATCAAGGCATACACCTTATTTAAGATACTGAAACCTGATACCTGCTTGCATACACTTAGTCACTGTTGAGCAGTAGCCTGTTGTGATTTTGCAATCAAAACACAGTCAGGGATGCGCAGTCGTTGTGTACAGTATATGGCTAACATCCATTAATGTTTCTACCAAATAACAAAAAATTGGAAGATTCTGCATCTTGAATACAGGAGACAGTAAGAAGTATTTTATTCATGCGTATGGGAAAATTAGCCTTCATGCCTTTCCAAGAGATACAGAAACACACAGACGAGATCAAGTTTTGGGGTCAAAGGCAAGATGCCACAATCCCCGGAGCCAGTGGTGTTAAGGGCCTCCAAGGGCCCACTGGCAGTGCGACTCTGCAGGCCTCAGCATTCAAACCAAGACCTTCGCCGGGCACAGAGAACCTGCAGATGCTTGTTCGGTCACACCCACCACAAGCTTATAATGCAGATGGCAGACAACTCGATAGTTTAGGGGAAAGCCAACAAGCAAGTGCGGCAATTAAATTCCTGAAATGCCTGTAAAGCAGTGGTGGGGAACCTGTTCCATGGAGTGCCGGTGCGGGTTTTTGGGATAGCCTCTCAAATCAACCAATAATAAAGCAGTAGTTCTCAACTCCAGTCCTGGGGACCCACTGTTATTGGCTGATTGAGAGGCTATCCCAAAAACCTCACACCGGCCCTCCATGGAACAGGTTCCCCACCCCTGCAGTAAAAGGAATAAACTGGGACAAGTGTCAATCACCGAGTGACCCTGGGCATGCATTTAGACAGTCAGTGCAGAAGAATTCGAGTCACATAGAACACTATTCCTGTCCTGCTCCAGCCAAGCAGTTCTGCAGTGCAGGCAGCTCCCATGTTATGAACGACACCCATCGAGTCAAATTTGTAGGTAAGTCAGGGGACACAGACACACACACACTTCAAGTTGACAAACCACTGAAATCATGCAATGTTTTCATGAGCATCAAAGTACTCCATGCGTTAGTTATCACAAAGCTGCATTTAACCCGAATTTAACATGACTTTATGGTCATCATCCGTTTGGAAGTACAAGTTGTTGCAAGTCGGATGTTCTTAACCCAGGGACTGCCTGTATAAAAAGGCTGGTGTTTAGTCTTGATAGCAAGTCAGCCCATACTGCAGAGGAAACAGGCAGTCATTACAAAGACTGCAGGGCTGTTACAGAATGGAAGTGCAAACTCACCTCCGTCATCGCCTTCCGATTCACAGACTTGGGGCTGAATGGCCAGCTGGCCTGTGCAAGAGCACATCCTGTGAGCAGATGCACCTACAACATGAGAATTAGGAAATTTTGGTCATCTATGCAACGCATATCCAAAGCATTGAGCTCAACTTTGCATGTAGCGCCAAAAATTCAAATTTAAGCAAACAGATGCTAGCTAGACATATTAGGGCACAGATGAGCATGAAATAAAACCAGTGCTTTCATCTGTAGATGTAATGCAAAAGATCAAAGCAGAGCTATTGGCTCATTTGTCACCTCAATTGGGGGGGGGGGGGGGGGGGGTTGCACACAGGTTGTTTCAGGCCTAATGTCAGCATAACTGGGGAAGGGCACAGAGGTCATCCAAAGTCACTTGCTGGGGTCACCTACTCCGGATCCCAGAACTCCAATTCCTATCCAGAACAAAAGCTTTTCAAATTTAGCAAGTCAACTGGCACAGCGATCACATGCAACAGATTAATTTAGGCAGGGTCTCCGGGTGCAGTCCCAGCAGCTCAGAGAGAAGATTAAAAACGAGGTCATACTTTGATCATTGTCCACAATGTGACAATACCAAGTCAGGCAATTCTTCGTCTCATCACAGCTACACGGCTTATGATACAATGTTGATGCGTGGTGGTCAGCGAGTCTTGTCAATTGAACTACTACACTTATTCAAAATGCATTTCATCTGAAGTAGGGAGGAGAGCTAGTTTAAAAGGACAATCACATTCTGAAAGCTGTTAGCAGCTACACACTCAAACATGTGCATGGAAGTGAAGTAATGAGGCAAACAGTGGGAAGAGCGATTCCTCATATGCCAGACAGCCTTAATTACACCGAAGGCTCTTCCTGCAGCAATGCAATATTTCCATAATCAAAGCTTCAGCCTGGGCGTCTTGCAGCAGTTTCCAGAACCCCTTAAAAACCAAGGCCACATATGCCAACGCAAGCTGTGAAATGTTCCAGCAACGACAAGCTCCGTTTCTCAGACTCAGCTTTCCGTCATGCTTTAGGCCAAGCGGCTTTGGCAACAGAGCACCACCAATTAAGCAATGCTATTAAATCTTAACAGTTCAGTCACTTCAGATTCAGCTTCAGCAGGTACACACTGCAGAAGCCAGTCACCGATATGTCTGGAGTAAAGTAGTACAGACTTCGCAAACTAGGGATTAGTCCCAATTTCTGCAAATATCTGAATTCTTGTGTCATACATTCTTACGGAACCAGAAGCCCTTCTTACCTAGAAAGACACTGGTGTCATTGGCATGGAGCACAATAGCAAACAACCACATTTACTAGTTACGTTACGTTAAGTTAAGTTAAGTTAAGTTAATCTTCAACACCCCACAAACCACAACTGCCACACAACCAGAAATAATATCATGCAGCCCTGACATCTTATACCCATGGCGCTGTATCAAGTGGCTCATTACTACTAATTACTTAATTAGTTGCATGCATTGAGTACTTATTCCCCTATAGGCCCCTGCCTGCCAGCCATCACAACCCCTGCTCAATTACCCACCTGGTAGTCAGTGCAAATGAGCACCTCTTTAGGGCCAAATTCATACATTGCAATATTTCATTGATATATCACCCAACCTTATGGGAAACTAGAATCCAGTTGCAAAATGTTCTATTTACATGAATTAAGGGATAAAACTGAAACAGTACCTCTATGCATCCCTCCTCCAACCACTTACAAATCACAAACTCCCTGGTGGGCCTGGAGTCTATCAGGCAGCCTAGGGCACAAGGCAGGCGACCATCCTGGATGGGATGCCAGTCTATCACAGGGCACACAAATGAATATGCTCAAGTTATGGCCAATCTAGGAGATACAAATTTGCCAAAATGCATGATTTTAAATTGCAAGAGGAAACCCACACATCACTATGTGATGTGGATAGTTCAGGTCCAGAAAGAAATAATCCAGGCCAAGTTTTTGTTTCAACCAACCAGTTGAGTACTCTGTGACTGTGACTCTTCGTACTCAACTCGTTGGCTGAAATAAAATCTTGGTCTGAATTTTTACTTTCTGGACCTGAACTTTCCATCTCTACCTGCCAACCCTGTAGGTGTGAGGCCAAAGTACCGGCAAATCATTCCATGATTGTTACTCTTTAATAACATTTGGATAACAACTCATACACAGTTCACCGCACAAACATGTGATAACAGACATTTAGACTTTATTGTTAGGATCTGAGAACAGCAGTGCAACGTCTTAATTACAGCATCATGAAAACCCCTTCAAAGCAAGAGGACGTAACATTTAACGCTGAAAGAGCACTTGACCTTTTACCATAAGCATGAGCCAATAAAGCATTCGTTTGGTCAAAGGAACAGCTTTCAGTGCTGTTCCTCTGGTTAGTTGGCACAGGGTAAAACTGCAGCATTTTGGCGCTAACCTTAAAAACTAAATTCAACCTGTAATATTTCCCTTACTACCAAACCTATATACACATCAGCTGGAATGTCTTTTGTAATTTGCTCACTTATACACGACTTGTCTCACTTGAGTGCAAATCACACCAAACTGCCACATTACTACTTCATTTACAGAATATTTGGTATACAATTAGCAATTACGACCTTCATTTTAGTCTCAAAGACACACTCGTGGTAGTTTTACTTACACAAAATCGTTCTGAGAACAGACTGAAAAAACTATTATTTCTGGTTCTCTGAACCAATCAGACTGTAAAAGAGGTGGGTCCAAGCAAGTAGAGGAAGCCAAGACCATCCAATCAGATGTCCTGCTCCTGCCTCCTCTACTTGCTTGGACTCACCTCTACAATCTGATTGGTCATCTCTCTGAACTACTCATTTTTTGTTCTTGTATTTTATTTTTATTCTATTTGTGCAAATAAAATTCCCATGAACCAACGACACACCTACAGCACTTCCTATCTACAGAGGGAAAAAAATGCCCAGACCCTGGTCATTCTTAGGCAAAAAAAAAAAAAAACCTGCAACATCAATCATGTAAACTCACTCAAACGTAAAAAAGGATTTTGTAAAAAGATGCACTTGTTTGATGCTCAGTAGGCCGCTCTCCGCAAACGGACACGAGATCGTACCCTGATTACGCATTTCTCCTTTTTTTGTGCTTCACAATATAAAAGTACAAATAAATAGTTATGTGATATGAAAATAAAAGCAGGAAGGGACGGGTTATACATATGCTTCTGGTGGATAAGAGCTTACATGTTAGCTTTAGGATGCAAAAACAATGATCCTATACTTTCGATGTGCACATGATTATGAAAGTCGCACTGCGTTACCGTATTTACGTCAACACCGATAAGGTGGTCAAACACCTGAGACAAGAGAGACATCATGGAGACCATTGCTGCGAAAAAATTAATAACAGCACTCATGTGTGAACAGCACTGGAGGGGAAGCATAAATGGGGGAAGCATAAAAATAAAAAATACAGTGACAACCAAAGAAAGCTGCTGCTTGCAAGCTAGACACATATTTGCATACATTAATATAAAAGGTTTTTCCCATGCGTGTCCATGATACAGATATTGTATTATAACACCATTTGAAATGTTGTGTGCAGAAACTCATCATTGTAAACCAAACACGTATCAGGTGGCGCACAGGCCGCTTACGACAGCAGCCTACCCACAATGCACCTGGCTGGCACTCGGAACTCACGCACGAGTGCCACGCTTCACATCATCGCGTATAGCTTAACTCATTTACTCAGCTGGAGTTCAGGAAAACGGACTGTAAGGAGAGGGCGTGGACGAGACCTGCACTGCAACCTAAAGTGAACATAAGTCAGGAGAATGTGGCAGATACAAATGGCTGCATCAGCTCAGGGAAGGTCAAACTTTTTTAAATATTCAGACTCGCACTTAGCCGAACATGAAATAGCCCTTAAAAATTGGTTGTAAACCTTCCTTTGTTGTTAAAGGTTAAAACGGAATCCACGCGCCCCGCGTGAGAAGTCAACGGAAGGTACAACAGACGAGTACACATAATGCTCAGGATGGATAAGGACTGGAGGATTACTTCCCACGCGCGAAGACGTCACCATGCAACATTTATTAGGCTTCGTGAGCAAGACGGGGCTTTGGGGCAGAAGGTGGAGGAAGTTCTGAATGGGTGAGTGCTTCAGACGGCCTGAATCCCCCGCTCCTGGCCGTCCAGCTGCACTTTAATCTTGTGCAGTTCCTCAATCTCCTGGTGGTGGCGCTCCGTCTTGTGGCGCACAAGAGAGCGGTAGAAGTGGATGGTGAAGACCACGAAGATGAAGCCCACGGGGACCATGATGATGGTGGAGGCGAGGGCGGCCTGCCAGCCACTGTGGCCGGGCTGCGAGGGGGCAGGGGTGCTGCAGTTGGCTCTAGTCCCAGAATCCACGGGCAGGAATTTGATCCAGCACAGGAGCACCACCTCGGCCAGGAAGAGGAGGATGCCCAGGGCGGTGGAGAACCCCCAAGCGAGCTCGATGTAGTAATGCATCCGCTCGTGGGGCGACTCGCTGACCGAGTTGAGGTTGTGGATGTTGCTGACCGCCTCCACGTTGGGCAGGATGCAGGTGCTGATCAGCAGAGCGAAGAGGTGCACGGCCACCAGCACCGTGGTGCACACACTGAAGGCGATCAGCAGCAGCCGCGGATAGTTGTACTGCATCTCCAGCTGAACTTCAACCATGGCCACCTAACAGACAACCAACACCTTCAGTTCTGGATCTACCCTGATATAATCAAGAGTTATTAGCTTTATACATTAAATTAACTTGTAAACACAGTGTTAGGTACCTCCTACTTCCTTCCTGAATGCTAAATTTAGGTGTCTGCCATGCATCCTTGCTCTAGGTTTGAAACCCACCATGGCGAAGCCTGAGAGGAGGGCAGAGGTGCGGCTGGAGGCTTTGAGCTTGGCCCGGCTCAGGTAGAGCTTCCTCCAGGAGAGGGCCTGCACAGAGTGGTGGTTCGAGGTGACGAGCTCCAGGTAGCTCCGGCGTACCCAGTCCCGGTAGTCCATCCCCCCCCCCTCCTGCAATCGATCTGAGCCTCCTGGTGCAGGAGAACCCATGGGCACGTTCAGCTCACTGCTCATAACAACTGCGAAGATCAGCGGAAAAGGTTTGGCTGTTAATAAATGTGCATCTACAAACACCAGACATACAACCGCCCCCCCGTGCGAACTTTGGTCAGCTGGCTGGTGTGACATTCTCAATCCAAGACAAGTCTGCACACACATGAACAGGCATTTACATGTATGCGACAGTTTTATTACCTTGAAAATAGTCTGTAGGCTTTGCAAACTACCCCAACGCTTTTGATGTAGCTAATTTTAGGTTTATAATGCAATAATATAAATTTGCCATAAGATTTCTTGCCTGAATTGGCAACCCTGCACCCACACCGTGATAGTACCTCACATTCATTATAAGCAGCTGGAGAACCAGACACAGAATATTACGCAAATTGACGGAGGAACGGATCTTTCATTTACTATACGAACAATGAAAAAGTACAGCTGGTCATGGGGATTAGAGCGAAGCAGCTACTTACTTGGCCGGGTTTCCCCTGGATTCTGCAGGGCTTTCATCAAATACCTAAACGGGAACACAAGATATCAAGTTCCGATTTTTTCCTTATATACTTAGACCTTCTTCCTGAGTAACACGACACCTTTGATTTGTGTTTTGTGACTTGGGGATCACATGCATCGTCATATTAAGGAATTTCTCAAAAACAAGCCGGGTAAAATTACTTTGTGTTAACACGCATTTTGAAACATTTCCTGTCAAAACACGCAAAAACTGAGAAGCGTTTATTCAACGACCAGCATCTACTGATGTACAAAACCCGTATGACCAGCGACATTTTGCACGCAGTATTAAAGTTTTTTAATCGTACTTCTAATGCTGCCAATAACATTTAAAACAAAAACACGGATGTGGTCGGTAGCGAGTTTTTTAAGTTACATCCGGTTGTGTAATTTGAAAGCTACATTTGGAGTAAAATCTAGGGGCTTAATAACTGAAATCCTCGCTTCCCGAAAGCGCGATTTATACGGATTCAGCATCTGCTCAGTGATTTCCCTGAAAATGGTCCCCCACCCTAAGGGTGGACGGGGAAGCCGGGTCCCCCCCAAGCCACACACCGCATCCTTTCGCTTTCCCATAAGCACCGGGATCCATTTTAATAACAGCCTCCCAGCGACCCAACAAGCAGGAGTAGGCTGACTGAATTCTCCGGAGACTTTAGCCGGAAAGGCCGGGAAAACAAATCGTCGTGAAACGCTAGAGGCAGGGAGGGAGGGAGGAAGGGGGGTGCAATGACGCCCGATCTGCGTCGCGCAAATTCTTCTCTTTCTCTTACGGCCACGTCTGTCAAGCAACAATAGAGGTAAACAAGAAAAATAACATGAAATCTTATCAGAATAGATACATAATTAATCATTTATATTATTCGCTACATTATCTAATTGTGATTCTCCATAACGGAACGTTAACCAGTAGAAACACCTAAATTAATTGCAGATCGCGAGTCTCAACTTAATACAGAGACAAAAATATGTCAATAACAATACAGGATCCACTGTTGCGGCCGGCTAGCCACCTCCCTGGCAGTCGGACGGGCGGCTTTTTGCATCTTAAAACACACAGCGGGCACCTGCCTTTACCTTACTGCCCCCGACGGCCGCAGATCCGTCTCATCCACGTCAGCTGCGAGTGAAAGCGGCCCGGAGGAGGGAGATGCTGCGCCCACCGTGAGGCACCGCGCCGCCAATCCAGCGCCGTCGCCCCGCCCCCTTTTCGCCGTCGCCCCTGTCACGTGATGAGGGCGCCGGAAAAGGTGCTTCCCGAGCTGGGGGTTTTCCCTGGAATGACCCGTAATGCGAGACCCGATTTGGGTCATGTGTTGCCGTCGGTGCCAGCCTGCCTCATCAAGCTGTATAATACGCTGCAATTCGGTGATAGTGATTGCTAGAAGCATTAAAATCCATCAATCTAAAACTGCGACAGACCACAGATTCTGAAGCTGAATGTGTTTAATGATAAATTTAAGTGCGATGTTAGGCAAAATGGTTTTGATGTGGAATGTCACCGTTCAAAATATATCTTAATAGCACGTCCTCTAGCTTCTGGCCGTAAAGACCAGGCCAACGGGGAAACCCTCCCGAACTATAAGCAGCTGTGTTTGATCAATTTAAATTTCCATTCTATTCCCAAAACGGCGTTTATATGATTGGTTTTGAAACTGATGACAATTATACTGTGAATGACTACAAAGTTCACATTTGCTTGCATCATGAATTTAATAATGCCCAAGAAACTATACAGTTGAAACCTATGGAGAACAGTCAACAATTCAAATCTCTGCAAAACAAAAATTACTTCATAAAATCTGATTATTTGGGATATGTTAGTCTTCATTGACGATGAAAAATGTGCAAAACTTTAAATTACATACGCATTCAAATAACACTTCTCAAATTTTGTTTTACAATAAAATTGAACGTCATTTTACGTTTCACCAGTTTTCTCCGATTCTGTGCCACAAGAGGGCGCACTTGGCCAATATAGAAATAGTGGCTCGACGACAGGCAAAGTTAACCGACTGGAGCGCGATCTCAAGATACATTGCTTTTTCTCAGCCTTAGACTACATCAAAAAATAGAAAATAATAATGGATGCTGCGTTTATGCTTCTCAGATGACCTTATATTAACTTAGTATCCAACAGGACAAGTGAACTACTGTTTTTGAAGAAACAAATGACCATCAACGGAATGTAAGCCGCAGAAGTGTCGCTAACGTTTTGAATGACCGAAGAGAAGCAATGTCCCACTCCAACAACTTATCAGGCAAGATTAACGAACACGTGTATAAACAATACATAGCATTGTCAAATAGCGGTGTTAGCAGTAAAAATGCATTTTCAGTGTGGTCAAAAAAAAAACCAAAAATTAAACAATACATATAAAGTCATTGGCTTTACAAGGTAACCAGTATCACAAACTGCATGAAGTTCAGAAAGTAAAGACCAAAAGCTACATGAGTGAAATGAGCCAATGTCGAGTATTTATGCATAATAGACTGTCCAAATTTTTACTTAAATCGTCCACACTGAAAACCAGCTAAATACACGTCTACCCTTTATCAGCAAACGTTGTCGAGATGAAAGTTCGACTGAGTTGATCCTCACGGTGTTGCTTGTTAGCGTCTAATACACAGGCAAGAGTTAAATGACCACCAAAGTCCTTCGGCAATGCATCTCCAACACAAATTACAAGATCAGGTCAGTACATCCGGGACGATTCTCCACGACAGCTGTCATGCTGGCCTCTTTCCATACTTGTGGGAACATGGCAAGAGGCGGGTCTGAAGGAAACTCGTCTCCTTAGCTTTTTCTGCACGTGTCGGCCCTTTATAGATGATGGGCGAGGTCACAATCACCAGCAGACCATCTGAACCAACTTCCTGAAGGCTGAAGGTTTCCTCAACAACGGTCGTTACGCAGACCTTTCCGATGAGCCATCAACTATTGAACAGTATCTGAATTCAGCCTCGCAAAGACACAGTCGTACAAATAATCAAAGAGAGTAGTCATCCCAGCAGCTCAAGTCTACTGGCAGCGGCTGCCACAGTGGGGCACTGGTCCCCAAGGTGGCTGGGGGCGGGGAGAAGGTTAATGGGAGACACTGCCACCCTTCAGTAGTCTCTCCATGGCAGGTTTGGGGTCAGACACGGAAGCTCTCCCCCTTGCCGTCAATGTGGCGCAGACGCAGGTAGACATCGGTGCCGATGCCCTGCATCGACTGAATGGACAGGGAACCGCCAAGGTACTCCGCGTATGCCCTGGAGGTGGGCAGACCGAAGCCAAATCTGGGGGGAGGGGGCAAGGTGGGGGAGGGGTAGAGAGGAACAGGGCCTGAAACTTTGACACTAAAGGGAATCCCTTAGAAAGACCACAATGGCAAAGATCCAGAACTAGAATCTGGATCTGACTCTTCAGAACAAATAGGTATTTCAATCATTTATAATGAAAGAAAAGAAAAACTGCATAATCAATGGAACAAATTTCAGGAGCACGGACCCATTGTCTCATTTTAAAAACCTGCATGTGAACCCAGGGAGCAAAATATGATGGCAGAATCCGGTCCTCTTAGGCCCCAGACAGTCCACGTTTTTGCTCCCTCCCAGTTCCCTAAAAACGTGGACTGACTGGGTGTCCCCAGGGACCGGATTGGGAAACACTGTCCTAATAGCAGACATGCAGTGGGGTTATGGGGGTGCACTCCCATGGCCAGAGGGGGCGGGCCCTTACCCATGCATGGGGCCAGACTGGGGCCCGCTGTTGGTGATGTTGTTGAAGAGGTTGCTCATGCGTGGGTCCTGGGCACTCTCCTCGGCCGTGCTGAAGTGGTAGTCCATGACCTTGTCCAGGATCCTGTGAGGGATTCCTCCTCCGCGGTCTGAGATTCTGCAGCAGGACGGCACACGGCTGAGGCACACGGCAGCAGTTTCAAACTGCGCTTCGTATTAGATACCCTTCACTTTAAGATGCCAAACAACAGTGTTAGGAAATTGAAAGCTACAATTCTACTGCAATAAGCCTATTGATACGAGTTTGGTCAGAGCTATTTACTGACCTCAGTGATGACAACAAGAAACAAAGAACGCTCAGCATTTTAATTTCGTTCTATGCTTCATATTCAGTTAACATCAAAAACCAGAGCTTGGATTCCAGCTATAACAGACACTGCACCACCTCAGCCGTACATCCGACCCGTTCGAAAATGAACCCGCTGGCAGAGCAGGCTGGCTGCTGTGAGCAGGACAGTAAACATGTGCCTGTCAATATGTTCCTTCCCTCATACAGCTATTAGAGAGTTTAACACACAAAGAAGGGAGTAGCTGCGATGTGAAGATTAAATGAAGCGTGCAGATTCGTTACGAGCCATTTGCTGCTTAAAAAATTAACACATTTGACCTCTCAAAAATGGCTGTCCCCCCCCCCCCCCCCACAGGTAAATATTATGATTATTAAAACACATTCAGTAACTCAATAAGCAAAGTCCTAGTGAGGAACTATCGAAGGGTTTATTGAAGAGGCCCTGCTACTAGTTAATGACGCTGGTGGCGATTGACGACTGCGCTTTACCGCAGGAAGTGAGCGTGAATGACATAATTGGCAGCCGAGCAGCAAAGCACAAGAAAACATCGTTCCACGTGAATGCGGCCGAGTGCGTCCAGGAAAGGTCGCCACGACGCTAACGTGCGCGGTAAACAAAAGGGTGACGCAAAGAGGCACTTAGCGGGGCTAACCGTTTTAGAAACAACAGTCAGGTGCCCTGTGGCACTCCTGCATGATCTTCCTATTCCACACACACCCCCGGGGTTGCTGGCATTTCTGTTAGGGGGAGGGGGGGGGGCTGGCAGCTACCTCTTGACATGTGGTCATCACTCCAGCAAACTAGATTTATGCCGCGGTCAGAGTTTACATTCCTGTAGCTCAACAAGTACAGCAGGGTGCTAACAATCCAAAGGTTGCGGGTTCAAATCCCAGCGAGCACACATTAAATTCTAACCCTTCCCTGGACTGCAAGTCTACTGATGTCAGACAAATGTAAACATACACCCGCGAAAGGTCAAGAATGAGCAGGGGACGGCTGTTAGAGGATGAGGGGGGAAGCGCGTGGCTCACCTGATGACGAAGTCGGTATCGTTGTTGGCGATGGTAACCACTACGTCAGGCACGTTGTAGGGTGTGTCCAGGTGGCTTTCCATGGTGGCCCTGAGCAATGGGGAAAACAAATGAAATCATGCTTTATGTCATTTGTAAATCGAAGAAGCAGGAATGACAGCATCTGGCTGTAGTCATGCCATCTTGATACACCCAGCATACTCTCCTATGAGAATGAAGCCAAGGTCAGCGTCAGCCGTTCATCTGGTGCCACGGAGCATTTTTTCAGGAGTTAACGGCACTCAGAGTCATAACCGCACATTGCATGCGAAACATCTTGTGCGCCAATATGTATGGATGTATGCTGTCTATATTGCATCCGTGTCAACATTTAACATTGCACTACTTAAACTTGAACAAACCATCATATCTATCACATGACATTCCTACGTTTCACCCTCTCTGTCGTGTATCTAGTCTCTTGCATTTATTCTGTCTGTAACTGTCAATCGTCTATTGTCATGTCTCTACCAGTAGCGAGCTGCCAAAAAAAATTAAATATAAAATTTTCACCGGTCATGTAGTAATAAAGATTCGGACGACTCTGAACGTGTGTCTCTGTGAACAACTCAGTCCCACTGGGCCATTCAGAAAATCCCATGATGCATAGAGCTAAACCCAGGCCTGGATACAACACCGTTTAAGCGCTTTGATCACAGTGATGGTAAATGCATGATTATACTGGTAAATGTGTAATCAAGTGAGTAAAACGGCGGGGGTCACGTACAGCAGCTGACTGGCCTTAGCTCACAGCTGCCCCCCTGAACTTTTGGCAGACGTGGCAGGAGACTGAGGCATTGAAGCGCACAGATATTTGTCCTTGACGCTTACAGTGGTGCTGCTGGTGGGGGGGGGGGGGGGGGTGGGGCGGTGGTATGCTTTCAAAGTCCACCCCCACTCTCGCAGGGTTAGGTTGAGGCGAGCACAGGACCCAGACTGGCACCGCGGGCCGTCGTTCTAGAAGGAACGCGACAGAGGGTCTTGCCAAGGCTTCCTGCCAAGGGCGGTATGTTCCAGGCCTGACCGCTAAGACTGCGTGCCTGCGGGGGCTCGGGGGGGGGGGGGGGGGGGCGGGGCTATAGACGACGGCTGCCCAGCACTCAGAAATGACAAATCCACGTCAGACCAAGCGGAAGGTCTGAGGAGGGGAGGTACAACTTAACACGGCTGGATGTTTTACCGAAGAACACTGTCCGATACGATCCACACACGTCCACTTCAATAACTGATTTTTGTACTGATTGCAGCTTTCGCCCACTGAGCACTTCAGCAGTTTCTGGTCCCAGAACGTGACTCTGCTCACATGAGCAGAACACGTAATCGCACGGTTTGCACGGGGGGTGGAAAGTAACTGAAAAAAAGGGCGTGGCCAACAACTCCACAAGCCTGTGCTCAACCCAGCGGACACCAGAGCAGACTGGAGGAGAGTTAGGAGGGCAGTCTGGGACCACACACCAACAGCCTCCATCCTAATGGGGCACGAGATGCCACTGCCCCCACACCAAACAGCGAACCCATTCAGCAGGACCCACTGGCATGGAGACCTTCTCCTGACCAATCACCGTCTGTGTCAACATCACAGAGACTGGCAAGACTCACCATGCCAGTCTGAAAAGCCAATTTCAATTCCCATTTGGTCCACAAGCCTGCGTGTGGACTTCATACCGTGGGAGGGGGGGAATTATACTGTATATAGACGCTCTGGAAAAACACCGAGGGGAAATTTATAATCTTTATACCGCATGCTGAAGGAAATCTATAGGAAAAGGCTGACCACTGGAAATTTCCAGACCTACTTTTTTAGGTCTTGTGGAGGAGCACGTTCGCCTCCCAGCAAGTCCTC